>NC_081818.1:25779375-26116250 GCF_030704535.1 Vitis vinifera | reverse complement strand
TTGGTATGCTGTCTGAGATCCCAGCATTATTGAGCACAACATCGGTGAGCTCAGTTTGATTTCTAAGCCATGCGGGAAACTTGGGACCCAATTGGCATGATCTTATTCTGAGGAGGCTGAGTTTAAAGGGAGGAATCCACTCAGGATTGATATTAAAAACCAGGGAAACTCTTGGAGTCCCTCTGTAGTTTGAAAACTCCTTTAAACTTGTAAGATTTGAAAAATGAGCCTCTGTTACAACTCCCGTCAGAGGATTCTCAGATAGCTCTATCGCAACCAACTTGGAAAGTCGTCCAAGAGTTTCAGGGATGGTCCCATTCATTGAGTTATCTGAGAGGTACAATTCTTCCAAATACGATAAGTTTCCAATTGAACTCGGAATGGAGCCTACAAAGGAGTTATCCCAAAGCCAAAGAGACTTCAAGTTATGGAGTTTTCCTAGGGAATTAGGAAGAAAACCACCCAGATCATTGAAGCCCAGATCCAGCGTCTCTAACCAACTACTGTTGCACCCAGATAAAACATCAATCAGTTCAGTTATTTCCCCATTCAAATCGTTCTGAGAAAGGATCAATGTTTTCAAATTGCACAGACTACCCATGTTTCTTAATCTTTCAATAGAAGTCCCGTTTGCAAAAGCATCAAGAATTGAGCCTCGTAGATTGTTGGAACTGAGATCTAGATACACAAGATTCCTCATCTGGAATAACCAGTGGGGTATTGTGGAGTTGAAACCATTGTTGGAAAGATCGATGATTGAAAGAGATGTGATCAGATTGGAAAATGGAAGAGAGGGAGGAAGGTCTGCAAGTGCACAAGCAGGTAGGTGCAACTCGGAAAGAGAAGGAAGCTTGCTAACAGCTTGAAGCCAATAAGCTGCAGCCTGGCTTAGATCTACACCTCCTAAATTAAGGTGTCTTAACGAAGTAAGACCCGATATCCAATGAAGATCATTCTGGTTTGACTCATCGAAGTATTCCTTGAGATCAAGGTAGTGCAGGCTGGAAAGATTTCCAAGTTGTGGAGGAATAGGTCCACCGAAGGATGCACCAGAGAGATTGAGATATCTCAACTTCTCCAACGAACCAATGAACTTGGGGATTGGAGTCCCTCCAAAATTGTTCATGCTCAAGTCTAAGTAATTCAAATATTTCAATTCAAGCAAAGCAGGACTGATCTTACCACCCAACTCGCCTTCTGTTCCATCAGCATCAAGATAACGCAGTGTGAGTTTGATGACATGACGGCTCCTGTTGTTGCAGACCACGCCTCTCCATTTGCAGCAGTCTTCCCCGACCCAAGATGAGAGCCGATCCGATGTATCTGTGAGGCCTTGTTTGAACTTGAGAAGAGCCACCTTCTCTGTGTCAACGCAACCCCTTTGATGATCACCCTGGCAGGAGCCAACTTTAATGGTATCATGGAAAAGAAACCCTGAGGAGGTGATGATAAGAAAAAGAAGTTGAATGAAGACGTTGTTATTAGCCATGCTGTTCGGCCCGCCACTGGGAGATGCTGTGCTATTCAGAGGCCACATGTGGTGAAGCTCTCTCCCTATACATATATATCCCATAGTCTTCGTCCACGGACATATTCTAGAGGAATTGATTAACTTGCTGGGATTGTGGTGGTCACATGACTCGCATCCAAATTTTCTGTTGCTCGGGGAACACGGACGGGCGAGGTGGGTGGGTTACAAATGTGAATGCGAGAAGAGGAGGGAATGGAAAAGACTAGCATATATTCTCGTGCATGCCCAATCAAAATCAAAAGACAAGACAGTTTTGGACTTTTTAACGTGGGCCCAATCATGCCTATATTCACGGATGAGAGAGAATCATTTGACTATATAATAGAAAATATTACAGACTCGCACCTCCCACACCACACACATACCATACCCATGCAAACCAAAAAAGAATAAAGAAGGGGAACAAGAAAAAAATGTGAAAGAACAAGAAAGAGGGAAAGAGGTAAATGGAATTTTGGAGAATTATTCGAAAATTAGAATTTTGGAAAATTGAAGTTTTGAAGAATTATTTGAGAATGGAATTTTAGAAAATTAAACTTGAAGAATTTTTTTTTAATTGGAAAAACATTTTTTAAAAAGAGAGAAATTAAGTTTTAAACCAGAAAATCAATCTTCTTTGAAAAGGAGAATTAGTTTTTGCTGATTAGTAGAAGATTGATGATAGTGTCTTCCTTTAGTTCATGGCAGGACTGCCCTACCCAGATTGACTATTATGGATAAACTCTTGTTGCAGTTGCAAGCAATAGCTTTTATGGACTTGCTAATAAAGATAAATTTGTCATAATACAAATAAATTAATATCTTAAAAAACAAAAAATTAAATATCTTAAATTAATAAATTATACAATTTTCAGATACAACTATTGGATTCTCGTATCCATACCCTGCCATAAAAAATTCTCGTATTCATACCCTATCACGAACCTTTTCGCTCTTTATTGCATCTCTATCCATCTTGTATAATTTTTACAGACCTATCTCTATCTCATAACTTTTTCCCCTCATGACCTAGAATATTTATAAAGATATTTCCAACAACTTTCCTTATTCTATAAGGAAATCTAATATTACAATAATATATTAACTTAGGAAATATTCTATAGAATATTCTTTACAAAAAGAAATTTGAAATAATTCCCAACAAAAACTTATCCCACCGGTATCCCTATATGTATTTTTTATGATATTTTTGTCAGTTGGGTTGGGTTAGAAAGAGTTGATTGAATAGTTTATGTATTAAGAGTTAAGATTCAATAATTTTTATGATATTTTTGTCAGTTGGCTTAGGTTAGAAAGAGTTGATTGAATAGTTTGTGTATTAAGAGTTAAGATTCAATAATCATCTTTGATGTTTTTAATTCTTTAGTATTGTTGGCTGTCATTGGTTGAATTGGATCCATTGTTTTGTTAAATATAACTTTCAGTACATGTATTAAGACTGATCCATGCATAAACAGCAGTATGAGAAAATATGTTTTCATACATGCTCTTAAAGAAAATCATAAAATAAGAATCCAATTTTTTTAAAAATTCAAATTTAATATTTTTTTTTTTTTACATAATTAGGATTTTCAAAAGAATTATCTTTTACCAGTAGTATCTTTTAATAATACTCACTACCAAACTCAACAAAGCGTATAAAACTTGACGTACTTTTAGGTTATGTTTGGTATTGGAAAGTATTAAGAAAAAAAATGATAAAGAAAAATGTTTTTCGTATGAAAAGATCAAATATAATTAAAATTAATTAGTTAGAAATTTATGTACTTTTAAATTATTTAATATTTTGATAATAGAGAAAAATCATTTAATCTTTATATCAAAAATTAATTTGATATATTTTAATTTTTCTATTGACATATATTTGGAAGGAAAGTGATTAATGATTACCCTCTCCAAATCACTTCCGACATATATTAGGGCATTAAATTTTAATACTATGTCTATTTCTTTTGAGAGACTTTTTATCTTCTATAATTAATAATTATCTCTTCCTTTTTTAAAGTATTTTAGACTTTTATATATTAACTTTTGATTATATCTATTGTTTTTGGATTTATAAGTACTATAAAGTAGAAACATAATACGGTATCTAAAGATAAATTAATTAATTATTCATTTATTGATAAATTAATAATCCCATTAAGATAATAATTTATCTTGATCCTAAGCATATTATTTTATTGAGGTTGTATCAGTATTCATATTATTATCAATATATTTCATTTCCAATTTTATTATCATTGTTGCCTAAAATTGAAACATAAATAAATAATCATTCTAACATTATATTTCCAGGTACATCCAAACACGAGAATTGAAATCACCAAACTCATTCCTACAAAAAGAAATAAGAATATAACAAAATATTTATTCTCCTTCCCTATTTCGATGTACCAAACATAGCCTTATGTGAATAAATAGAATGTAGCTCCAAAGCCTACCTCTAGAAATCCTATTTTTCGAAAATGAATGTAGCTCAATCATTTATAAATTTTTTGGTAACCCGAAGAAAAACTTAAAGCAAATATGTACAAAACAAAGCAATAATACTAAGGTTAAAAAAAAAAATCTAAAATGAATAAGATAAAACGGGGAAATAAAATAAGTGGAGCAAAGTGGGATTGAGTAGTTCTTAGATATGAAATTATGAAAACTTTCCAAGATACCATAGTCTAAAATCAGATTGAACTTGTGAAATTGTGCTAGGTTGGTCAAGGGCAAATAGAATTCGATATTGAAAACCAACAAATACAACAATTCATTTTTCTTTCAATAGGTAATTGTTTTTTTTTTCCTTTTATTGTTATGACATAGAAGTGAACTTTATTTTGGATTGTAAAGAGAAAGGAAAATTTCCTTCAATAGATATTAGCGAAAATAGTGACCAACGGATCCCTTCTCTTGTACATCTTCTCTCAGTTATATGTGTTGTTCATAAGGCACAGTTAATTTTTAGCTTTGTGAGATAATGCATGATTAATATTAAAATAAAATTTTAATAAATAAATTAATGTTAATGATATTATCTTTAAATTCTATTTAACCGATAGTTAAAAATATAAAAATCGTTATCAAAATTTTGTTAAAGATTTTTTTTTTTTTACATTTTTTATATATTAATTAAATCTATGAGAAATATAAATTTACAAATAAAATTTAAAAGATCATACTTATATCATGATTGTTTTTTTTATCATTGAATACATCCAAATTAGATATATTCATATATATATATATGTATGTATGTATGTATGCATGCATGTATATATGTATGTATATATGTATTATTGTTTCTTTCATTTTTTTAGTTTCTTTTTCAATATTTTTTATCAAAATTTTCATTAAATTTTTTTGATATATCTTAATATAACTATAACATCTAACTACTGATATTTTTGTAAAAACCAATATTTTAATCATTACATGTTACATCCTATTTTTTTACTTTTTGAAATATTTTTTGATATTGCGCTTGGTCCTTCAAAGTGGGTGGGAAAAGCTTCATTTATAGCATGTCTAGAGACAAATGTGCTTCATAGAAGGTCAAGCAAATCTCTTCAACATCCTTAACATGAGTGTAAGGGCTTTGGTTCTCATGGCATCTAAAGATTGGGAGTAAGAGCACCAATTGAGTCTTGCTGATCACCTAGTCCTATGATGTGACAAAACATGTGTTGGGAACCCTAGATTACTTCATTCTCATACCTTGGATCTCGTAAGGTGCATGCAAACTATCCTAGGCTTCTCTAAATCTATCGTAGTAAAAACATATAGCTATAAAAACCATATCAGAATAAAGATTTTGAGATGTAGTACTTATACCTAGATCTGGATGTTCCTATATCAATTCTAGTAGTGAAGATGCCTGGAGGCCTCGTACACCCAAGATCTTTTACCTAATGATTCAAACCACGATCTTGATACTTCAAAGTGTGGGCTTTGGAAGGGATAAATCTATGACTCTCTCTTTCTCTTTCTTTCTCTATCTTTAGAGATGGAAAGTGGCTCTCACAAAAAAAGTGAAACCTTATTCTCTAAGAGGGTATTTATAAGGTTCTCCTACTTGGTTTAAGTGACTTAAGCCTACCAAGGCTTGGGTTACTTAATATAGTCAAAACCTAATTGATTAATTAACCGTACAAGGTCATCTAATTAACCAATTAACTCAATTCAAAGACCTTGTTCATTATCCCTTGTGCAACCTTACATAATTACCAAAACAACCATATGCACAAAAGTGAACTTAGAGGCAATTCAACTCTTATAAATTGTGTCATCATGATATATGAGCTCAAAGAGGAGACCATTGGGATCCATAGGAGTACTGACTCTCTCATAATTTAATTCTAAAGTTGATTCAACATTTCACTAAAGAGAATCAATTGCACTCCTATCCTATGTAAATAATAATGAGACAAAGTTTAGGATCTGTGACCTACTATTCATTACACGAAGACTCCCCATGAATTGGTATCCGTAATCTAATAAAGTAGTGCTATCACTTATCAAGATTGTCTCTTCAACCTTGAGTTACAAATCCTACTTATTATGTGATCAAATGACATACTCTACCTTAAAAAGAGCATATATATATATGTCAAATTCCACTTAAAGAATTATTGTGATGCTATAGATTTCATGATCACATGTCCTTTTGATTAAAACCCTAACCAGTCTTCTCTTCATTCGTTTTTCTTCTTTTTCTCTCCACTTTTTCTCTCTCCTTCCTATTTCCATTGTGGTTTATTCTAGATAAGCATTTGGACATCTATTTTTCACCTATAAAAAGATACCCACCAAGGAAAAGTTTTGGTTTCGCTACGATTTTTGTCAAAAATTTGCAGAATTGTGTGATGTGAGTCTTCCAAATTCTTGATTTGGGTTTTTTCAAAAAACTTGGTTGTTTTGGATCTTTGGTTGTGATCGGTAATCATACCAAATTGAAGTGTTTCTTTCCTTCTTTTAATTCTATCTATTAAAGGGTTTGGAGGTTTGACATTGAAATTGGATTTTCAACTACTTATAACCATAAACCTGATTATGTTGAATTGCAGGAGCTATCGATTTGAATAAAATGGAATCTAGGTTTGAAATTTAGGGTTTTTGTTGTTTTCATCACATCCTTCCTCAAAGCCCATCTCTAAATACTTACCATAGTTAGGTTTTAAGGCTGAAATTTCAAGAGATGCAATCATCGATTAGGGGAGGAGAGAGAAAGAGTGAAGAAAAAAGAAGAAAAACGAAGGAAGAGGAGGGCAGATTGGTTAGGGTTTTATAAATTGACCCATTTGCCCTTGGTCATGTGGAGAGCACATGCCTTTCTATAAAATAAAAAATAATATCGTCTCTTAAAAAATGCATATTGCACACAATTATAAAGGATGAATGGTATATTACTTGATTTTGAAACTCAATGGGGCAATATGCCAAACCCATTATATGTTAGGGGGTAAAGTGTAATAAACCCAAAAAATTGACCATTTTGCCCTTGATCACGTGGAGAACACACGCCTTTCTATTAAAAAAATTAACATTGTCTCTAAAAAAATGTAGATTGCATGCACTTATAAAGGTTGGGGGTACATTACTCGATTTTGAACTCAATAGGTCAATGTGTAAAACACGCTATAGGTTGGGGGGTAAAGTATATCAAACCCATTTAAAAATTTTTCTAGTTTGACTTTAATTTGGATTACTACTTTCAAAAAATTTAAATTTTATCCAAAAAAAGTCTATATTAAAAAGTCTAATAATATTACTAATTTTTTTTAGAAAAAAATTATGGTAAATTCCTTTAAAATATTTATATTCATTTGTTTCAAAAATTAAAAAAAAAACATTAAATCATTTCTAAGATTTATATAAAATATTTTATTTGAGATTTAATTTCTAAAATTTTATTAAAAATTTGTGATGACAATTATTTGTTATGGACATTAATTTATTTAAATAATTAAAATTATTAAAAATTATATTAATAATTTATCTACTCAAATTAATTTCAATTTAAAATTATATATTTATAAAATGTTAGAACTTTATTTATTTATTTATTTATGTTTTAGTAATTTCTGAATAAGTTCATATTTTTAATATTTTAAAATAAAAACATTCAAAATTAAATAAAATTAAAAGGATAAATATGTAAAAAAAAAAGTGAATGTAATTTTTTAAAATAGGGTTAATGTGTAAATATGCAAAATACTTAAAAATAAAATATAAATTTAAAATAAAAGATAAATTAAAAAATAATTAAAAAAATTCTGCCCACTCTTTAGGTATTATTTGAACTAAATATCCCGTAATTTTAATCATTGGATTTAATCTTGGCCTTAGATAAAACATTTAACCATTTGGATTAGATTTAAAAAACACAAGTGTGATCTTAGCCTTGAGATCAAGAATCTTTCATTTCAACCTTGATTGGAGGAAAGAAAACATGTAGATATATTGTCGATTTTTTTGGGCAGAAAATCATCATTTTTCGGCGAGATTTTGGTGATTTTTTTGATACGGCAAGGCTGGCTTCATTTTCTTCAACGATTATTTATGTCCAAGCTGATAAATTGGCGATTTTTGGACGATACATGACATTTTTTTCCAAAATTTCTCCCTCGTTCGAAGTTTCCATGCCATTTCTCACTTCAACCGTCACTAATCTATGATATTTTGCCGAAATATTGGTAAAATTTCAAACCATGGTTGGGATTAAAACTTGCATAATAAGTGGTATCAAAACTTAGGTAAAGATTTTTGTTAAAAGTTAAAAAAAAAACAAAACATACATACAAGGGCTTTATGTTTATATGGCAATTTCTTTTCTGGCCCAATTCCTCTGGAGTTTGGTGCAAGAATGCCCATGCATTCTTGGTATTGCATTGTGCTCCTACACAAAAATTGAGCTAGGGCTTTATGCATTTCATGGTACAGCCTCCCTAATGGCTGGTTGAATGAGGGTGTTGTTTCCTCTCTATCATATTCCTTGAACTCACAAACAATCTCCTCTTTCTACCCATAACAATGATTGTCCTCCTAATAGCCAAAAGTGTTGGTGATTGCATCAACCCAAGTAGTTACCTTTATGAGATAATATTGCACCTCAAAGGCCTGCCTTTCTTGGATGCGAATCCTGAGCCATGGATGAGAAATTTAACTATTGGGGAGTTTGCAGATGCCAAGCCACAAGTAGTTACCCTTCGTGGAGTGGAAAAGGTAGCCCGCATTGTAGATGTCCTGAGAAAACAACACGCACAATGGTTTCCCAATTGTAGATGAAATGGTGGAACCATCGGTCGGTCAGTTGAACTGCATGGAATTGTACTAAGAGACACATTGTTAAAGTGCTGAAGAAGGGTTTCCCATTGATCATTTTTCAACTCCAACGCCAACGCCACATCAGTAACTTTTAGCATATTAGTTTTAGTTTTTTTTTTTTTTTTTCTGTTATAACCAATAGTTGGTTAGGTTGTTTTTTCTCTGCAGAGCTCTACAACTCCTTATGCGTGACTTCTATTATAAAAGGAATTTTGGCTACTTTGTTTTAGGGTTCTTTGTACAACTCATTTTTTTCAATCAATGAAAAGAGAATCTGTCATTTTTTCTCTCCATTTTCCCTTCTAATATGGTATCAGAGCTTTTTACCTCTGCCGCTCACTGAAATGGCTCGTGGTGGTCAGCATAACAATGATAATAGATTTCAACCCCTCACATCCCCTACCTTTGGTAGCACGATAACACAATCAGATCAATCTCTCATGGAGAACACTAATAACCCATTTTTCTTACATAGTGGTGATCATCCAGGCTTGGTGCTCGTTTTGCATCTCCTCACTGGTTCAAACACAAAGAATACATGGAGTCGGGCCATGCTGATGGCTCTCAACGCAAAGAATAAGCTCAGATTCGTGGATGGCACTCTTTCGCAGCCCATAACCGACGACCCTACAGCCGGAATCTGGTCCCGATGCAACAACATGGTCACATTTTGGCTCCTTAACGCTATCTCAAAAGAGATAGTTGATAGTATTCTCTATCTCGAGAGTGCCCATCCTGTTTGGGCAGATTTGCATGAACATTTCCATCAGAGCAAGGCTCCATGAATTTTCCAAATCAAGCAACAACTACATGGTCTCTCACAAGGCTCGCTCGATGTTAATACCTATTATACTTGATTGAAAATTCTCTGGGATGAACTAAAAAACTATCAACCAGTACCCGTCTGCCACTATGGAGGTATGAAAGCTTGGATGGATTATCAACAACAGGAGTATGTGATGCAATTTTTAATGGGTTTGAATGAATCTTATGCTAGCACAAGAGGCCAAATTTTGATGCTTGATCTGCTCCCTCCTGTGGTGAAAGTATTCAATCTTGTTGTTCAAGAAGAACGCCAATGGTCTATTCGATCTAGGTCTTCCGCTCCATCGGATTCCAGGGCGTTCAATGCCTCTTCTCCGGCTCATTTTGTAGCTACTGCATCATCTCACAACAAGCCTAGACATGAACGCCCAATTTGCACCCATTGTGGGCTCACAGGGCATGCAGTAGATAGGTGTTATAAATTGCATGGGTTTCCACCAGGTTATAAGCCCAAAGGGAAAACCCAAACACAAATGGCCCAGACAAGCCCCCTTCAATCCCAATCTACTTCACCAAGGTCCTTTACTGAACCATTGAAGGGCATTCATTATTTTCCTTCTGCTGCTGCTGCTACAGTAGGATCTTTCCCACCACTAGTCTCTCTCTCATCGAATCAAGTTCAACAACTCATTGCTTACCTTAGCACACACCTTCAACAACAAACTATCGACCCATTTGAGTCTCCATCGACATCAGGACCTTCAATTTCTCAAATCTATGGTAACAATTGTTCTACTCAATTTTTTTCTCATCCTTTTGTTCCTTCCGATGCTTGGGTGATTGACACAGGGGCCACCCACCATGTCTGTTGCAATATTTCTCTATTTTCTCATTCCAGACTGGTTCATAATACCACAGTCACTCTTCCTAATGGTCATGTTGTTGCAATCAATCGTGTAGGTTCTGTGAGGTTGTTTGATACTTTGAACTTGGATAATGTCTTGTTTGTCCCCATGTTCACTTTCAATCTTCTCAGCATTAGTGCTCTTACTCTTAGCCATAATTGTAGTGTTAATTTCCTTTCAAATTCATCTGTCATTCAGGACCTCACTCGGGGCTTGATGATTAGGAAAGATAAAAGATGAAAGAACCTTTATTTTCTAGAATCAGGGAATGAATTTTGTAATTCTGTAATGTTGAAAAGTGATATTTGGCATTTTCGCCTTGGACATCCATCTCATGTAAAAATTCAAATTCTTCACAATGAATTACACATTCCCAATTCTTTATCCCATTTGTTTTCTCACTGTAAAATTTGTCATATGGCCAAGCAAAAACGTTTACCTTTTGTTTCACATAATAATATGTCAACTAATCCTTTTGATCTAGTTCACATTGACATTTGGGGACCATTTAATGTAAGTACACCGGCTGGACACATATATTACCTCACCATTGTTGATGATTGCACACGTGCTACTTGGGTATATCTTCTTTGTGCTAAAGCTGATGTTCTCACTGTCTTTCCTGAATTTTTCAATTTGACTTCTACTCAATATAACAATGCAATTTAATCTGTCCATTCCGATAATGCCCCTGAATTAGCTTTCCATGATTTTTTTTCGTACCAAGGGTGTTATTCCTTATCATTCTTGTGTTGCTACACCTGAACAAAACTCAATTTTAGAGCGTTAACATCAACACATACTTAATGTGGCACGAGCCTTATTGTTTCAATCTTGTGTTCCTCTTTGTTATTGGGGTGATTGTGTTTTGACAGCTATTTATTTAATCAATCATACACCCTCTCCATTACTATCCAATAAAACCCCATTTGAGCTGTTGAATAACAACAAACCCACCTACAACCATCTTCGCATTTTTAGGTGTCTATGTTATGCTTCCACGCTTTCTAACCGACGTACAAAGTTTGCCCCTTGTGCTCGAGCTTCTATTTTTCTTGGCTATCCTTTTGGTTATAAGGGTTACAAGTTACTTGACTTAGAAAGCAATAAGATCTACATTTCTCGGAATGTCATTTTTCATGAATCACTCTTTCCTTTTGCTCATTCTGCCGTGAGTAGCGATGTTGTTGATTTTTTTAATGATCATGTCCTTCCTAAGCCAATTCAGTCCATCTCCGAGCCTTCTTGCAGTCAACCCAACATGTCTTTTTCCTATAGTCCAAAGTGCATTTCCTCACCAGATTCAATTCAAACAGCCTTACGTCCACGTCGTGTCACCACAAAACCAACTTACTTGTCTGATTATCATTGTTACCTCACTAAACACGTTTCTTCTAAGCCTTCTCTATATCCTATTTCCTCTTGCTTGAGTTACCACAAGCTTTACAGGCCATACTATGAATTTGTTCTTGCCATTAGTTCTCAAACTGAACCAACATCATTTTCTTAGGCCATTGAGTCTCAAGTGTGGTGCGATGCTATGAATATTGAATTGCAGGCATTGGAAAGTAATGACACTTGGTCCATTTTCTCTCTTCCCATTGGCAAACAGGCGGTTGGTTGTAAATGGGTGTACAAAGTCAAGTTTTGAGCAGATGGTACTGTGGATAGGTACAAAGCACGCTTTGTGGCTAAGGGATTTACACAACAAGAAGGTATTGATTATCTTGATACCTTCTCTCTTGTTGCCAAGCTAGTTACTGTTAAAATGTTGCTTTCTTTAGCTACAATTCATGGCTGGTCTCTCACTCAACTTGATGTCACTAATGCATTCCTTCATGGTGACCTTATGGAGGAAGTTTACATGAGTCTTCCCCTTGGATACACTTGCCATGAGGGGGAACATTTGCCTCCTAATGCTGTGTGCAGGCTGCATAAGTCTATCTATGGCTTGAAATAGGCCTCCCATAAATGGTTTCACAAGTTCTCTAATGCTCTCTTATCAGAAGGTTTTGTTCAATCAACCAATGATCACACCTTGTTCACAAAACATCAAGATACTTCTTTCTTAGCTCTTTTGATCTACATTGATGGCATCATTATTGCTAGTAATGATCAACTTGCTGTGGATACTTTAAAGCATGCCCTCAACTGCAAGTTTAAGATGAAGGACTTGGGGCCACTCAGATATTTTCTAGGCTTGGAAGTGGCTTAATCTATTGCTGGTATCTCTATTTGTCAATGCAAGTATGCGTTGGAATTGCTCTCAGACACTGGACATTTGGGTTGCAAACCTGCCACCATTCCCATGGATCCTAATTTGAAACTATCTCAAGATGACGGTGACTTGATTGAAGATCCTACCAGCTATAGGCGACTCATTGGTAAGCTACTATATCTTACTATTACTCAAAAAGTACTAAGGGAAAAAAACCATTTTCCTTGAGTTATATTTGAAAGAAAAAATATTTAAAAAAATTATTTCATTATTTTTACTATAAAAATAAATAAATAAAATCAAATACAATTACAATTAATTAGAAATTTATATATTTTTAAATTATTTACTTTTTGTATAAAATGGTTGATATAAGTGAAATGAGTTAAAAGTAATACATAAAAATAATTTATTTACTTTAAATTTGTATTGTAATTTCTTTTACTTTTTCTTTCTCTTTTATTGTTTCTTTTCCACTATTTTTCTTTCTCTTCCATTTTTATTCAAATATCTCAATAACTAAACATGGTCTAAAACATAATGGATGACAATTGAAAAGAAAATTTTTAAATAAATCATCTAATTTGAAATGTGATTTTAACCATGAATTTATCTCCTTTTTTTATTTTAAAAGATTTTCCAAATATTTGTCCGTCCATTTATTTAATGCAAAAAAAAAAAAAAAAAAAGAGTTTTACATGAGCCTGATGAAACTTCAGACTTTACAGAACCTCTGAATCTTGTCCGACAAATCAGAATGGCAGCTCACCACCAGAAAAATACATACACAGTCCATCACATAAGTATGATATCATCAGGGTTAAGTATGATTTAGCAGTAATAGTCATTAGCTCTCTGGATATCATACATAGTTGATAGTTTAGCCACAAAAATTTACGAAGCATATAAGGTGTTTGTATCCCAAAATGCAGCTGGAGGTTCACACCTTACAATTCAACTTTCATCTGGGGTTGAGATTGTATATTGATGCAAGGTAGCAATCCACTTCTCCCACTGTTCAGCAAAGTTATCAGATTGCCTAGCAGGGGGCTAAGGTTCTGCTACTTCACTAAATCAAACGGAAGAAAAACCTGTAGAAGAAGAAGAAGAAGAAGAAGAATACCACAGATGCAAGCAGATATAGCAGTCTATCAAGGTTGGAAGAAAAGCTCCTAATTAACCAATGTTTTATTGTGTTAGGAGGAAGCACATGAAGCAAATCACTGACACATAGACTGTTATTTTAGCTAGAAACCTTGTTGATGGATATCTGTTCAAGTTCGATGATGTTTTCTTTCCCATTTGCATTTCTTTTGCAGCCATGCTACATTCACTGTGATAACCACCATAACTCTATCTTTCATCTCATCCAGGAACCGGAAGTAGGCTCGCCTCCAAGACCTATTTATTATCAAAGGGCCAAAAACTCCCCAAAATCCCACTACAAATCCAGGCCCCATGCTCATGTAGAACCACTTCATTTCAAACGCATCTTCATGCTCATCGTCATGATCTTCATTATCCACACCTGAAGAATCAGTAGTAGCCTCATCATCGCCTGGGCACTTCATTGCCAGAGGCTCCCCACAGAGTGCAAGGTTATTCCTGTATATGGACGGGTCATTGAAGGTTTGGAACTGGTTGCTTGTTGGAATTTTACCAGATAGTCTGTTGTAAGATAGGTTCAAGTGATTCAAGGAAGTCATAGAAACCATGCTTGGTGGAATCAGGCCAGAGAGCTGGTTTCTTGAGAGGTCCAGAGTTTCTAATTGACTTAAGCTCCCAACGTCCTCTGGTATATTTCCTGTCAAATGGTTTCTGGACAAGTTCAAGGTGCCAAGTCTTGAAAGATTTCTTAGTTCAGGCAACTTCCCCGATATATTATTGTCTGAAAGATCAATGCTATTCACGAGATACAGAGTATTCTGATATATGAGTTCTCTTCCTTTCATCACAACTGACAATTGGCCCTCGTATCGCTCACTGCTGATTTCAGTAGCCATGCCACTCAAATTTCCCAAACAAGAAGGAACGGATCCTGACAGATTATTATGTGCGAGGTCCAATATATGAAGATGGGAAAGACTGCACACTTGGGAGGGAATGTTTCCATCAAATAAGTTTGATCGCAGGCGTAGAATCAACAATGATTGCATCTCTCCTATCCATGATGGAAGGTTTCCTGATAATCTATTATCGCCAAGGTCAAAACTATCCATGTCCTTGCAATTCTGCAGTGAAGAAGGAATTTCCCCTGAAAGTTTGTTGCCACTCAGTATCAAGAACATAAGTGAATTCAGGGTGCCCATTGAGCTGGGAATCTCACCAGATAGGCTGTTATTTGCCATATCAACAATGTACAAATCTGGTTTATCATTCCAAATCAAAGGAATTTCACCAGATAAATGATTATTTGAGAGAACCAGACTTGTCAAACCCGTAATCTTACCTAGAGACAAGGGAATGGTACCATTTAGAGAGTTCCAAGAGACATCAAAATTTGTCAACCACGGCATGGTTTTGCCAACATCCCGAGGTATTGGTCCAGAAAATAAATTGTCTCTCAAATACAATGAACTCAGGTTAGAAGAAAAGTGTGGGAAAGGACCGTGAAAGCGGTTGGAGCCCAAATCCACAACAGCATTTTTGGGAAATTTCAATGAATTTGGGACCCTCCCACTCAATTGATTATTGGCAACATCCAGTAGTTCGAGCTGCAAGTCTAACTTCCAAAACCAATCAGGTATCGTGTCTGAAATCCTAGCATTGTTGAGCACTATTGTCTTCAGCTGGTTTTGGGTTCTCAGCCATGCAGGAAATTTGGGACCTAGTTGGCATGCTTGGAGTTCCAGGTAATTGAGTTTAAAAGGAGGAATCCATTTAGAATTCACATTGAAGACCAAGGTGATATTTGGAGATGACTTCTTGATTGCCAACTCAGTTAAGCTTGTGAGATTGGAGAAATGAGACTCAGTCACAACACCAACCCATGGATTCTCTGAGAGATCCAATGCAACCAATGCTGAGAGTTGGCCAACACTCTCTGGGATTATTCCATTCATTTGATTTTCAGAGATGTAGAATCCTTGCAAGGACGACAAATTTCCAATGGAGTTTGGAATTGACCCCACAAATGAGTTGCTCCACAGATGAAGAGACTTCAAGTTCTTTAGGTGTCCCAAAGAATTAGGAAGAAACCCACCCAGTTTATAATTGAACCCCAAATCCAGAGACTCTAAGCTACTACTGTTTACACACTCGGACAACCCATCCATGAATTCAGTTATCTCTCCACTAATGCTGTTGAAAGATAGTTTGAGAGTTCGCAAGTTGCAAAGCTTTCCTAAGTCTCTTGGTAAGTGACCAATAAATAAATTAGAAGAAAAATCAATGTATTTAAGGGAAATCAAGTAACCAAATCCTTCAGGAACACTGCCTTGAAGATTGTTGGAGTTGAGATCAAGGTATGCAAGACTACTAAAGTTGAACAACCAGTGAGGTATCGACGAGTTGAAGTCATTGTTTGAAAGATCAAGCACCAAAAGGGATGTGACATTAAAAAATGGAAGAGGGAGATCAGGAAGGGAAGAAAGCCCACATCTAGGTAAGCGTAGTTCCAAGAGTGAAGAAAGGGAGTTAACAGCTCGATGCCAATAAGCTGCAGCCTTGCTAAGATCTATATTTCCCAAATTAAGGTGTCTCAGAGAAGAAAGACCTGATAGCCAGTGCAGGTCATCCTCAACTGATTCAAGAGAATATGAGTTGAGATCAAGATAGAGCAGGCTAGAAAGGTACCCTAGGTGGGGTGGGATGGTTCCACCGAAGGATGCACCTGAGAGATTGAGATATCTCAACCTCTTGAATGATCCAATGAACTTGGGGATTTGGAGTCCTTCAAAATTGTTCATGCTCAAGTCCAAGTACCTCAAATCTTTCAAATCAAGTAAAGAATGACTTATCTCGCCGCCAAATGCATGTGCTGCTCCATAGTCATCCTCAAAAGCACCGGTATCTTCATCGTTGGCGTCCGGACTTCTAGCATACTGGTTGCGGAGTTTGAGCTTGATGACTCGAGGCACCCTCTGGCTGCACACCACACCACTCCATCTACAGCAATCCAGGCCAACCCAAGAAGAGAGCCTGCCGGAAGGATCAGTAAGACCTTGTTTGAAGTCAACAAGGGCTTTTCTCTCAATTTCAGTGCAGGTGACATTGAGAACGCCATTGCAGGAACCAAGTTTAACAGTTTCAAGATAGAGAAAAGTGGAGGAGAGGAAAATAAGCAGAAGGAAATGAATGGAGGCATTGATATTAGCCATGAAAGTAGAACTGCAGCCAGAAGTTGTATGTATGGAATGCACAAAATACTGATACAAATGCTTTTTATAAGCCAATTGAGATCATGTGTGGAGGTTTAGGATAGCAATGACAAAGAAAGTGCTTCTTACAAGTTAGAAACTCCACTATCAAACTTATCTGGTGTTTTTTATTTTTTTATTTATTCAAAGCTAAGCCTGCTTTTTCTTGAAGTCTTTTATCCCTTTTTTTTAGCAAATCACTGAAAGTTCTTCAGGAAATGGACTTCAATAGAAAAATGGTAAAAATCAATTGCCCAGTCACTACTCAGATTTTAATCCACTATTCCAACACAAAGCCCAAGTGGGCATATTATTATATAATGATGAAGTAGCGACAACTGACAAGTAGTACCTCTCATAATTCAGTATGGGCTGCTACCAAAATTCTCAGAAATCCCCTTTAGACTTGAGCGTTCTTTTTGCCATTTTTTTTTTGCAAGTGGGACGTAATTTTCAACTTTCCATATATGATATAACCAACTTCACGTGAAGAGCCTCCAATTTTGAAGAGAAGTTAAAGAGGTCCTGGACGCAGTTTCATGGAAGCATACCTATGATATTGTATTGGAAAAGGGTTAGGGAAAGCCAGCTACTCTTTGCAGTGGACAAAGGAGACTTAAGCCTTGTGCCAACTCGATCCTTCACAAATTGCCATAGATTTTAAACTAATTTTTTTAAATATCCTTTTTCAAAGATCCTCACCAAGAAGAGAACTTGGAAACGGAAAATGAGAAAAAATATTCTGATTATTTGACATTTACTCATCACTTAGAATATTAATATTGACATAGGCCTAAAAAAATGTGATAAAATTTTGTATTATCAACAAACCACCAATTAAATTAGATAATTACTTTTCAAAATAACATATAGATTTGAAGATTACACTTCATCAAGCAACCCTCTCTTCTAACCGAGCTTGAAATGATGTCCACAAGAGCATCTCTTTTCAGCACCCAAATGAGGACTCGGACTCTGAAAACCAACTTGGACATAGGCTGACAGAAGCTACCCATCTTAGGCCTAAACCGTTGGCGATCCGAGGCTATGCGTAGAAATTCAGGTTCTTAATAAGTGTGGATGGAAGACTTGAGGTCAATGAATGGGTCTACCGGTGTTTGGTACGCTAGAAGCTTTACCTAACAAGTCTAATTTACTTTTAATACCAGACATGACCTCTTTTTGGGTCCACGTTCTAGTAGGCTTCTCTAGTTGGTTCATATTGTCTTGTGGAAGAGGAGAAAATTTGATGACACAATCCCTACATGACTAAACTTGTCACGTGTATGCCTTAGGATGTGGAAGAGCGCACAAACTTTCCAGTCAGGACAGCCACAGGAATTTCAACTGTACGCTCTTGGAAATGGTTCCGGTCCATCTTTTCCTCAATCCCCACAATGCCAAAAAGCCTATCACAATTCCCCTATTTGAAATATCTGAATCATCTAGATCTCTGCATGAATAATTTCGAAGGAGTGGGAATTCCAAAATTCATTGAATCAACTCAATCTCTCTGGAGTATGCTTTTGAGGTATGATCCCTCCAAATATTGCAAACCTTTCAAACTTGTGCTACCTTGATCTCAGCACCTCCTCCGTTGGATTTCGTGACTAAAATCAAATTAATTTTTTATTTTGATTCTATAAAAAGAAAAAAATTGTGAAATAAACTTATATAATATAAAATAAACTTAATTCAAATAAAAATTATTTTTAATTAAAAATTAAATAATTTTAATAAAATATGGATATTAAAATCCTCATAAGAGTATAATTGCTTTATCTTATTAAAAATGAATAAATATATATATTTTTTAAAATAGAACATTATTTTAAATTATATGGTCAAACTGACTTTTATTATTTATTTTAAAAAAAAACCCTCAATTATATATGTTTTTAAAATGAAAAAAAAAATTAAATTATGGTAATATCTCAATAAACAAATATTTGATAAATTAATAACCTCATTTAAATGATAAGATCTTTTAGTTTCAAATCAGATACTAAATTAATAACCTCACTAAGTGTATAAAGTAATAAATCTTTTTAGAAATCCTTAAAATGCTATGTTTGGTTCCTAGAAAATTTGAGGGAAAATGCAAGGGAAAGAAAAAGTGAAAGAAAATAAAAAATAGATTAAAAGTCGATAAATTATTATGTTACTTCAAACTCATTTTATTTGTTTTAATTCATCAATATAAAGATTAAATAATTTAAAAATATATAAGTTTTTAATTAGTTTTAATTATATTTGATTTTCTTTTATATTTTTCATAAGACAACCAAACATGAAAAAATCATTTTCCTTTACATTTTTTTTTCCTTAGTATTTTCCGGGAACCAAACATAACCTAAATATCTAAGAAAATATAAATTAATAATCAATAAAGTACATTTAAAAATAACAAACAAATTTCATAATACAATGTTAAATAACTTTTTACAACTCCTATTTTTATCAATTCCACTATATCTTGGAACAATTATATATTTGAAACTTATTTTATCTTTTAAGACATTAAATTTTAACACTATGTCTCTTTTTTTTAAGAGTTTTTTTTTTTTAATTTCATATATTTAATAATCATCTCTTCTTTTTAAAAGTATTTTAGACTTTTGTATATTAACTTTTTATTATATCTATTATTTTTTTATTTATAAGTCATATATATACAAATACTATACAACTGAAATATAATACTTTATCTAAAGATAAATTAATAAATTATTTATTTATTGATAAATTAATAATCCCACTAAGTTAATAATTTCTCTTGATTCTAAGCATATTACTTTATAGAGGCTTTACTCTATGTGTATTGATATTATTATTAATTTATTTCTTTTTATATTTTCATCCTCATTATTAATAAATTATCACATTTTCTTCCCTGTCTACCTTTGTATTAAAAAAAAAATGGTGCATTAATTCTCAAACTTAGCACTAACATAAATCTAAGCTAAAAATAATGATTGAACTCATATCACATTAGTAACATAGTCTAGGATTTTTATTAGTAAATATTTCAACACATGTGACATATGGTAGGTCCACCTCTTCCACCTCTTCTCCGTCGGAACACCACCACTCACTAAGTTCACCATCACTTGAACAATTTGGCAGCACGTTTATCACCTCGTGGGCTTCACACTCTAGTAATACTTCAAGTCTACACTGTTGTTGCCCCCGGCCACTTCTCTAATCCTTATTTTTACTACTAAAACCCCAACCTCATTTTCAATATCCACATTTCCCTCATTTGGGTCGCCATATTTCCTCTCCAAGTCCTCTCAAATTACCTTCTTTGCCTTTTATGTCTCAGCCACCCCAAACACTTGTTCCAACTTGTTATTCTCTTCTCTTATGGATTCCTATGCTTTTTTGCTCTATCTATGGTACATAAACGCAAGACAATCTCCAAGAATGGTGTAGTCAAAACAACTACACACTAATTTATTAAATGATGCTAACTAGCCATAGAGAAAGTTTAACTTTGCATAATTAAATATCACTAAAATGCTAACCGTCGTTGAGGGACCAGTCAAATATTAAAAATATTAGAAGTGTTTCCTAAAATTACTGTTAAACGGTTAGTAAATATGATTGATAAAATAACTTTATACTACAACTTAGAATTAAAAATTGATGGTTTTAAGTATTAAATTAAACTAATTAATTTATTTTTATTTAAATATAAAATTATGTATATAAAAAAAATTAAGATTAATATAAATTAAGTCATTAAGTTATTAAATTAAATTATCAAATATCCTCTCATTCTTTCTATTATTAATGGATATTAAATAATAATATTATGATTATTACTGTTCATAATATTAATGTCACACACTTTTCATTGTTTGATTTCTTTCCTCATAATGTTTAACCACCACACCAAGAAAACCTAAATTCAAATAAAATTGTCACATCAAGCCAGAAAACCATTCAAATCCTCTATAACAATTTTGTTTGAGACTCTGATTATGTTTGATTCTTGAAAAATTTGAGAGAAAATGTAAGGGGAAGAAAATATAAAAGCAAAGTGAAAAGAAGGAAAAATTGAAAGAAAATAAAAAATAAATTAAAAGTCGATAAATTATTTTCATTTGTTACTTAAAACTCATTTTATTTATTTTAATTTACTGATATAAAGATTAAATAATTTAAAAATATGTAAATATTTAATTAGTTTTAATTATATTTGATTTTCTTTAATATTTTTTATAAGACAACCAAACATAAAAAAAATCATTTTTCTTTATATTTTTTTTCTTGCCTCAATATTTTCTAAGAACCAAACATAACCTATAAATTATCTTACATTAGCCAAAATTAAAATTAACATTGGTGATGACCTCAAATATTCAGATGACACATGAAACTAGAAGTATATAGGAAATGTGAATGATGATTAATTAATTACCTTGGAATTCAAATTAATTACTGGGATAAGTGAGAGGGTAGAAGTATTCCAGACCTTGATCAATATGGAAGAATCACAGAAATATTCTAGATGGGATTGGGATTCCATCAACCTTCCATGTTCCATGAACTTGGTTGGATGATTATTAAAGTTGTGATGATAGTCAATGGCGCGTTGTGGACGCTGGTGATTAGATGAGGAATGAGAGAGCCCATCGTTGTCAAGAGGAAATTTTGAAAGCCCGTAATCGAGCATAGTTGACATAAGAGGAAATGCAGGGAAGGCTCGATCTACGCGTGCTCGAATTGGAAGCAATCAAGCCCTCAATTTCGTCAACTTGAAATTGCCACCATATGACAAAATAATACTATCTTGTACATGCTTTGTATATATAATGCATTTGATTTATCTATACTATTTTTTTATGAATAATACTAGTGCATTTGTCTATTCTTCATTTTGTACATGGCTTTGTGAATTCATGTCCAGGGATCAATTTGAAAATATCCATTTGATTTTTCCATGTACCATCCAAATGCAACATGTGTTTCAATGTCATTATACGCTCTATACAATTTTATTTTATTTTATTTTTTTGAGTTATACTAGTTTTGATTTCGCGGGCATAACTAGTTCAAGAAAAATGGGTAATGCATCTACAAAGAGTATCAATTTGAGAAATGGTCAGAGACCGCCAAAAGAAGGCGATATCAAGCAAATGGAGATTGAAAGTGATTTAAAAATGTTCCTACTAATGAAAATATAGGGTCCTGAATAAATAATTCTAATGACATGCAAAATATTTATGAAATTAATAACTCTTTCAACAAGATGATAAGTAAACATTCTGATAGACAAGCACATATTTATCTTTGATTCTATAACAAATTTTGGCTATAATTGTAAGAATTGTGTTAAATGGGAATACAGAGTAAAATAAGTCAATCGTTTAAAATAGTAAATGAAGATATGAAATGGATGTTTTATCTCGACATATTTAATTTTATTTGAATTATTAAACTTGTGTCTTTCCCAAAACCAAAATAGGAGCAAGACTTCAGCAAATGTTCCTAAACCAAGGTCGGCAACTCCAGATGCCTAAAGTCTAAAAATTTCTTCCTCTTAGAACATGACATTGTCACAGATTCTATTAAAGCACATGTGTTCAGACTTTAGCGTGTCAAAGAGGCCACACAACAAAACAAAGAAGATAGAGACATTTTCATTAAGGACAATTTCAACAGCTTAAATTCCCTACTCCATTCAATTTTACTATTGTGGCTACTAACAACCCCCACCAGGAGTCGGTTGTCGTAGTTTATCATTTGACAAGATCATGTGTATAGAGAAGTTAACATTACCACTGAGTAACAAATTTAGGTTATAGCAGTCAGGATAATGTCAAATAGGAATGGAGTTCTCAAGTTCGGCAAAATGGTAGCTGATGAGGATATCAGAAAGTTCTTCCTCCTACAGTTTCTAATGTTCACATCGTAACCTATAAAAGAAAGTTCACATTCTAGCATCTCAAAAAGGGCAAAGCATTTCCATATTGACTTCTAGCAACCACCATGCGGTTGTCAAAAGTCCTAACCACATCAACCAACTAAATCTTCCCCTCAGACACCTAATTTGTTCTATAAGTAGACTAATTCAGCATTCTGTTGGATAGAAGAGAAACTCTCCCTCTTACACTTTGATCATAACATAATCATGTGCAATGTCATTACTCAATTTCTTTCACTCCTACTATCTGGGTTTTTGTCCCAAGGAACAATTAAACTCAGCTCATGTGATGCCAATCAGAACATGGATTGCCTAGAAGTTGAGAAGGAAGCACTTCTCAAGTTCAAACAATGCCTCACAGATCCTTCAGGTCGGCTGTCATCTTGGGTCAGAGAAGATTGTTGTAAATGGAGAGGAGTTAGCTACTATAACAGGACTGGACGTGTCATCAAGCTCAAACTTGGAAACCCATTCCCAAACAATTTGTAGGGCGATGGAACAACTAGCGAGTTGGGCGGTGAGATCAATCCTTCTTTGCTCAACTTGAAATATCTGAATTATTAGACCTCAACAAGAATAATTTTGAAGGAATGGAAATTCCAAAATTCATTGGATCACTTGGGAAGTTGAGATATCTCAATCTCTCTGGAGCATCCTTTGGTGGTATCATTGTTAGATTAATTTTTGTAATTAATCTATAATTTGGGCCACACATGTAAATAATTAAAATGTGTGTGCTATCATTTAATTAAGCCTAAATATAGTGATCTAATTAATAATTGATTAATTGGCTTAAGAGTATAATTGTCATGAGATTATTGTGTAGATACCATTAGACAATTATTATTTCTATGAGGGGCAGAAATATAATTGTGATAAAATTAAAACTGCCCTAGCAGTTTATAAATAGGGTTATGGTCCCCATTCTACGACTACGCATTCCAATTTCTGAAAATCCTCTCAGAGAGAAATTGACACAGAATCTAGTGGCTAGAATTGGAAGACCATCTCAAAGGGTTTTTTTCCTATAAGGTTTCTCCTTCAATGGATTCAGGTATGCCTCCGCTATTATTTTTCTACTCATTATTTTTAATCAGGAGATTCCAGTATATATGAAATTAGGGTATTCACCTTGTTAAATATTCCAGTATATATGAAGTTAGGGTATTCACCTTGTTAAATATTCCAGTATATATGAAATTAGGGTATTCATCTTGGTTGATTGATTCCAACAAGTGGTATCAGAGCCTACTCCTTGATTAATTCTTTGAGTTATTATTTTAATATATGTCAATGGATTAAGATTTATGAAATATTGAGTTGATAATTTTTTTATTACTATTA
The DNA here is from genome assembly GCF_030704535.1 of Vitis vinifera. Classification (NCBI taxonomy): domain Eukaryota; kingdom Viridiplantae; phylum Streptophyta; class Magnoliopsida; order Vitales; family Vitaceae; genus Vitis; species Vitis vinifera. The sequence goes on along the minus strand of NC_081818.1, from coordinate 26,091,880 downwards.
TTATTATTATTATTATTATTATTATTATTTAATAGCATTTTATGATATTAATATTTAAGTTATTGATCTAGCATTTTAAATAGGCTAATTAAAGCGGAAAATCACCAAAGTGACATCTTTCGTGTAGATTAGTCTGTTCGGGGTGTTAGATATTTGTGTGTATGTGATTCATGCGGGTATTGACTGGCCCAAAGGAAAGTTAATATTTGGTCAAATTGCATACATACCTGTGGTGATAAATATGTGATGATTATAAAGGTAACTTAATGTGAATAATAAATCAATCCAAAGATAGATTTATTATTTGACATAACTTATCATCAATGTTTGATCACTACAACAAGAGTACCACTCACAGTTAATATTATTGTCCAAAGACTTGATATTAATGTTGTGCTAGGTATCTTGAAATGTCATAATTTGCTTTTAAATTTAAAGATTATGTGTTTAATTGCTTATTTTATGTGAGCATGATGGTTTATTTGATTCATTTTATTTTGTTCTCGATTCAACTTTTATATCAACTACTTCTATATCTGCCAACATCAATAATGTCCCTATGTTAAATGGGACTAATTTTAAGGACTGGAAAGAGAATATGATGATTCTCTTAGGTTGCATGGATATAGACTTAGCCTTGAGAATGCCCAAACCCGATGAACTCAATGAGCAAAGTACTCAAGAGGATGAGGTTTATTGGGGTAAGTGGGAACGTTCAAATAGGCTAAGTCTTATGATCATGAAGCGCGGCATTCCAGAAGCTTTCAGGGGTGCGGTAACTGATGAGGTTACTAATGCCAGTGACTTCCTTGCGGAAATTCAGAAACGTTTTGCCAAAAACAATAAGGCTGAAACGAGCACGCTTTTAGCAAGCTTGATTTCAATGAAGTATAAAGACAAGGGTAATGTTCGGGAGTACATCATGGAGATGTCTCATCTTGCTTCAAAACTTAAGGCTTTGAAACTCGAGTTATCTGATGATTTACTCGTGCATTTGGTTCTCATCTCTCTTCCTGCACAATTTAATCAATTCAAGGTCAGTTATAACTGTCAAAAGGATAAATGGACTCTTAATGAACTCATTTCATTCTGTGTGCAAGAGGAAGAGAGATTGAAGCAAGACAAGACCGAAAGTGCTCATCTGGCTAGTACTTCCAAGGATAAGGGCAAACGAAAGAATAAGGATAATAAGGTTGCTGTTTCTAATGGTCCAGAACAAAAGAAACAGAAAGTTGAGGTAACATGTTTCTTCTGTAATAAGCCTGGACATACTAAGAAGGAATGTACCAAGTATGCTGCTTGGCGTGTTAAGAAAGGTATGTTTCTTACTTTGGTCTGTTCTGAAGTTAATTTAGCTTCAGTATCTAGAAACACATGGTGGTTAGATTCTGGTGCTACTACTCACATTTGTGTTTCTATGCAGGGTTGCCTGAGTTACCGAAAACCAAGTGATGCTGAAAGATGCATCTATGTCGGAGACGGTCAGTCGGTAGAAGTAGAGGCAATAGGGCACTTTAGATTATTATTGAAATCTGGTTATTTTTTGGATTTAATAGATACTTTTGTTGTACCGTCTTTCAGACGGAATTTAATTTCAGTTTCTGTTTTGGACAAATCAGGTTATTGTTGTTCATTTGGAAACAATAGATTTGCATTATCTATTAATTCAAAAGCTGTAGGAACCGGTTTACTTAATGTTTATGATAATCTATATTTGTTGGAAACTGTTCCGTCCTATAATGAAACCTTGCATGTGGAATCACGAGGTACAAAACGTAAATTGAATAAAGATAATTCGGCCTCATTGTGGCACAAATGCCTAGATCATATCTCTAAATCTAGAGTTGAGCGACTTGTGTCCAATGAGATTTTGGATTCACTTGACTTTTCAGATTTTGATATTTGTGTTGAGTGTATTAAAGGAAAACAGACCAAAACAAAGAAATTAGGTGCCAATAGAGCTACAGACGTCTTAGAATTAATTCATACAGATATCTGTGGACCATACCCTACGGCATCTTGGAATGGTCAACAGTACTTTATAACATTCATAGACGACTATTCAAGATATGGCTACCTATTTCTTATACATGAGAAATCACAATCATTGGACGTGTTCAAAACATTTAAAGCAGAAGTTGAGTTACAACTCAACAAAAGAATAAAGAGCGTCAGATCTGACCGTGGTGGTGAATACTATGGTAGATATGACGGATCAGGTGAACAACGTCCAGGACCATTTGCTAAATACCTAGAGGAATGTGGGATCGTCCCTTAATACACCATGCCAGGATCACCTAGCATGAATGGTGTAGCAGAAAGACGAAACCGAACTCTTAAGGACATGGTAAGGAGTATGATTAGTCATTCTACTTTACCCGAAAAACTCTGGGGTGAAGCACTCAAAACGGCAGCTTATATCCTAAATCGGGTGCCAACTAAAGCGGTTGCTAAAACGCCTTATGAGCTTTGGACTGGTCGAAAGCCCAGTTTAAAGCATTTTCATATTTGGGGATGTCCAGCTGAAGCGAGACCTTATAAGCCTCATGAAAAGAAATTGGACTCTAAAACAGTTAGCATCTACTTTATTGGCTATGCAGAGCGATCAAGGGGTTTTAAATTTTATGATCCTGCTATTAGGTCAATTTTTGAGACGGGAACTGCAACATTTTTTGAGGATGTTGAGTTTGGGGGGAGAAATCAGGCTAGGAATATTGTCTTTGAGGAGGAAGAGGGATCTACTATTGCTTTTGATAATGTACAGGTTTCACTACCTATCATTGATCAAGAAGTAAATTTGGATCCTCAACCAACAGACAATATTGTTCAACCTTTAATTGCAAATGGGGACATTGCTCTTGAAGAACAAACTCAACAACCTCAAGAAAATATGCCATTAAGGAGATCCACTAGAGAGAGGAGAAATGCAATTTCGGACGATTATATCGTATATCTCCAAGAACGTGAGGTAGAAAGTGGAATGATGGAAGATGATCCAATCAACTTCCAGCAAGCCATGAAAAGTTCCAACTCTCAGAAATGGATTGAAGCCATGAATGAAGAGTACAAATCTATGCAAGACAATAAAGTTTGGGAACTTGTCCCATTACCAGTTGGTACGAAGCCCATTGGTTGTAAATGGATATTTAAAACCAAGCGGGATTCAAATGGTAATGTAGAAAGATATAAAGCACGTCTTGTAGCTAAAGGCTTTACTCAAAAAGAAGGAATTGACTTCAAAGAGACCTTCTCTCCAGTTTCTACGAAGGACTTTTTCAGGATAATCATGGCACTAGTTGCACATTATGATCTTGAGTTACATCAAATGGATGTTAAAACAGTGTTTCTCAATGGTGACATTGATGAAACAATTTATATGGTACAACCAGAAAATTTTGTATCCGAAGACTCAAAGAATATGGTTTGTAAATTAACTAAATCCATTTATGGGCTCAAGCAAGCTTCTCGTCAGTGGTACTTCAAGTTTCATCAAATTATTGTCTCATATGGTTTTGAGGCAAATCTTATGGATGAATGTGTGTATCACAAATTCAGTGGGAGTAAGTATATTTTCCTGGTTTTATATGTCGATGACATATTGCTAGCCACAAATGATATTAGCATATTGCACGACACCAAGAGATTTTTATCAAAACATTTTGAGATGAAAGATCTTGGTGATGCCTCCTTTGTCTTAGGAATCCAGATACATCGAGATCGTTCTAGGGGTATTTTAGGATTGTCACAAAGGACCTATATTGATAAAGTCCTCCAAATGTATGGCATGCAAAATAGCAAACCAGGTGATACCCCTATCGCTAAAGGAGACAAATTCAGTCTTAATCAATGCCCTAAAAATAGTTTAGAAAGTCAAGAAATGCAGAAGATTCCTTACGCTTCGGCTGTGGGGAGTCTAATGTATGCTCAGGTATGTACACGCCCGGATATTGCGTACATTGTTGGCATGTTAGGCAGATATCTAAGTAACCCTGGAATGGATCATTGGAGAGCAGCCAAGAGGGTTATGAGATATTTACAGAGAACAAAAGAGTACATGCTTACATATAGGAGATTGGATCAGTTAGAGATCATTGGGTATTCCGACTCCGACTTTGCTGGATGCCAAGACAGCAGAAGATCCACATCAGGCTATATTTATCTGTTGGCTGGTGGAGCAATTTCATGGAGGTTTGCCAAACAGACACTCATAACTTCATCCACCATGGAAGCAGAGTTTGTAGCATGTTATGAGGCATCCAATCAAGGAATATGGCTACGGAATTTTGTCACTGGGCTGCGTGTTCTGGATGGTATTGAAAGACCACTGAAGATATTTTGTGACAATAAATCAGCAGTTTTATATTCCAATAACAACAGGAGTTCTACAAAATCAAAATACATTGATATCAAGTTCCTAGTTGTAAAAGAAAAAGTATAGAGTGGATAGATATCCATAGAGCATATTGGAACAAACTCCATGATAGCGGATCCGCTTACAAAGGGATTACCACCCAAGGTCTTTCATGAGCACACTGCTCATATGGGTGTTGTCTCATTTGAGGATATCCAAATTTAGTGGGAGTTTATATTATTCATTGTATATTGCTCTATGTTATGTTTAGACTTTATCTATACATTTGGATTGTGTTCTGCAGAAATAAAGTATTCATTTCATTGCACTCTGTTAAATTATGCTAAAGATTTGATCTCAATAAAGTTAAGTAGGACCAGTTGGAAATAGGCATGAATAGATCACATTGCATGTAATTTCCATGCTATGCACTCATGATTGATCTATGTCATTTAGCTGTGCAGATATATGTGACCATTGATTGGTCTAGTAACGATTGATGTAACAAAGGCCACCTTGATCCTATGTCAGTATAGTTAATGGACGAGATTGTTCGGATATACCCTAAGGACATGATAGCAAATTTTGAGCTCATAAGGTTAAACACATTTATTTGATTACATATGCATGTGGCCCAGTGGGAGATTGTTAGATTAATTTTTGTAATTAATCTATAATTTGGGCCACACATGTAAATAATTAAAATGTGTGTGCTATCATTTAATTAAGCCTAAATATAGTGATCTAATTAATAATTGATTAATTTGCTTAAGGGTATAATTGTCATGAGATTATTGTGTAGATACCATTAGACAATTATTATTTCTATGAGGGGCAGAAATATAATTGTGATAAAATTAAAACTGCCCTAGCGGTTTATAAATAGGGTTATGGTCCCCATTCTACGACTACGCATTCCAATTTTTGAAAATCATCTCAGAGAGAAATTGACACAGAATCTAGTGGCTAGAATTGGAAGACCATCTCAAAGGGTTTTCTTTCTATAAGGTTTCTCCTTCAATGGATTCAGGTATGCTTTCGCTATTATTTTTCTACTCATTATTTTTAATCAGGAGATTCCAGTATATATGAAATTAGGGTATTCACCTTGTTAAATATTCCAGTATATATGAAGTTAGGGTATTCACCTTGTTAAATATTCCAGTATATATGAAGTTAGGGTATTCACCTTGTTAAATATTCCAGTATATATGAAATTAGGGTATTCATCTTGGTTGATTGATTCCAACAATCATACCTCCAACTATTGCAAACCTCTCAAACTTGCGCTACCTTGATCTCAACACATACTCTATCGAACCAAACAAGAATGGCCTGGAATGACTGTCAGGCCTTTCTTATTTGAAGTACCTTAACTTGGGAGGTATTGATCTCAGAAAGGCTGCAGCCTACTGGCTCCAGACCGTTAATACTTTACCGTCTCTTTTGGAGTTGCACATGCCCAACCGTCAACTTTCTAACCTTTCTCTTTCTCTTCCATTTCTCAATTTTACCTCTCTTTCCGTTCTTCATCTCTCAAACAATGGGTTTGACTCCACTATTCCTCACTGGTTATCTAATCTCAATAGCCTTGTGTACCTCGATCTCAACTCCAACAACCTCTAAGGTGGACTCCTAGATGCATTCCAAAACTTCACTTCTCTCTAGTTACTTGATTTGTCCAAGAATTTGAACATTGAAGGCAAGTTACTGAGAACATTGGGAAATTTGTGCTATTTGCGGACATTGATTCTTTCTGCTAACAAACTTTCTGGTGAGATAACTGAGTTCCTCGATGGCTTATCTGCATGCTCTTACAACACTGTAGAGAATCTGGATTTGGGATTCAATAAACTGACTGGAAACCTGCCAAATTCATTGGGGCATCTTAAGAATTTAAGATATCTTCAATTATGGTCTAATTCATTTCGCGGTTCAATTCCAGAATCAATTGGGAGCTTATCCTCTTTACAGGAATTGTACCTTTCGCAGAATCAAATGAGTGGGATCATCCCAAACAGCCTTGGAGAACTCTCATCACTGGTCGTGCTAGAGCTCAATGAGAATTCATGGGAAGGTGGCATAACAGAAGCTCATTTTTCCAATCTCTCAAGCTTAAAGCAACTGTCGATTACTAAAAGTTCTCCAAATGTTTCTTTGGTTTTCAACATCTCCTCTGACTGGGCTCCTCCTTTCAAACTCACATACATCAACCTTAGATCTTGAAAATTGGGTCCCAAATTTCCTACCTGGCTCAAAACTCAAAATGAGTTGACCACCATAGTGCTTAATAATGCGAGAATTTTAGGCACTATACCGGATTGGTTATTGAAGTTAGATTTGCCGCTCCATGAACTTGACATTGCTTATAATCAATTAAGTGGTAGAGTTCCAAACTCATTAGTGTTCAACTACCTAGCCAATGTTGATTTGAGTTCAAACCTCTTTGATGGTCCTCTCCCACTCTGGTCGTCTAATGTAAGTACACTATATCTGAGGGATAATTTGTTTTCTGGACCGATTCCTCAGAACATTGGTGAAGCAATGCCTATTCAGACAAATTTAGATATCTCTTGGAACTCTTTGAATGGTAGCACTCCCTTGTCCATGGGTAATCTACAGGCTTTGATGACCTTGGTCATATCCAATAATCATTTATCTGGAGAAATTCCTCAGTTCTGGAACAAGATGTCTTCCCTGTATATTGTAGATATGTCAAACAATCACCTTTCAGGTACAATACCAAGATCATTGGGTTCCCTCACGACACTCAGATTCTTGGTGCTTGATTACTACCAAAAAGTGCTATTTTGTAGACCTAATTATAATGGTTTTAAGCACCTTTGAGTAGTAATCATATTCATTTAACTCAATTAATACATTAAGGTCCTTAGTAATTGGTTTTAACCATTTTGTGGCAAGTTTACATGTTTTTATCAGCTTATGAATCAATTCAGCATGCCAAATGATGGAGGAGCTACTTGGACAAGTTATGGCAAAGCTTTTGGAAGCTCAAATTCATGAAGAACCAAGCTTTGGAGCTCCATAGCCCTTTGCCAAAGTCGTTCAAAGTATGCAAGGAAAGAGTACTGGAGAGAGGAAAAACAGAGTGAAGAAAACAGAGGAAAGCCAGCTGCAGTCTTATTTTGCACTTTTGGAGCACTTTCTGAAGTCCATTTTCTACATTTTATATATCATTTCAAAGCTTAGGAAGTCAAGAATCCAATGCTTCAAACGGTGCGCAATTCGGAGTTGAAACGAAGGAGTTACAGCCATTGCAAGCAGACCACTCCAAAGTGTTGCGAAATCAGCCTTTTGTTGCGAGAATTTTGCAGCCTTTTTGTACAGTACTATGGAATTCCTCCTGAAGCTACCCGATACATGCGCCACGCTGGAAGCTGAGCACCTCAAGGTGGAAGCCAATTTCGCAGCCCTGTGAAGATAGAATGTTGTTGCGAAATTATTTCGCAGCCCTCTTGAGTGTCTGCGAAATCTCGCAGACACCATTTTCACCTGCGAAATGTCCTTAGTGCTTCCTGATATTTGTGCACCGACTCTTTTAGATCTTTTCTTCAGATATTTTTGTATAAATTTCCATTCTTCTCCTTGTAAGCCACCAACCACAAGATTTCTTAGCTAGGAAGGTTGGAAAAACTCCTCTATATATATTCCCTTGCATCCACTGTGAGAGGGGAGGACCATATATGTAATCCAATATATAGAATCAAGGAACAGAGCACTTGCTCTGTTTTTCATATATATTCTTGTCTTTTATTTCATTTTCATTTTCTAGCCAACCAAACTCTGAGGATTTTTCCACAGAGGATGAGAGGCTAAGCTTTTTGTCTCTTGGAGTAAGGAAATCCGGGTAAGTTTCCACATGTATAATTTGGAAGTTTTGTTGTTTTAGTTTTTAATGAAGAGAAAGTGTAATCCGTTAGTGATTTCTATGTTTTTAGTTAACTTAAAACACCTTAGAGTCACCTGGGCCAACACTTGGTAAGGCAAGTGATCTCCAACCATGGAGATGCACTAGTTTACCCCTTGCGAGCCTTTGGGAGGTGACTTGAAGGTAGGATTTTCTAGAATAGCCAACACTTGGTAAGCTTTTGGACTCCAAGGAGACATCCATTAGTTATCTCTTGCGAGCTTTTGACGGGTAATCCAAGGTTAAAGATCACTTTGAATGGCAAGTGCTAGGTGAGAGGTATGAGCCATTGCAAAGTGCATTAGTGAGAGGGATTTAGTGTTTGAACCCATTAATGGGAAGCATCTGTACAACACTGGTTAGAGAATTAACTATATGTTAATTCTCTAATGCGAGGAAAAGAAACAAGTGACCGGAACTCTCATTTTTGTATGAGGAATCTGAGCCTAGTGATCTGAAACTCCAAGAAACACTTTTCTTTGTAAGTAAAATCAGTTACTATTTTTGGTTAGCTTAAAACCAATCCTTTTTCATTCAAACATCTTTATGTTTTCTTTTAAAGCTAACCTTGAAATGAAAAGGCACCAATTCAACTTTGAATTAACATCATTTGTGAAGTGAAAACCCATCCCAGTGGACGATCCTAAAGCCACTATACTATAGTAGCTTTGTCTTTGCTACCCTAGTATATGGTGTTATAGGTTATAAATTTTGTTGATTAATCCCTCAATCAAGGAGCACCAGCTGGACACGAATCAGTTGAGACACCAGATGGGCACGAATCAAATGGCGCCGTTGCCGGGGATCGAACCCCGAATCAAATGGTGTCGTTGCCGCTGCCACTGCTAGGGACGAATCAGTGCTATCCAACAACAATCTCTTTGGTGAACTTCCTTCCTATCTGCAAAACTATAGTGCCTTGGAAAGCCTTGATCTTGGTGATAACAAATTTTCTAGAAACATTCCATCCTGGATAGGAGAAAGCATGTCCTCCCTGCTGATCTTAGCATTGCAGTCAAACTTCTTCAGCGGTAATATTCCTTTAGAAATCTGTGCCCTTTCCGCGCTTCACATACTGGACCTCTCACACAACCATGTGTTAGGATTCATTCCTCCCTGTTTTGGGAACTTGAGTGGCTTCAAATCTGAACTTTCCGACGATGATCTAGAATGGTTTGAGGAACGTTTGAAACTTGTTGCAAAAGGAAGAGCATTGGAATACTATAACACTCTCTACCTTGTGAATAGTCTGGATCTGTCCAATAATAGCTTATCAGGAGAGATTCCAATAGAACTAACAAGCCTTCTGAAATTGGGAACCTTGAATTTGTCCAGCAATAATTTAGGGGGAAATATACCAGAAAAGATTGGAAACTTGTAGTGGTTGGAGACTCTCGACCTATCAAGAACAAACTTTCTGGTCCAATTCCAATGAGCATAGCTTCCATAACCTTTTTGGTTCACCTGAATCTATCACAATAACTTGTCAATGAAATGTTGATCTAAGATTAAACACTTATGCAGAATATATATTTTTACACTACTAGAATACCCATTTTATTGATGAAGAGTGCTAAATTTATACATGAGCGTGTAACTGAAATGACATTAGAATTGCAGAAAATCAAGTTACTAGATAATGAACAACTACTTCCTATAAAATAGAAACCAAATCTTGACCAAATAAAAACAAGAAAATATTTGGATGTTACAGATTTTGTGCAAGACTCTATCTGCAATATTTAACTTCAAAATTCAAATTCCAAAGGATACTAAGGCAAAATTCAAAATTTGACATTCCTCCTTGACTTAGTAGATGCAAACTCCAAGTCTTCCACGTAGAAACTCAAACCTTGCTTTAGGAAGAGGTTTAGTGAATATATCAGCATTTTAACTCTCCATGTTGCAATAGACTAGTTGTGCATCTCCTTCCTTCTGCACCTATCTCAAAAAGTATAGTTTGATCTTGAAGTGCTTTGTTTTGCCATGAAAAATTGGGTCATTAGCAATAGATATAGCGGTTTGGTTGTCAAGAAACACTTGAGTACTCATTTCTTGCTTCATGTTTAGATTTGTTTGCAACTTCCTAAGCCATAAAACTTGCTTTATAGCAGCAATAGCAGCAACATACTCCGCCTCAACTGTGGATTGAGCCACAACTTCTTGTTTCTTTGAACTCCAAGAAAATATACCAGAACCAAAACTAAAACAATAGCCTGAAGTACTTTGCATATCATCAACACATCCGGTCCAATCGCTATCGGAATATCCATGAAGAACGAAATTTTTAACTTGACTGAACTTAATACCATAATCAATTGTACCTTTAACATATCTCAGCACATGTTTTGCCGCCTGAAAATTATTTTTACTTGCACAATGCATGTACCTTGGAAAGTAGACTTACGACGTACATTATATATGGTCTTGTTGAAGTCAAGTACATTAGGCATCCGATCATGCTTCTAAAAAGTCCTTCATCAGCCTTTTCAGCACCATCTTCCTTACAAAACTTCTTTTTTTGGTTCATAGGAGTTGATGTAGGCTTGCATTATTCCATTCTGAATTTCTTCAATATTTCTTTTGCATATTTTTTCTAACAGATGAAAATATCATGTTGTTGCTAATGTACTTCTATTCCTAAGAAATAAGTCATCTCTCCAAGGTCTGTCATTTCCAAGACTTGCTTCATTTCAACCTTGAACTCATTGACCAGCCCCACATTATTTCTTGTTACAAGCAAGTCATCAACATACAAAGAAACAATTAGATTATCTTCTTTAATCTTCTTGATGTAGAGAGTAAATTCACTCTAACTCTTCTGACAGCCTAAGGTTAGCAGATAAGCATCAATTCTGCTATACCAAGCTCTTGGGGCTTGTTTCAAGCCATACAAGGCCTTTTTTAGAAGGTAGACTTTATCTTCTTTTCCCTTGACATAAAATCCTTCTGTTTGTTCAACAAAAATGTCCTCCTCTAGATAGCCATTTACAAAGGCTGACTTCACATCCAGCTAATAAATCCTCCATCCTTTTTGTGTTGCAATTGCCAACAACATTCTAGTTGTGTCCAAACGAGTTATCGGTGCAAAAGTTTTAGAAAAATCCACACCAAACATTTGTTCATAACCTTTAACAACCAACCTTGCCTTATACTTGTTTATAGAACCATCAAGATTAAGTTTGGTTTTATAAACCCCTTTAACTCTGATAGGTTTTTTGTGTGAAGGTCTGTCTACCAGCTCCCACGTGTTGTTTTTCTCAATCATATTTAGCTCATCTTGCATTGCAGCCTGCCATTTTTCATATTCAATTACTTCTTCAAACCCTACTGGTTCAAGGACAACAACATTACAATAAATATCAGAGAGTTTTTTAATACCTCTAACTGGAAGCTCATCAACATTTTCATCATTATACTGCTGCATCTTTTCATCCTAGCTCCATTTCTTTGTTTCCAAAAACTTGACATCTCTACTCACCACTATTTTATTAGTTTTTGGTAAGTAAATTCTATAAGCCTTTGAAGTGTCACTATATCTGACGAAAATTCCCATCTCTGATTGTTTATCCAGCTTGTCCCTTTTCACCTTAGGAACGAAAGAGAAACATAAGCAACCAAATGTTTTCAAATTCATTACTTTAGGTTGATAACTGAACCAAGCTTCGAAAGGGATCTACTTCTTTAACGCTTTTGTTGGCAATCTGTTCAGAAAATATACTATTGTACTTGCAGTTTCAGCCCAAAATTTTTTAGGCAAATCTTTTTCATGCAGAAGGCATCTTGTCATCTCCAAAATCATTCTATTTTTCTTCTCCACAACTCCATTTTGTTGTGGATTATATGGTATATTGAGCTGGTGAACAATGCCTACATCTTCACAGAATTTGTTAAATTTCTTTGATGTGTACTTCGCACCATTATCTTACCTTATAACCTTGATTTTGCATTTGGTTTGGTTTTCAACCATAGCCTTATATCTCTAAAATACATCAGCTACTTCAAACTTAGTGGTCAGAAAATAAATCCAACAAAATCTAGTTAAGTCATCAATAAGTGCAATGTAGTACTTACTCCCTTCAAGGATGGCGTCTTTTGAGGTCCACCAACATCAGTATGCACCAGTTGTATTTTTTGGGTTGCTCTCCAAGATGTTTTCTTTGGAAAGGGAAGTTTAGTTTGCTTCCCATATTGACAAGTAGCACATATAGAAAGATTTTTTTCTAAGTTAGGAAGTTCTTCAACTATTTGATTTTTCTTCATGTAGAGCACAACATCATGATGAAAGTGCCCAAGCCTTCTATGCCAAAGCATTGTTGTCTATCTTGTTGTAAAACAGTAGCATGCTCATCTTCCAATAAATTCAAGGCAAAACTCTTGCCCTTTATTTTTATGTTAAACACCTCTTTGCCTTTTGCATCCTTGATAATGCAATTTCTATCTTCAAAATAAACTTTAAATCATTTCTCAACGAGCTGTCCAACACTGAGTAAGTTTTGGTCAAAGTTAGACACAAACAAAACATCATAAATGAGTTTCAAACCTGTTTGGCTTTCAATAGCAATCATTCATTTGCCTTTCACTAGAATATACTCACCATTTCCAATTCTGACTTTGGAAATAGTTGTTCTATCAAGTTCTGTAAAAAGATCTTGATCATTTGTCATGTGGTTTGTACAACCACTATCCACAAGCCAACTTTCAGAGGTGCTTTTATTAGCAACACACATTGCTGCAAACAATTGCTCATCTTGGCATTGGTCAACAGTTGCACTAGTTTCTTCCTGTTGTTGATTTTTGCAAATCCTCTCCACATGTCCTTGTTTACCACACTTGTTGCATTTCACATCTGGTCTCCACCAATATTTTTGTGGAGAATGATTTGTCTTCTTGCAATGAGGATAAGATGGAAAAACTCCATTTTTCTGGTTATTGATGTTTGGCTTGTTGTTGTTCTTCTTGTGTTTCTTTTCATTTTTATGGCCTGCATTTTTCTGCATTCTTGCTTGAAATGCTCATTCTATAGTATCTATTTGTCTCATGAGTCTTCTTTATTCCACAGCCTCCAAGGAATGTAAAAAATCTGTCAAGCTAATAGTTGACAAATCCTTTGAATTCTCCAAAGAGGAAATTGTAGCTTCATATTTCTTAGGAAGTGTAACCAATATCTTTTGAAGAATTTTCTCATTGGAAAATTCTTTTCCAAGCAGCCTAACTTTGTATGCTATTGAAAGAAGTTGTGTAGCATAGTCTTTAACAACATCAGATTCCTTCATTTTCTTCATTTCAAATTCTCGAATCAAGTTCATCACCCGCATGTTCTTGATTCTTTCATTTCCTTTGTATTCCTCCTTGAGATACTCCCAAATTTATGCAGCTGAATCAATTTTCATGATTTTGATGAGAATTGATGGTGAAACTATAGCAAACAAGCAAGCCTTCGCTTTAGCCTTTCTTGACTTTCTTTCTTTATGCAACTTCATTTGAGCCACAGTTGGATTGGCTCCCAGGGGAGGAACTTCATAATTTTCTTCCATTGCTTCCCAAACATCAAGTGCTTGTAGATGAACTATCATTTTAACACCCCAAGTTTCATAATTGTCTCCATCAAGAATTGATGGTGCAGCTGTGAGACTTGACTCCTCCATTACTAGATGATTTTAGAAGGTGTTTGGGTTCACTCGTGGTGTTTTGGGTTCACTCACCTTATGGGGTCTTTAGATGTTTAGGCACTCTCAAGGTATTCAAGCTCACTCAACTCACTGACCCCTCAAGATAACTTCTGCTCTGATACCATAATGTTGATCTAGGATTGAACACTTATGCATAATATATATTTTTGGGCTGTTGGAACACCCATTTTATTGATGAAGAATGCTAAATTTATACATGAGCTTGTAACTGAAATGACATTAGAATAGCAGAAAATCAAGCTACTAGATAATGAACAACTACTTCTTATAAAATAGAAACCAAATCTTGACCAAATAAAAATAAGAAAATATTTGGATGTTACAGATTTTGTGCAAGACTCCAACTCCAATATTTAACTTCAAAATTCAAATTCCAATGGATACTAAGGCAAAATTCAAAATTCAACAAGAAAATCCCAACAGACAACCAGTTTCAAACCTTGATTGATTCGTCTATTTACCAAGGCAACCTCGCACTTTGTGGATTTCCTCTAACGATAGAGTGCCATGACAACAATGGAACAATTCCAATTGGGAAAGGAGAAGACAATGATGATGAAGATGGAGATGACTTTGAATTGTCATGGTTCTTTGTTAGCATGGGACTGGGATTCATCATAGGATTCTAGGGAGTTTATGGCACTTTGATAATCAAGACGTCATGGCGGTATGCTTATTTTCGTTTTGTCGAGAAAATGAAAGATAGGCTCATTCTGGTTGTGGCTCTGAATGTTGCCCGTCTAGCAAGAAAGGTGTAGGTGTTTGAAAAAAACTATGGTAGTTGAAGAAAATCTGGGAACATGCTTTAAGATGAAAAAAATACTTGTTGAAAATATCATTTCTCATCAATTGTAAACCTGCCATTTACACAAATAAATTTATGTTTGGGAATTATTTCTTATGATCTTGATTGCTTTTAAATATTGTGTTAGTAGCACGAATTATCAGCCAAACCTATTTTACAATTAAAACTTCAATATTGGCAGAGTTCTAGGCCTTGTTTACTTGTCAGAAGAGAAGGAATAGGAATAAATCTCCCAAGAATATATAACTCCGAAAATAATTATTTCAATTCCAAGTAGAGACTCAGTGTATAAGCCTCAAACATCCAGACCTAATCTCCACCCTGTCTCCATAACTATATTTGATGTTTGAACACCCTTGGTGGACATGAGTCGTGATCTCCAAAAGTGTCACCTTGTAGCAAAACCTGAATTCTATTCATAGTGACATATAATATAAGGATATGATGGCTGATAAAAAGGTCACATAACCCAAGGCACGTAGAAATATAAAAGGCTGAGAGAAACTTCGATCATTTGGAATGGTGATCAAGTTTAGCCAGCATATTCCAAATTAATGCATAGAGACGAATGTAACCCGTTCAACGAACAATAAACAAGAATATTTGTATTGATCAATAAGAAGATTCGTATTGGTCAACAAAACCCCTTTCTCTTTTTTTCTCTACTTACTCACTTGTACAATTTGTTTTCCAATGTTTGTTTTTGCAGGTGCTTTGGTTGTACTCAAGAGGTCAACCTCCACCGTCCAATCATTCTTGACGACGTCATTGACTTCTTCCACAACCGTGGCATTTTAGATTTCACCTTTGATAGGAACGTCTTTATTCTATCTTATTTATCAATCATCATTAAATTATAATTCATTTCAGGATGTGAGAGACATCAAGTCCTTGAGAATGTACAATTCCATTTTTGATGCAATTAATTGATGGAATTTCTGGGCTTGGAGCCTCCAATTTTATTTGCCTCTTGTTTGGGCACCCAAGTTCTGTGTTCCTTTTTGTGTTCTTGCATCACATAGGACACAACTGCGACTCACTAACGTAAGATGTTTGATTATATCTTATGTTCCTTGAGAGAAATCCTACTTGTATGTTGTTGGTCTGCTGCTTTTGTTCAGGATTTTGATTCATTGCTTCTTAAGTTAAAAAAGTATGTCCCATATGGGCCAGAGTTGCTGATTTGTGTGCCAGAGCTAGTGTCATTAGATTATCATTAGCTACCACAAAAAAATGCAGGCAAGAACTCAAATGGTTCAAGTTCTCTGGAAGTCTCATTCTTATGTCCAACTAGAAGATATATTAATTCCAAGTTAATTATTCATGTTTTCCAGGTTTGTTAAATGCATTGAGATTGACAAAGAGGAAAAACTATCTTTTGAGAAGACATTTGACCGGTTACCAAAGTAAATAGATGGTACCATCAGTTGGCATCATGCAGACACTTCAATTGTTAGTGTTCAAAACCTCAAACATTTTCACTCATACATACACATGCACACTCACACATACAAACAAAAACACAAATAACCCTCTGACTTTTCCTTTGGAGCTCATGCATACGGATATCTCCTACTTTTTTATTCTTTTCTTTTTATTCTTTTACATTACTAGTGACTAAAGTCAGATAACCTGGCAATATTATTGAAAATTGAATTTTGACTTCTCTTTCTTATAAATATTTCAGCCTACAATAAGAGTTTCATTCATTGAACTGGAACAATGACCTTTTTCTTGGCTAGTGGGATCAGGTGTAGTTGTTGTTGACCCTCCTAGAAAGGGGCTGGATCCATCTCTGGTTGATGCACTATGGACTATATCATTAGCTGAGAAATGAGCTATATCAACTGAAAGGTATGGGTGTTTCTGTAATTTCCATGTGACTGAAATGTATGAAACAACAACTACAAAAATAATTTATTGTGTCACTTGATTCATGCCCAATTGGTGTCTCAACTGATTTGTGTCCAGCTAGTGCTCCTTGATTGAGGAAGTGATCAACAATATTTATTACCTATAACACCATACACTAGGGTAGCAAAGAAAAAGCTACTATAGTATAGTGGCTCTAGGGTCGTTCACTGGGAATGACTAACAAGCACTCAATGATACCAATTCCAAGTGAATTGGTCTTGTTTCATTTCAAGGTTAGCTTAAGAAATAAAACACAAACTTTGATTGGTAAAGGTTGAGACTTAAACTAACTAACTTAACAGAAGTTTGGAATAATTTAGGAAGAAAAACATTCCTTGGAGATTTAGGTTCACTGGGGTGGTTCCTCATGCAAAAGACACGGCTCTGGTCAGTTGGTTCATTTCCTCGCATTAGAGATTCAACTTATAGTCAATTCTCTAACTGGTGATGTACAGAGACTCCTTCAATTAGATTTCACTTTAATTCTCTCACTGATGCAACTTGCAATGGTTTAAGCCTCTCACTAAGCCTTAACCATTCGAGGTGATCTTTAACCTTGGATTACCCGTCAAAAGATTGCAAGAGATAACTAATGGATGTCTCCTAGGAGTCCAAAATCTTATCAAGTGTTGGCTATTCTAGAAAATCCTACCTTGAAGTCACCTACCAAAGGCTCGCAAGGGGTAAACTAGTGCATTTCCATGGTTGGAAATCACTTGCCTTACCAAGTGTTGGCCCAGGTGACTCTAAGGTGTTTTAAGTTAACTAAAAACATAGAAATCACTAAAGGATTTCACTTCCTCTTCATTACTAGCTAAAACCACAGAGCTTTGCATTCTTGCATTTGGAACCTTCCCCGGCAACCTTAGCTCCAAGGAATTGGAGGTTTAGTTACTCATTCTCTGGGGAAAACTCCTCAGAGAATTCATAACTTAGAAATAAAATGAAAATACAAAGTGAGAAGGTAAGGCAGTAGAAAGAAAATAGACTTTTACTTGCTTACCAAACGTTTACAGAAGGAACTCCTCTCTGAGAACAGGCTCTCGAGAGGTATATATATCAAACCAATATAAAACTAATTGTTACAAAGATATTTAGTCTTTTTACTAACTTAAAAACTAAGGAATCATGTAATTGGTGGTTTACAAGGAGTATTTTGGGATTTAGACAACAAAAATCTAATGGAAAATATCTCCCAATGTCGGTAGCAACTTTCGGGAGGCTTCAGGAACCATTTCGCAGGAGAAAAATGGTGTCTGCAAGATTTCGCAGACACCCAAGAGGGCTGCGAAATTATTTCGCAACACCGAGCTATCTTCACAGGGCTGCGAAGTTGGCTTCCACCTTGAGGTTCCCAGCTCCCTTCTCGCGGCATGGTTCGTGTATCGTCAAAAGGAGAAACACCTTACTGTACAAAAGTGCTGCAAAATCACTTCGCAACAAAAGGGTGATTTCGCAACACTTTGCAAAATGCTTCCTTCAGCTCGGAGTGACTGGCTTGTAATGGCTGTAACTTCTTCGTTTCAACTCCGAATTGCACAACGTTTGAAGCATTGGATTGTTGACTTCCTGAGCTTTGAAATGGTATATAGCATGCATCATTTTGACTTCATAAAGTGCTCCAAAAGTGGCTGCTACGACTGTCATCAAGAATAGGCTTTATGGCAGATTCTCTTTGCTTTTTCTCCTTGCAATCTGAATTCACTCTTGGCAAATGAATTCTAAGCTTTGCCCAAGATTCCTCATAGCTCTCCTCATTCTTGACTTGCTTTGGTGATCAAAATACTAACAAAAACACCAAAACTTACACAAAGTGATCAAAATTGCTTTAAAGGATCCTTAACATGCCAATTGAGTTAAAAGGCCTAAACTACTACTCAAAAGTGTTTAAAAGGATTAATTATAGGCTATCAAATAGCACTTTTTGAGTAGTAATCATCACTATTTATGGTGTCACTTTTAAAATAATGACACCATATGACTTAAAATCCATAAAGGTGACACATCATATAAAAATTTTCAATTAAGATAGATGATATTGATTTTGAGTTTATAGTGTCAGTTTTTGAAAAGTAACACCATATAAAATAAAATTTTTAAAATACTACAACTTAATGGGCCCACTTTGAGAATAATAATAGTATATAAAAAAACTCATTATTTCCACATACCCACAATCCAAAAAAAAAAATCTCATTTCATAACCCTAACCATAATTTTCTTCTACCTCTTCTCACACCCATAGTTAACACACAACTGCTCTTCTTTACTTTGTGGACTCTCAGGTAACCCAAAATATCTTAGATCTATGATTTTTATTTTTTATTTTTATTAATGTCAAAATCTTTATTAGCATAATTGATTTATATTCATTGAAAGTCTCATTCCATAACCCTAACCATAATTTTTTTCTACGTCTTCTCACACCCATAGTTAACACACAACTATTCTTTTCTACTTCGTGGACTCTCAGGTAACCCAAAATCTCTTAGATCTATCATTTTCATTTTTTTTTATTAATGTGAAAATCTTTATTAACACAATTGATTTATATTCATTGATTTGGTATATCTGTAATGTGGATTGTGTAAATAATGTTTTTTTTATTGAGTTGTAGGAAAGTAAAAATTAGGTTTAACATTCCACCATATCTTCTGTTTCATTGTTAAACCCATAAACCCCAAAATGAATGAAAATAAGATAAATGAATGATTTTTTTAATATATTTCTGATTACTACTCAAAAAGAGCATATTTTAGATAATAATTCTCACGTGTTTCACATTTTTTTAGTAGTAATTATGCCTAAAACACTCAATTAACATGTTTTTGCCCTTGCAAGAGTTACTAACAAGTTTTATGAAGTTTTGGAGTCATTTCAAGGTATGATTTTGATAAATTTGTGCCAAAAGAGATGAATCAAATTGAAGAGAACAAATAAAGTTGATGATGATCCAAATGCACAATGAAAGAAGTAATGTAATTGGTTTGGACTGGGATTAGAGTTGATTTGGAGGTGGTTGAAGTGGAATCAAGAGAAAGAAATGGAAGAAAAGGCAAAAAAGAGTTGAAAAACTATGTTTTTCAATTTCGCATGAACATGCGAAAAATTCTCACAGTCGTGCAAAATGGACCAAAAAGCTATTTTGGCTGCAGCTCAAAGGAAAAACTAAAAACTGATTTCGCATGACCATGCAAAAATTTCGCACAATCATGCGAAATGCTCTAGGAAGGCGAAATTGTTGCTGATGCGTTTTCCACTTCGCACAATCGTGCGGAATTGTTGGAGCTCGTTCAAAATTGCATGTTTTCCAGATTTCTTGATGAAGAAGCCTCTGGAAGACCTCTTGGATGATGCCAAGTGTCCACTTGACCTTGGCTTGTAAATAGAAAGTTGATTTACTCATTTTTTAGACTTTTGATACATTTCTAATTGTAGAACTTTCCAGATTTCTTCTCTCTATAGAATTTTCTATTTTTCTTCATTTTCTTTCATTTTTTCTCATTTTCTCGCTAGCCAAACATGCCTTGTGAGACCAAATCTCCAAGCATGAGTGGCTAAATCTCGTTTTTCTCGAATGAGGGGGGATCTAGAGTCAAGATCTATGGTGAATTAAAGAAATGAGCTTGAATTGCAAAGGTAGTTTGATTGATTAATTGAAATTTGAGGATTTTTCTCTTCAAATTGCTTGGATGATTACTACAATGCAAGCTAGATAGATTCATCACATTTTTAAAGTTAGATTTGATGAGATTGAATAGTTGCATTGTGTGAATCAATAGAAGATAATTTAAGATAAATTGAATATATGATTTGAATTGATATCTTGGATTAAATAACCTAATTTGAAGAGAAATTAGATCTAACCTAAAGCTAAATAAAAAATTGGTTTAGATGAAAATTAGATCTCAACATCTATTCACCATGGAAATTGTTTTCTAGAAAATCCTAACTCCGAGAATTTCATCTCCTATTAATTTTCTTTTATTTTTCTTCTCAATTTTAGACCATTGTCAAATTGATTTTTCATCATGAATTTTCAAATCAATTTCACTTGACCACAACCATTTCTTATTCTCTCATTCAAGCCTTAATTATCGAGAATAATCCATCCTAGTGGACGACACCTAAAAACCACTATACTACGATAGTTTGTACTAAAACCATTTTTGATCGAGTACAAGCTACTCTAGAATAGTGAATTAGGTTATAAATTTTGTTTTGATCCAACAAACGACGAAAAAATCCAAGCGATCAATTTCATACTCAGAATGAGGGATAAACATTTTACAATATGAAATTTTCTTTTGATTTACAAGAAATTTCCTTTGATGAGACTTTCTGTTTGTTTTCTAGGAATATTATAGTATATTGTGATGAGGATATGTATTGGTGATATTTGAAAAATAATTTTTTAGAAAGTTATTCTTAATATTGTCATCTCCCACAAAAGGAAAAATGAAATATATTTCATATCATGTTGGAGTTGGTTTGGAATGTTGGAATTAACAATGAAAAGTTAATTTGATTTTTTATTTATTAATGTAAATGAATTGTTTTTTAAAATTTAAATAGGAATGAAAATTTTTATAATTATAAAAATGATCAAATCTTATAGTTTGATTTTTTTTATATTCTTTTACATGGTATTATGGTTAATATCTCATCTTGTTCTATTCATATTTTTTCTATTCTTAAAATATGTTTTTGTGTTTTTTGTTTTTAACTTCTTTTCTTATTGTTCTTATATGTGTTGATCAAAATTTATAATTTCCCTTCAAGGTTAGAAAATTTCTATAAAATCCTTTTATTACATAAACTTTTCCAATTCCTTCCATAAAACTCTCTTTATTTATTTATTTTTTTAAGAAGATGTTTTATAATTTTCTTTTGATTTTTAATGAAATTTCCTTTAATCAGACTGTTTGTTTATTTTCTAAGAAGGTATTGGTTGGTCATATTTGGAAAATAATTTTTGAGAAAATTATTCTCAATATTGTCATCTCCCACAAAAGGATTCTAAAAATATGTTTTATTTTTGCCTTTTTTTCTTATTGTTTTTATATGAATTGACCAAACTTTGGAGTAATTTGAAATTGATGATGAAATTTTCCTTTCAAGGTTAGGAAATTTCTATAAAATCCTTTTATTACAAAGTTTTTTCCAATTCCTTCCATAAAGCTCTTCCTTTTCTTCATTTTTCTTTATTTTTTGAAAAAGATGTTTGATAATTTATTGATCTAAAGAATATTAAAAGTAAAAAAATTTAAAATATTGAATATCTTTTCCTTTGATGTTTTTAATTTTTTATTATTTTTATTTGAACATATTTTTCATATCCAAATTTTTTTATTAATTATTTTAATTAGAAAAAAGAAATATCAATTGGAGTTATGATTGAAAAATCAATAATTTTTATGAAAAGTTCTTTAATTCTTTCTCATACTATTTTTTCTCTTAACATTTTTTAATAATGAATTAGGTTTTTTTGTCTTATATACAAAATTTTCATGCTTGTTATAATATCAGGTTGTATTATATTAGTAGTTGAAAACATTTTTATATTTTGTTATTAAAATTTTATTTTATATAATTGAGATGAAATTTAATGGACATTGTTATTTCAAAAAATGAACATTAAAAAAATATTGAAATTAAGAAAATCCTTCCAAGAAATAAAAACATATATATAAAAAGAATCAAATGTTAAAAATGATTTTTAAAAGCATAATGAAATATAAAAAATAAATTTAAAAAGTGCAGATTTTAAGTGGAAGATTAGTATTTTCTAAAATTTTAGATTTATATTTTGATTTCGTAGTTTTGATTTATTTTTTATTTTCTTGAATTGTTTTTATTTAAGTTCAAATGTGACTACTTTGTTATGAGATTCATTAAAGAGATAATTATTGATTCTACAGTTATTGCATTAAAGGTTTTACTCATTTAATGAATTGTACATAGTTTCATACTTCCAATTATTGTGATATTAATGTTATTCTCATTTGATTTCATTTTGATGATAAAAAAACATATTCTTAAGTAGAATTTGATGAAATTAGAGGAGAATTGACTTTTTTTTTGTTATGACTAATTATGAATCATGTTGATGTATCATGATCATGTATGGTGAGTCCCTTAGTTGTATGATATTACTTATTCTTTACGAACTATTTTTATATCAAAATGGGAAAAAGAAAAAAGAAAACATTAGTACTTAGATTTGTTTATTTTTTTATAACATTAATTAATTTTTATTTTCAATAAGAACTCTAAAACTCATTAAACTATGAAATGCAGGATACACTCTTGGGAGGATAGTATGAAGAATAAAAAGAAAGGAGAAAGAGGTAACAAGATTTTTGGTTTTTAGATATGACTCTTATGTCATACATTATAGAACATAAACGTTACTTTTTTTGGTATTGAGAATTTTGGGTTTTTGGATCCAACTCTTGTGTCATTTTATGGTTAGCCGGTTTTATGCATATGAAATGCAAATATACATGAATGTTGGGATGCTTAACATTTTTAAATCATGTTTTAATGTGCATTCACTTTTCTTTTTTAGTTTTGGTGGGTTTGATGTACTATCGTTTTGTACATTTGATATACAACTATTAGATGATGTAATGTATTACAAGTTAATCCATAAGCATTACGAAAATATAAGTTAAATGTGATATGATTATTATATTTATGGACAAAACATGCATAGGTTGATCTTATTTATTAACAGGCTAATCAACTAAAAACAACCATATCTTCCATAATCATTTACAATAATGTGACACCATAAGGTGATTCATTTAACATGACACCATAACTCAAAGGTTATGCATTTAATACGACACCTTATATTTAAGCATCACTAAAAATATATGGTGTCGCTTCTGAATGTGTCACTATTTATCTGCTTTGGTGTCGTTTCCAAATATGTCACCAATTGGTACCCTCTATGGTGTCAATGGATAAAGTGAAGCTATGTTGTAGCGACACCCTATGTTTACAGTGACTCATTATAAATGTCTACTACATATTTTTCCTTGTAGAGTTAACTTGGTTATATTTGCATTGAATATTTATATTATCTCATAGAATTAAGTTGATTTAAAATGGGTTAAATTCATCTTATTGCTTTTTATTCTAAAAAATATTTCAAGTTAATATTTTACAACCCATTTATTTAATAAAAAAAAAAAGTTTCACATGAGGAAAAATTGAAACATAGGAAGGGCAAAATGCTTGATTATCCTTGGTTGATGGGATGGATGATCAGGCGATCTGTCGACCAATGAGGTTGGGAATTGTCTCAAATTACTAATTGATATAGATTCTTTGTTATAAAAAAATATAATATAAAATATTTTTTATATTCATATGTCATTGTAATATTAGTTTCCTTATATAATAAGAAAAATTATTAAGTTTACAAATATTCTAGGTTATAAGAGGGAAAAGTTATGAGATGAAGATGGACTTATAAAGACAATATATATGTAGTGGATAAAGATATGGAGAAAAATGAGAGATACATGGTAGAACGAAAGAACTCATGGTTAAGGGTATAAATATAAGGAGTGGAATGATTTTATTCAATTTATGAATGTAGGCATGTTTGGTCAAACTACATTAAAACATCATGTATCTTATATGAATTATTTTATCTTTGTGTTTTTGGATTAATATTGTTTATATTAAAGCATTCGTTGACACAATAATATTGTGTTGGGAAATGGTTAGTAGATTAATGTTAATGCAATAGTTAGGTTGACAATTTTATTCCAAAAATCACCGATTTGGATCAACTTAATTTCCTTTAAGACTTATACACCTCAAGAGCCAATTAAAGGGTTAAATAAGCAAAATTTAGAAAGTACTAAGGCAAGAAAACTATTTTCCTTGAACTATATTTTATTTCAAAAAAAGTATTAAGGAAAGAAAAAAATATTAAGAAAAATTATTTTCTTATATTTCAATTTATTATGAAAAATACAAAAAACAAACAAACAAATATAATTAAAATTAATTAGTGTTATAATTGTAGTAATGAATGCCACTACATTAATGTTAATTAAGTATTATTCATGACTTCCATTAATACTCATTAATGGAAACCATTAATGTTATTTTTGAGTTTCATTAATATTCATTAATGGGGATATTAATGGAATCCATTTGGAAAGCCTATAAAAGGGCTTCTCGTCTCCTGTAATATACATCCCGAGAAAAGAAAGAAATTATCTTCCTCTCATTCTCTTTGTTTTTCATTATCTCAACTTTTTCAACTCTCTTCTTTGATTTCTTCTTCCCTATTATAAATCAAAGTAAGATATATTTCATCTCTACTACTTTGATTTGCATTATATTTGTCTTTGTTTTACAACACGTTATCAGAACGAATTGCTCTGAAGGTAATTCTCGTATCTTAAACTTGAAGTTATTTACATAGAATAAAATTTTACATATTTATATTATTGTTGATTTGTTTTGTTATATATTGTTAAACATTATAAACAAATTATTTGATTTTGTTTATAATCAATTATACCAATGCTATCAATTTCTTATGATTCTAATAATATTGTTTTGTTATATATTTGAAATTATTTGACAATGTCGAATATCACAAAACTCGAATTTGTGGCACTTGACATTTCGGGAAAGAACTATCTATCTTGGATCCTTGATGCTAAAATACATCTTGATGCAATGAATATTGGAGCTATGATCAAAGAAGGAAATCAAGCATCCCTATAGGATTGTGCAAAAACACTTATTTTCCTTTGTCATCATCTTCATGAAGGTTTGAAAAAAAAATGAGTTTTTGATAAGAAATCACTAGTCTCGTCCAATTGGATCTGAATCATTCCCTGAAGTGAATGCAATATTGTCCCAAATTCATGGACGTGGACAAGGATGAAGACATGGTCATGATAGAAATCCCCGATACCATGTTTCTTATAGTAATAATTCTCATAAAATGAAAGCCTCATTGCACCACCAAAAGTGGAACAATACTAAGGCAAAACAAGAAACTGGAAAGCGTTTACAAGATAAACCTCTTAAGAACCATGAGAATAATTGTTATACATGTGGTATGAAGGGACATTGGTCGCGTACCTATCGTACGCCCAAACATTTGGTCGACCTTTACCAAGCATCAATAAAAGCAAAAAGAAAAGAGATAGAGATGAATTTTATCGATGGTGATGGATTGGACCTAACCTACTATGACATTGATTTCTTTGGAGGTCCCAATGAAAAAAACAGACCATTTAATAAATGATGAGAAAATTAACATTGATTGATGTTACTTTATATATGAAATAATATATTATTATGTCTTATATTTACATCTGATTTACTTTGTTATTTACATTATACCTTGTTTTTTTAGTTATATATAAAATCCATGTGTTATTTGGTCTCAAGATGAATGAGGATGATGTATGTCTCACAGACTATGATTGACATTAATAAAAGCTAATGTAAGTACCATATATGGTACTACAAACTTAGTTAAAGGCTCTGGAAGAGCAAACATAACGTTGCCAAACGGAACTACATTCGATATAAATGACGCTTTATATTCTAGCAAATCCAGAAGAAATTTGCTCAATTTTAAAGATATCCACAGAAATGGATATCATATTGAAACTATGAATGAAGATAATGTAGAATATCTTTACATTATTTCCATTATATCTGGCCAGAAGCTTATAATGGAAAAACTCCCGGCTTTCTTCTCTGGGTTGTATCATACAACTATAAAGCCTATTGAATCATATGTTGTCGTGAACCAGAAGTTCAACGACCCAAAAGTTTTTATCCTTTGGCATGACAAGCTAGGTCACCCAGGGTCTTCAATGATGCGTCGAATAATCGAACACTCACATGGGCATCCACTAAAGAACCAGAAGATTCTTTCGCCCAATGAATACTCATGTGCTGCCTGCTCATAAGGTAAATTGATAATCAAACCATCTTTTACTAAAGTCATATCTGAGTCACCAGTCTTTTTAGAAAGAATACATGGGGACATATGTGGGCCTATCCATCCACCATGTGGACCATTCCATTATTTTATGATCTTAATAGATGCTTCTACTAGGTGGTCACATGTTTGTCTCCTTTCTACACGTAACGTTGCCTTTGCTAGACTCCTTGCAGAAATAATCAGATTACGAGCACAATTTCTAGATTATCCAATTAAGACAATACGTCTTGATAATGCTGGCGAATTTACTTCTCAAACATTCATTAACTATTGCATGTCAGTAGGGATAAATATTGAGTATCCTGTTGCTCATACTCATACCCAAAATGGTTTAGTAGAATCCTTCATCAAACGTCTCCAATTAATAGCTCAACCATTACTAATGAAAACCAAATTACCTACTTTCGCCTGGAGACATGCTATTATGCATGCTGCAGCTTTAGTCCGTATTTGACCTACAACTTACCATGAATACTCCCCTTCACAACTTGTGCTTAGAAAACAACCAAATATCTCTCACTTACGAATCTTTGGTTGTGTAGTATATGTACCAATTGCACCTACACAACGCACTAAAATGGGTCCCCAACGAAGACTTGGGATTTATGTAGGTTTTGATTCTCCATCTATCATAAGATATCTTGAACCTTTGACAGACGATGTTTTTACAACCCGCTTTGTGGATTGTCATTTTAATGAGAGTGTTTTCCCGTCATTAGGGGGAGAAAAGTCGATTCCTGAAGAACGATGAGAAATTAGTTGGAAGGCATCTACTATGACCCATCTTGATCCTCGTACAAATCAATGTGAATTAGAAGTTCAAAGGATCATTCATTTACAAAATCTTGCAAATCAATTACCAGATGCATTCATTGATACAAAGAAAGTGACAAAGTCACATATCCCAGCTACAAATACTCCAACACAGATTGATGTCCCTGTAGGACAGTTAACAAATGAATCTAAAATACACCTGAAGCGAGGTAGACCTGTCAGCTCAAAGAATGTAACTTCCCGGAAGAAGAGAACCCAAGAAAAACTTGGCACTCTAGAAGAGGCCATCAAAATGACTGATCAGTTTAAAATTGATAAATCTATAGCCCTAGAAGAGGCACAAATAATGCAGAAAGCCCCTGAAAAAGCACATATTGAACAAGAAGCCCCC
This sequence comes from Vitis vinifera, assembly GCF_030704535.1. Classification (NCBI taxonomy): domain Eukaryota; kingdom Viridiplantae; phylum Streptophyta; class Magnoliopsida; order Vitales; family Vitaceae; genus Vitis; species Vitis vinifera. The sequence continues at coordinate 26,064,024 of NC_081818.1, read as the reverse complement.
AAAGAGGCACATATTGAACAAAAAGTCCTTGAAGAGGCATAGGTACCTGAAAATTGTGAGATCTCAGTAAGTTATGTACACGCGGGAGAAAAATGGGATCGAAATAATATTGTTATTAACAATATTTTTGCTTTCCAAGTGGCCTCTGAAGTCATAAGAAATCATGAAGATCCCGAACCATGAAATGTGGAAGAATTTCGACATAGAAATGATTGGCCAAAATGGAAAGAAGCTATATAGGCAGAGTTAAACTCATTAACAAAACGAGAAGTTTTTGGACCTGTAGTCTAAACACCTAAAGATGTAAAGCCTGTTGGGTACAAATGAGTATTTATACGAAAACGCAATGAGAATAATGAGATCATAAGATATAAAACACGATTAGTAGCACAAGGTTTCTTGTAGAGACCTGGTATTGACTATGAGGAAACATATTCTCCCGTCATGGATGCAATCACATTTTGTTTCTTAATTAGTTTGGCAGTCTCAAAAGGACTGGATATGTGTCTCATTGATGTTATTACAACATATTTATACGGATCCATGGATAATGATATATACATGAAAATCCCTGAAGGATTTAAATTGCCTAGAGCAAATAGTACAAAGCCTCGTAGCATGTACTCAATCAAATTACAACGATCCTTGTATGGATTAAAGTAATCTGGATGCATGTGGTACAATCACCTTAGCAAATACTTGCTAAAAGAAGGGTATGTGAATAACCCTATATGCCCATGCATCTTCATTAAGAAATCAGAAACCGGATTTGCAATTATTGCAGTGTATGTTGATGACTTAAATCTTGTTGGAACTCCTGAAGAGCTCACAAGAACAACAAATTACTTAAAAAAGGAATTTGAGATGAAAGATCTTGGAAAAACAAAATTTTGTCTTGGCTTGCAGATCGAGTATTTTCCAAATGGAGTTTTAGTACATCAATCAACATACATTAAGAAAGTTTTGAAGTGTTTTTATATAGATAAAGCGCATCCTTTAAGTTCTCCAATGGTTGTCCGATCACTTGATGTGAAAAAAGACCCATGTCGTCCTTGCCAAAAAAAAGAAGAAGAGTTACTTGGTCCTGAAGTACCATATCTTAGTGCTAATGGTGCACTTATGTATCTTGCCAATTGTACACGTCCAGACATTGCTTTTTTTGTCAATTTATTAGCAAGATACAGTTTCGCTCAAACTCGAAGACATTGGAATGGTATCAAACATATATTGTGTTATCTTCGCGGAACTACTGATATGAGTTTATTTTACTCAAGGGAATCAAAGCAACAATTGCTTGGATATGCAGATGCAGGATATCTTTCAGATCCACATAAAGGTAGTTCACAAACAGGGTATGTGTTTAATTGCAATGGTACTACTATTTCATGGAGATTTGTCAAACTAACAATGGTGGCCACATCATCAAATCATTCAGAAATACTGGCAATTCATGAAGCAAGTCGTGAATGTATATGGCTAAGATCTATGATCCAGCATATTCGGGAATCATGTGGACTCTCCTCTATCAAAGGTGACCCAACAATATTATTTGAAGATAATGTTGCATGAATTGCACAAATAACAGGGGGTTTATATTAAAGGAGATAGAACTAAACACATTTCACCAAAATTCTTTTATACACATGAACTCCAGAAGAGTAGTGAAATTGATGTGCAACAAATACGCTTAAGTGATAATCTAGTAGATTTATTCACAAAATCATTGCCAACCTCAACATTCAAGAAGTTAATACACAGGATTGGAATGTGTCAACTCAAGGATATCGACATGAGGGGGAGTATGCTTGTAAAAGGGTGTTAGTGTACTGTACTCTTTTTTCCTTCGTCCAGTTTTGTCCTACTGGGTTTTAGTGGCAAGGTTTTTAACGAGACAGTCCTAATATACCAAGAAAAGAATATTGTACTCTTTTTCCTTCACTAGGTTTTTCCTATAGGGTTTTTTACTAACGAGATTTTAATGAAACATATTCTTTCAATGTGGTGGACATCTAAGAGGGAGTGTTATAATTGTAGTAATAAATGCCACCACATTAATGTTAATTAAGTATTATTCATGACTTCCATTAATACTCATTAATGGAAACCATTAATGTTATTTATGAGTTTCATTAATATTCATTAATGGGGATATTAATGGAAGCCATTTGGAAAGCCTATAAAAGGGTTTCCCGTCTTCTGTAATATACATCCCGAGAAAAGAAAGAAATTATCTTCCTCTCATTCTCTCTGTTTTTCATTCTCTCAACTTTTTCAACTCTCTTCTCTGATTTCTTCTTCCCTATTATCAATCAAAGTAAGATATATTTCATCTCTACTACTTTGATTTGCATTGTATTTGTCTTTATTTTACAACAATTAGACATTTATATATTTTTAAATTATTTACTTTTTTATAGAAGAGTTAATACAAGTGAAATGAGTCTGAAATGACATTTATTGACTTTAAATCTTCTTTTTTATTTACCTTCACTTTCTCTTTTCCTTATATTTTTTTCTTTATTTTATTTCCCTTACATTTTTATTCACATTTTCTGGAACCAAACATAACCTAAAACATAGTAGATGGCAACCGAACAGGAAAATGTTATATAAGTCATCTAATTTGAAATGGGATTTTAACCATGAGTTAATCTTATTATTTTTTATTTTAAAAGATTTTTCAAATATTTACCCATCCATCCATTTATTTAATGCAAAAACGAAAATAAAAAAGAGTTTTACATGAGAGGTGCAGGGCTAAAATGGCAAGATGCTTCGTCGTCTATGGGTTGATGGGATAAATGATCAAGTGATCTGTTAGCCTTAACATGAATTGAGGTATTCCCTGATGAGCGCATGATGATATGTCGGAGGACATAAAGGATGATGTAGGTGTCAACCGATATTAGACACTTTAAGAGTGTATATTCAGATGAGGTAAAACCATGTACAATATGTTTCAAACTTAATAGATTTTATTTGGGTTATGTTTTATATCTATAGGGCTTCAAGAAACCTTGGAGGTAGTTTAGAATAGAGTAACAGTGCTATAAATAGAGAGTTTACATAACAACTCGTATTTCAAACCTTAGAAAAAAAAAAAAAAAACTGACAATCCCCCAACAGATGACAGGTGAAACTTCAGTCCGACAAATCAGATTTAGTAGCTCACCACCTGAAAAACAAATACAGAGTACTCCATCAAATTAAGTATGATATGATCAGGGTTAAGCATGAAGCAAATCACTGATATATGGAAACAGTTATTTTGGTTTGAAAGCTTGTGGATGGATACCTGTTCAAGTTCCATGTTGTCTTCTTTCCCATTTGCATTTCTTTTGCAGACGTGCAACATTCACTGTGATAACCACCATCACTCTATCTTTCATCTCATCCAGGAACCGGAAGTAGGCTCGCCTCCAAGACCTGTTTATAATCAAAGGGCCAAAAACTGCCCAAAATCCCACCACAAATCCAGGCCCCATGCTGACGTAGAACCACCTCATTTCAAACTCATCATCATGATCTTCATTACCCGCCCTGGAAGAATCAGTAGTAGCTTTATCATCGCCTGGGCACTTCAGTGGCAGAGGATCCCCGCAGAGTGCAAGGTTATTCCTGTATATGGATGGGTCATTGAAGGTTTGGAACTGGTTGCTTGTTGGAATTTTACCAGATAGACTGTTGTAAGATAGGTTCAAGTGACTCAAGGAAGTCAGAGAAGTCATGCTTGGTGGAATCGGGCCAGAGAGCTGGTTTCTTGAGAGGTCCAGAGTTTCTAATTGACTTAAGCCCCCAATGTCCTCTGGTATATTTCCTGTAAAATGGTTTATGGACAAGTTCAAGGTGCCAAGTCTTGAAAGATTTCTTATTTCAGGCAACTTTCCCAATAAATTATTGTCTGAAAGATCAATGCTATTCACAAGATACAGAGTACTCTGATATATGAGTTCTCTTCCTTTCACCACAACTGACAATCGCCCCTCGTATCTATAATCGCTGATTTCAGTGGCCATGCCACTCAAATTTCCCAAACAAGAAGGAACGGATCCTGACAGATAATTATGTGCAAGGTCCAATATATGAAGATGGGAAAGACTGCACACTTGGGAGGGAATGTTTCCATCAAAGAAGTTTGATCGCAGACGTAGAATCAACAACGATTGCATCTCTCCTATCCATGATGGAAGGTTTCCTGATAATCTATTGTCGCCAAGGTCAAAACTATCCATGTCCTTGCAATTCTGCAGAGAAAAAGGAATTTCCCCTGAAAGTTTGTTGCCACTCAGTATCAAGAACATAAGTGAATTCAGGGTGCCCATTGAGCTGGGGATCTCACCAGATAAGCTGTTATTTGCCATATCTACTTCGTACAAATCTGGTTTATCATTCCAAATCAAAGGAATTTCACCAGAAAACTGATTATTTGAGATAACCAGATTTGTCAAACCCGTAATCTTAGCCATAGACAAGGGAATGGTACCATTTAGAGAGTTCCAAGAGACGACAAAATTTGACAAGCGGGGCATGGTTTTGCCAAAATCCCGGGGTATTGGTCCAGAAAATGAATTGTCTCTCAAATACAATGAACTCAGATTAAAAGAAAAGTGTGGGAAAGGACCGTGAAAGCGGTTGGAGCTCAAATCCACAACAGCATTTTCTGTAAATTTCAATGAATTTGGGACCTTCCCGCTCAGTTGATTATTTGAAAAGTCCAGTAGCTCGAGCTGCAAGTCTAACTTCCAAAACCAATCAGGTATGGAGTCTGAAATCCTAGCATTGTTGAGCACTACTGTCTTCAGCTGGTTTTGGGTTCTCAGCCATGCAGGAAATTTGGGACCTAGATGGCATGCTTGGAGTTCCAGGTAACTGAGTTTAAAAGGAGGAATCCATTTAGAATTCACATCGAAGACCAAGGTGATGTTTGGAGATGACTTCTTGATTGACAACTCAATTAAGCTTGTGAGATTGGAGAAATGAGACTCTGTCACAACACAAACCCATGGATTCTCTGACAGATCCGCTGCAACCAATGCTGAGAGTTGGCCCACACTCTCTGGAATTATCCCATTCATTTGATTTTCAGAGATGTAGAATTCTTGCAAGGACGACAAATTTCCAATGGTGTTTGGAATTGACCCCACAAATGAGTTGCCCCACAGATGAAGAGACTTTAGGTTCTTCAGGTGTCCCAAAGAATTAGGAAGAAACCCATCCAGTTTATAATTGAACCCCAAATCCAGAGACTCTAAGCTACTACTGTTGACACACTCGGACAACCCATCTATCAATTCAGTTATCTCTCCACTAATACTGTTGAAAGATAGTTTGAGAGTTCGCAAGTTGCAAAGCTTTCCTAAGTTTCTTGGTAAGTGACCTCCAATCAATATATTAAAAGACAAATCAATGTAGTCAAGGGAAATCAAGAAACCAAATCCTTCAGGAACACTGCCTTGAAGACTGTTGGAGTTGAGATCAAGGTATGCAAGACTACTAAAGTTGAACAACCAGAGAGGTATCGACGAATTGAAGCCATTGGTGGAGAGATCGAGCACCGAAAGTGAGGTGACATTACCAAATGGAAGAGAGAGATCAGGAAGGGAAGACAGGCCACATCCAGGTAAGCGTAGTTCCAAGAGTGAAGAAAGGGAGTTAACAGCTCGATGCCAATAAGCTGCAGCCTTGCTAAAATCTATATTTCCCAAATTAAGGTGTCTCAGAGAAGAAAGACCTGATAACCAGTGCAGGTCATTCTCAACTGATTCAAGAGAATAAGAGTTGAGATCAAGATAGAGCAAGCTAGAAAGGTTCCCTAGGTGGGGTGGGATAGTTCCACCGAAGGATGCTCCTGAGAGATTGAGATATCTCAACCTCTTGAATGATCCAATGAACTTGGGGATTTTGAGTCCTCCAAAATTGTTCATGCTCAAGTCCAAGTACCTCAAATCTTTCAAATCAAGTAAAGAATGACTTATCTCGCCGCCAAATGCATGAGCTGCTCCGTAGTCATCCGTCGCTTCATTGTCGGGGTCCGGACTTCTAGCATACTGGTTGCGGAGTTTGAGCTTGATGACTCGAGGTGGCCTTGAGCTGCACACCACACCACTCCATCTGCAGCAATCCAGGCCAACCCAAGAAGAGAGCCTGTCGGAAGGATCAGTAAGACCTTGTTTGAAATTAACAAGGGCTTTTCTCTCAATTTCAGTGCAGCTGGCATTGAGAACGCCATTGCAGGAACCAAGTTTAACAGTTTCAAGATGGAGAAAAGTGGAGGAGAGGAAAATAAGCAGAAGGAAATGAATGGAGGCATTGATATCAGCCATGTACGATGATATTGCAGCCAGAAGTTCTATGTATGGACTCCACAAAATAATGATAAAATGCTTTTTGTAAGCCAGTTGAGATCATGTGTGGAGGTTTAGATATAAATACCATTCATCCCCTCGGCAAAAAATCCCTCTCTCTATCATTACTCATGATGAAATAAAATTCAATTAATTATTCAGAAAGTAAAATTCTTCATATGGATATAAATATTATTTGACATTTAGTCTTCACTTAAAATATTAATATTGACATATCTCAAAAGGCACGCTATGATAAATAAAAAAGGAAGAGAACATTTTCTAAGCATTAGCCATTATGACTACATTTGGGTCTTCAAATTTTATGTTGTGTGTTAAGATATTATCTTCCAAGGAACATAAATTATAAAAATAAAAAGGACCACCGTACCCCTACAAAAAAGGACCCAATGTGGAAACCAACTTGGATGTAGGGTCATAGGTGGTGCTGAAGGCCAGGTCTAGACTGACGGAAAGCTACCAATCTGAGACCTCAACTATTTTTATTCTCAATTTTGACATGACCCAATAACATGTGGAAACCAACTTGGATGTAGGGTCATAGGTGGTGCTGAAGGCCAGGTCTAGACTGGCGGAAAGCTACCAATCTGAGACCTCAATTATTGGTCGTTCAACCTCTGCGTAGAAAAATCAGATTCTTAACGAGTATGGGTCGAAGACTTGAGGTTCAGCGAACGGGGGGTCTACCCGTGTTTGGTACACTAGAAGCTTAACCCACAAAGTCTAATTTGCTTTTAATGTAAGGACATGACCTGTCGCTTGGTCCCACGTATCTTGTAGAAGAGGAGAAAATTATGACATAATCCCTACATACCTGAACTTTCCAGTCAGGACAGCCGCAGGGATTTCAGTTCTATATGTGCTCTAGGAAATGGTTCCGGACCATCTTAGCCTCAATGCTGATCACAATGCCAAAACGCCAACAACAATTCCTCATTTGCAATATCTGGATCATCCAGACTTCAGCATGAATAATTTTGGAGGAATGGGAATTCCAAGATTCATTGGATCACTAAGGTAGTTGAGATGTCTCAATCTCACTGAAGCATCCTTTGGTGGTACGATCCCTCCAAATACCGCAAGCCTTGGTCAACGTACTCTTTTGGACCAAAGAGAATGGCCTGGAATGGCTGTTAGGCCTTTTTTTTCTTTGAAGTACCTTGACTTGGGAGGTATGGGTATTGACCTCAGCAAGGCTGCAGCCTACCGGCGGCTTCTCTCATATTTGAATAATTCAAGAGTGACGATGGAAATGAAATAAAATTTGATTATAGTGAAAATGAATTTTCACTTACAAGTAAGATTTCAATTCATTTATTTTTAAAAATATTTTTTTTATTCTGATTTTGTAAAAATAAAATTGTAAAAGGAATTTATATAATATAAACTAAACTTAATTCAAGTTTTATTAAAAAAAAATAATAATTACAAATAGATTAAAAAATAACTTTTAATAGAATATGAATACTAATATTATAATAAAATCATAAATTATGTTTTTATAAATATTATAAAAAAAATGGATATTAAAATCCCCATAAGAGCATAATTGATTTATTTTGTTAAAAATAAATAAAACTAATTTTATATTTTTAAAATAGAACATTATTTTTAAATCACACAGTGAAACAAACTTTTATCATTTACTTTAAAAAAAACTCCCAAATATGTTTTTTAAATGAAAATAAAGAATTATTTTAAACTATGTAGAACCTCGTTTAAATTATAAAATATTTTGGTCCCCAATCAGGCTAATGTACTAAATTAATAACATCGTTAATTGCATAAAATAATAATTTTAAAAAAAAATTCATAAAGGTCCAAGGAAATATGAATTAATAATGGATGAAGTACATTAAAAAATAACAAATAAAAATTATAATACAATATTGAGAAACATTTTACAACTTCTATTTTTCTCAATTCAACTCTTTTTTGGAATCATTGCATACTTGAAACTTTTTTATCTTTTTGGCCATTAAATTTTAATACTATGTCTATCTCTTTTAAGACACTCTTTATCTTCTATAATTATTAATTATCTCTTCTTTTTTTTAAAGTATTTTAGACTTTTATATATTAACTTTTGATTATATCTATTGTTTTTGGATTTATAAGTACTATAAAATAGAAACATTATACTGTATCTAAAGATAAATTAATAATCCCGTTAAGATAATAATTTCTCTTGATCCTAAGCGTATTATTTTATAGAGGTTGTATTTGTATTCATATTATTGTCAATATATTTCCTTTCCAATTTTATTATCATTGTTGCCTAAAACTGAAACATAAACAAATAATCATTCTAACATTACATTTCCGGATGCATCCAAATACAAGGATTGAAATCACCAAACTCATTCTTACAAGAAGAAATAAGAATATAACAAAATATTTTGATGTATCGGGTTATACATAGCCCTGTGTGAATAAATAGAATGTACCTCCAAAGCCTACCTCTAGAAATCCTATTTTTTTAAAATGAATGTAGCTCGATCATTTATAAATTTTTGGGTAGCCCAAAGAAAAACTTAAAACAAATATGTACAAAACAAAGCAATAATACTAAGGTTAAAAAAAAATTCTAAAATGAATAAGATAAAAGAGGGAAAATAAAATAAGTGGAGCAGAGTGGGATTGAGTAGTTCTTAGATATGACATTACGAAAACTTTCTAAGATACCATAATCTAAAATCAGACTGAACTCGTGAAATTGTGCTAGGTTGGTCAAGGGCAAATAAAATTCGATATTGAAAACCAATAAATACAACAATTCGTTTGTCTTCAATAGGTTTTTTTTTTCCTTTATTGTTATGACATAGAAGTGAACATTATTTTGGATTGTAAAGAGAAAAGAAAATTTCCTTCGATAGATATTAGCGAAAATAGTGACCAATGGATCCCTTCTCTTGTACGTCTTCTCTCAGTTATATGTGTTGTTCATGAGGCACAATTAATTTTTAGCTTTTTGAGATAATGCATGATTAATATTAAAATAAAATTTTAATAAATAAATTAATGTTAATGATGTTATCTTTAAACTCTATTTAATCAATAGTTAAAAATATAAAAATCATTATCAAAATTTCGTTAAAGATTTTTTTTTATATTTTTTTTATATTAATTAAATCTATGAGAAATATAAATTTACAAATAAAATTTCAAAGATCATACATATATCATCATTGTTTTTTTTTATCATTGAATACATCCAAATTAGATATATTCATGTGTGTGTATATATATATTGTTCCTTTCATTTTTTTTAGTTTCTTTTTCAATATTTTTTGTCAAAATTTTCATCATAATTTTTCGATATATATTGATATAACTATAACATCTAACAACTGATATTTTTGTAAAAACCAACATTTTGATCATTACATGTTACATCCTATTTTTTTACTTTTTGAATTTTTTGATATTTCGCTTGATCCTTCAAAGTGGGTAGGAATAGCTTCATTTATAGCATGTCTAGAGACAAATGTGCTTACTAGAAGGTCAAGCAAATCTCTTCAACATCCTTAACATGAGTGTAAGGGCACCAATTGAGTCTTGATGATCACCTAGTCCTATGATGTGACAAAACATGTGTTGGGAACCCTAGATTGCTTCATTCTCATACCTTGGATCTCGTAGGGTGCATGCAAACTATCCTAGGCTTCTCTAAATCTATCGCAATAAAAACATATAGCTATAAAAACCATATTAGAATAAAGATTTTGAGATGTAGTACTTATATCTAGATCTGAATGTTCCTTATTAATTTCTAGTAGTGAAGATGCCTGAAGGCCTCGTACACCCAAGATCTTTTACCTAATGATTCAAACCACGATCTTGATACTTCAAAGTGTGGGCTTTGGAAGGAAGAAAGCTATGGCTTTCTCTTTTTGTTTCTTTCTCTATCTCTAGAGGTGGAAAACGACTCTCACCAAAAAAGTGAAACCTTATTCTCTAAGAGGGTATTTATAAGGTTCTCCTACTGGGTTTAAGTGACTTAAGTCTACCAAGGCTTGGGTTACTTAATCTAGTCCAAACCTAATTGATTAATTAACCACACAAGGTCATCTAATTAACCAATTAACCCAATTTAAAGACCTTGTTCATTATCCTTTGTGCAACCTTACATAATTACCAAAATGCCCATATGCACAAAAGTGAACTTAGAGACAATTCAACTCTCATAAATTGTGTCATCATGGTATATGAGTTCAAAGCAGAGACCATTGGGACCCATAAGAGTACCGACTCCCTTGGAATTCAATTCTAAAATTGATTCAATATTCCACTAAAGAGAATCAATTGTACTCTAGTACCTTATGTAAATAACAACGAGACAAAGTTTAGGATCTATGACCTACTATTCATTGCATGCAGACTTCTCATGAACTAGTATTCGTAATCTAATAAAGTAGTGCTATCACCTATCAAGATTATCTCTTCAACCTTGAGTTACAAATCCTACTTATTCTGTGATCAAATGACATACTTTACCTTAAAAAGAGCATATATATATATATATATATATATATATATATATATATATATATATATGTCAAATTCCACTTAAGGAATTACTGCGGCGCCATAGATTTCATGATCACGTGTCCTTTTGATTAAAACCCTAACCAGTCTTCTCTTCATTCGTTTTTCTTCTTCTTCTCTCCACTTTTTCTCTCTCCTTCCTATTTCCATTGTGGTTTATTCTAGATAAGCATTTGGACATCTATTTTTCACCTATAAAAAGATACCCACCAAGGAAAAGTTTTGGTTTCGCTACGATTTTTGTCAAAAATTTGCAGAATTGTGTGATGTGAGTCTTCCAAATTCTTGATTTGGGTTTTTTCAAAAAACTTGGTTTTTTTGGATCTTTGGTTGTGATCGGTAATCATACCAAATTGAAGTGTTTCTTTCCTTCTTTTAATTCTATCTATTAAAGGGTTTGGAGCTTTGACATTGAAAGTGGATTTTCAACTCCTTATAACCATAAACCTGATTATGTTGAATTGCAGGAGCTATCGATTTGAATAAAATGGAATCTAGGTTTGAAATTTGGGGTTTTTGTTGTTTTCATCACATCCTTCCTCAAAGCCCATATCTGAATACTTACCATAGTTAGGTTTCAAGGCTGAAATTTCAAGAGATGCAGTCATTGATTGGAGGAGGAAAGAAAAAGAGTGAAGAGAAAAGAAGAAGAATGAAGGAAGATGAGGGCAGACTAGTTAGGGTTTTATAAATTGACCATTTTGCCCTCGATCATGTGGAGAGCACATGTCATTCTATAAAATAAAAAATAACGTCGTCTCTCAAAAAATGCATATTGCATACAATTATAAAGGATGAATGGTATATTGCTCGATTTTGAAACTCAATGGGGCAATGTGCAAAACACATTATATGTTAGGGGGTAAAGTGTAATAAACCCAAAAAATTGACCATTTTGCCCTCGATCACGTGGAGAACATATGCTTTTCTGTTAAAAAAAAATTAACATCGTCTCTCAAAAAATGTACATTGCATGCAATTATAAAGGTTGGGGATTCATTACTCGATTTTGAACTCAAGGGGTCAATGTGCAAAACACGCTATAGGTTGGGGGGTAAAGTGTATTAAACCCATTTAAAAAATTTTCTAATTTGACTTTAGTTTGGATTACTACTTTCAAAAAATTTAAATTTTATCCAAAAAAAGTCTATATTAAAAATTCTAATAATGTAATGTGCATATCATGGCATACATCAGAACTAACATGTCGTATTCACTTTAAGTTGCTCAAGTCAATCAGGTAGTTATTTTCCATTAAGAACCAAGTATGCCTGATAAAGTTTAAATTGTTTAATGCAATTTTATGCACGCCTATGGCATAGATTCAAATTTCTAGTACATATTCCCCTTTACCCTAAACGCAGTGAAATAGATTCTTTCTTCTGGAAATTGCTATTTGCCTATGTTAGGATAACAAACCAGGAAATCATCAAATAATTAAGGCATTTAGCTAATCCAAGAAGTTCCCCAGAGAAAATTTCATGGACAGTCTACAACTGAAAACATGTTCAAAGCTCCCTTAGTTTAGGAGACAAACTTGATGCCCACTAATATGTCAGTTTACAGTTGGTTCTCACATGATCTGGAGATTATGCCCATAAGGCGCAACAGAAGCACCATAGGTGATCATTTGTATTGGTTGAACTTAATTTTTCTTCCTTCCCGACCAAGTGTGAAACATATAATTGGTTCCTTAACTGAATTACAAGATACTCTTCTATTGATGAGTAAAGAAAAGCAAACAATTCTTCATCAGAAACTATGCCATAGGTTCAGTGCCTTCAAATATGCAGAGTTACATAGTACTAGATGTTCTAAACAACTACAGAATGATGCCAGTGTTCATTCAAGATGGATTATATGTCTTCTAAAAAGAACAGAAAAAATTAAGAATGTATTACCTCTGGGTGCATGGCAATTCTAAGTAGACAATATAGAAACTTAAGATCCAGAAGTACCTCTTTGAAGCTTTCCCATCCACAACTAATATAAATAAGAGTTTTAGGCAGTGATTGACCCTCTTCCGGAGATGTTTTGCTTTTCAATCTGAACCGAGGCTTCCTTTGCGAGTAAAATCCATGGTCTCTTTTCGTTCTTGACCTTTGAAAAAGACCTGAAATAGAGGCACAAAGAACGAATTACTTAAATCTTAAAACTTTAGAGTTGTTGTTTCATACATTTCAGTCACATGGAAATTACAGAAGCACACCCACACCTTTCAGTTGACATAGTTCTTTTCTCAGCAAATGATATAGTCTGTAGCGCATCAACCAGATATAGGTCCAGCCCATTTCTAGGAGGGTCAACAACAACTACATCTGATCCCACTAGCCAAGAAAGAGGTCCCCGATATTTAATTTTCAATAATATTAGCAGCTTATCTGACTTTAGTCACTGGTATGAGCTTCAGAGGAAAATTCAAAGGGTTATTTGTGTTTTTGTTTGTATGTGTATGTCTGAGTGTAAAAAGTTTGAGGTGTTGAACACTAACAATTGGCGTGTCTGCATGATTCCAGCTGATGGTACTATCTATAGACATTGGTAAGCAGCCAACTGTCTTCTCAAAAGATAGCTTTGCCTCTTTGTTGATCTCAATGCGTTTAATAGACCTGAAAAACAAGACTAATTAACTTGGAATTAATATCTCTTCTAGTTGGACATAAGAATGAGACTTCCAGAGAACTTGAACCATCCGAGTTCTTGCCTGCGTTTTCTAGTGGCAGCTAATGATAATCTAATTACACCAGCTCCAGCATACAAATCAGTAACTGCTGCCCCATATGGGACATATTTTGTGCAACATATAAGTAGGATTTCTCTCAATAAACATAAGATAGAGTCAGGCATCTTATGTTAGTGAGCTGCCGATGTGTCCTGTGTGATGCAAGAACACAAAAAGGAACACGGAACTTGGGTGTCCAAACAAGAGGCAAATAAAGCCAGAGTCTCCAGCCTCAACAATTCCAGCAATTAATTGTATCAAAAAGGGAATTGTACATTCTCAAGGATTTGAGGTCCCTCAGATGCTGAAATGAATTATGATTTAATGATGATTGATAAATAAGATAGAATAAAGACATTTCTAAGCAATCAATTAGGAAGGTTTTTCTAGATTAGAAATTTTGTCTACCTGTGTATTTGCTTGGCCAAAACTGGATGGAGCCAATGCAACATCAATTCCTCCAACATGCTCCGATCCCAAAAGTCTATTTCTCCTAAAAGATGTCTCCACCTATTCCCAAAAACTATCTGCAACAATAGTAATAACATTATTAAGTTCCCAACCTTAAAATCATATAAATCTAGATATTAAAATTACATAATGTTGTACGTAGATAATATGAAATACATGTGCTGGTCTGGTATAAAAAAGTAAACAGAAATTGATGAAGCTAAAGGAAGTGGATCTTACACCATTCAGATATGAGTTGTGCTTAGGCATAGTACCCCTAAAAGAATTAGTAAATTTCATTTTCTCCTAAGAATTTTATCTCTTAATCAGTGATAATGTTAGCTTCTCTATACACTTTATGACTTATGATCTAGTCAAATGACAAACTACGACAGCCCGACTCCAAGTAGGGGTTGTTGGCAGCCACAATGGTAAAATTGAATGGAGCAGCCTTCCTGTCCTTAATGAAAATGTCTTGTCTTCTTTGTTTTGTAGTGTGCCCTCTTTGACACGCTAAAGTATGAACATTTGCTTTAATAGGTCCAGATGTGGACATTAAAACTTTACTAGAATGTGCATGTGAAAATGTCATTAATTCTAAAGGAAGAAAATTTTAGACTTTAGGCATCACGGACTTGGTTTAGGAACATTTGCTAAAGTCTTGCCCCTCTTTTGGTTTAGAAAAAAGACACTAGTTTAATAATTCAAATAAAAGTAAATACGTCAAGGTAAAACATCCTTTTCATATCTTCATTTGTTATTCTAACCGATTGACTTATTTTACTTCATATTCCCATTTAACAAAATTCTTACACTTATAGCCAAAATGTGCTTTTGAATCAGAGGGAAATGTGCCTGTCTAGCAAAATGCTTATGTATCATCTTGTTGAAAGAATAATTAATTTCATAAATATTTTGCATGCCACTAGGATTATTTATTTAGGACCCTTTATTTTCACTAGTATGAAACTCTTTGAATCACTTTCAATCTCCAACTGCCTGATATCATCTTCTCTTGGCCATCAGAGGCCATCTCTCGAATTGATACTCTCTGTTACACATGCATACATCAACTTTTTGCTCTTTTCTTTTCAATAATGCATAGATTTCCTATTCTCTTATGGAATTTGTGAGTGGAATAAAAAACCGTGAGAGGCTAAGACCCTTTCTTATGAAGATGTAGCATGAAGGTGAAGGAATAGGACAAAAGGAGCAGTGACTATACTAATGTTAGAGTAGTAAATACGGATTTTGAAGTTTATTTTAAGAAAATGAGATCTTGGAGTAGTTTGGATTAGGAGTGTAAAATTATTGTCTAGTAGAGTAACACACAGAGGGGGGATAAATGAGTAATTTTAAACAAATTATAATATAAGGATTGAAATTGACCATTTTGCGCTTAGTCATGTGGAGAGCACATGCCTTTTTATTTTTATAAAATAAAAAAAAAATAATGTCGTCTCTCAAAAATTATAATATAAGGATTGCAATTGACTATTTTGTGCTTGGTCACCTGGAGAACACATGCCTCTTTATAAATAAATAAAAATAACGTCGTCTCTCAAAAAATGCAGATTACATACAATTATAAAATATGGAATGCACATTCCTCGATTTTGAAACTCAATGAGGCAATGTGTAAAACACATTATATGTTGGGGGTAAAGTATAATAAATCCAAAAAATTGATCATTTTGCCCTCGATCACGTGGAGAGCACATGTTCTTCTGTTAAAAAAATTAATATCGTCTCTCAAAAAATATATATTGTATGCAATTATAAAGGTTGGGAGGTACATTACTCGATTTTGAACTCAAATGGGCAATGTGCAAACACGCTATAGGTTGGGGGGTAAGTGTATTAAACACTTTTTAAATTTTGATAAACATTAGAAATTGTTAATCAAGACTCTTATGAAATAGAATTCAATGCAATGATTAATTTATTATAAATATAGATTTGTTATTGCATTTGAAAAAAATTAGATTGAAATAAAATCTTATTTAAAAAAAATATTGTTAATATCTTCCAACAAAATTATTTCAAAAAGTATAAAAATAAAGCATTTTAATTTTTAAATATTGATATGCATATATCAAATTGTTAAATATAACAATCTAAACATGTGTATTATTTATTTTTCTATAATTTTTTTTCAAAATTTTTCCTATATGTTTCTTTTTAAGTTTTTGTTAATTTTATCTCACCTATATTTTGTATTAAAATATCCACCGATCTCAATATATTATGAACGATATTTTTTATATATCCCAATATATTTATAAAATCAAGTTATTGATATATCTACAAAAACTGATATTTTCATCATTGATCTCAACATATTAATATAATAACACAAAAATAAAATAATTCACATATAAAAATACATGAGGTTTTAATGTGATTCTACTTTAACGCTAGTATGTTAGTGTAAAACTAGAATGATAAAATAATCTACACACAAAGGAATGCCATATTTTTATGTAATTTAACTAATCATTCTTACATCAATGGATGATAGAAAATCATTGGAGTATATCATAAAGCATATTTTAGAGAATAGAGAAAAAAAAAAAACAAAAAACAAAAAACAAATACTATTGCGTTTTGAAACATCTAAGGTTTTCCTATTTCTTTTATTTATACTTTGAATTGCAAGCCCTCAATACACCAAGTGTCTCCTACTCTTTCCCATACCTCGATCTACCATATATAGTTGTTACAAACTCATCTCCATCTTATCACAATCTTTTCCCTCTTGACCTAAACTATTTATAAAAATAATTGTAGTGATTTTTCTTACTTTATAAAGAACTTTATTATTATAATGATATTTTTTTATCCATAATGTTGGTTACAATATGGATAATATTATATATCAATTGAAAATTTAAGGCACTCTTTCGTATAAATAATTGTTTGAGATAGTAATTGGACCATTTAAGTTACTCATGGACAAGGGAATAGTATCATTTCAACAGTTTTATCAGAGAGATATAAGTATGCTGGGATGAGCATTATTTTTTAAGCCTTTAAAGTCAAAGACTTAAATTGCTGCAAGACCTAGTTTTTTCCATATCTTATGATTTAGTCCACAAGGGTATAGTCTAGACAGGACATGGAATGTCATGATAAATTACTAGACTTTGTTTTCTCCTCCAAGAATGAAAAGAAACCTTGTGGTACCTTCGTTCATATTGGAATTTTAGACCCTAAAACCAGTTGGTAAGTTACGTAAAAGTTGAACATAAGTTTGAACAATTAAAGATTAATTATCTTAGGCTGCGGTCCTTAGCATTCACCCCAAGTCCGTAGTGGACATTGACCCTCTTCCATTTAGCTATCCTAGTGGACCCCAAGTCAGTAGTGGACATTGACCCTCTTCCATTCAGCTATCTTTGTGGACAAAGAGGAGAAAGAGCGTGTAGGAAAAAAAATTGAAAATTAAACCGATTTTACTTATAATGTTTTTATTAATTGATAGTTTTATTATTATAAATGTTTTTAAAGAGAATAGTCACGTGATGTTTAGATATAAATTAAAAATTTTCTTTTAACCGTGTTTTTGGTAATATATTGTATAACAGTCAGGATAATGTCAAATGGGAATAGAGTTCTCAAGTTAGTAGCTGGTGAGGATATCAGAAAGTTCTTCCTCCTTTCGGAACAAGGTATTGCATGTCACACTTCCTCGTACAGTTTCTAATGTTCACATCGTAACCTATAAAAAAATGTTCACATTCTAGCGTCTCAAAAAGGGCAAAGCATTTCCATATTGACTTCTAGCAACCACCATGTAGGTGTCAAATGTCCTAACCACATCAGCCAACTAAATCTTCCCCCCAGGCACCTAATTTGTTCTATAAGTAGACTAATTCACCATTCTGTTGGATAGAAGAGAAACTCTCCCTCTTACACATTGATCATAACATAATCATGTGCAATGTCATTACTCAATTTCTTTCCCTCCTTCTACTATCTGGGTTTTTGTCCCAAGGAACAATTCAACTCAGCTCATGTATTGCCAATCAGAACATGGATTGCCTAGAAGTTGAGAAGGAAGCACTTCTCAAGTTCAAACAAGGCCTCACAGATCCTTCAGGTCGGCTGTCATCTTGGGTCGGAGAAGATTGTTGTAAATGGAGAGGAGTTAGCTGCTATAACAGGACTGGACGCGTCATCAAGCTCAAACTTGGCAACCCATTCCCAAACAGTTTGGAGGGCGATGGAACAGTTAGCGAGTTGGGCGGTGAGATCAATCCTTCTTTGCTCAATTTGAAATATCTGAATTATCTAGACCTCAGCATGAATAATTTTGAAGGAATGGAAATCCCAAAATTCATTGGATCACTTGGGAAGTTGAGATATCTCAATCTCTCTGGAGCATCCTTTGATGGTATAGTCCCTCCAAATATTGCAAACCTCTCAAACTTGCGCTACCTTGATCTCAACACATACTCTATCGAACCAAACAAGAATGGCCTGGAATGGCTATCAGGCCTTTCTTCTTTGAAGTACCTTAACTTGGGAGGTATTGATCTCAGCAAGGCTGCAGCCGAGTGGCTCCAGACCCTTAATACTTTACCGTCTCTTTTGGAGTTGCACATGCCCAACTGTCAACTTTCCAACCTTCCTCTTTCTCTTCCATTTCTCAATTTTACCTCTCTTTCCGTTCTTGATCTCTCAAACAATGGGTTTGACTCCACCATTCCTCACTGGTTATTTAATCTCAGTAGCCTTGTGTACCTTGATCTCAACTCCAACAACCTCCAAGGTGGACTCCCAGATGCATTCCAAAACTTCACTTCTCTCCAGCTACTTGATTTGTCCAAGAATTCGAACATTGAAGGAGAGAGAACACTGGGAAATTTGTGCTATTTGCGGATATTGATTCTTTCTGTTAACAAACTTTCTGGTGAGATAACTGAGTTCCTCGATGGCTTATCTGCATGCTCTTACAGTACCTTAGAGAATCTGGATTTGGGATTCAATAAACTGACTGGAAACCTACCAGATTCACTGGGGCATCTTAAGAATTTAAGATATCTTCAATTACGGTCTAATTCATTTCGCGGTCCAATTCCAGAATCAATTGGGAGCTTATCCTCTTTACAGGAATTGTACCTCTCGCAGAATCAAATGGGTGGGATCATCCCAGACAGCCTTGGACAACTCTCATCACTGGTCGTGCAAGAGCTCAATGAGAACTCATGGGAAGGTGTCATAACAGAAGCTCATTTTGCCAACCTCTCAAGCTTAAAGCAGTTGTCTATTACTAAAAGTTCTCCAAATGTTTCTTTGGTTTTCAACATCTCCTCTGACTGGGCTCCTCCTTTCAAACTCACATACATCAACCTTAGATCTTGCCAATTGGGTCCCAAATTTCCTACCTGGCTCAGAACTCAAAATGAGTTGACCACCGTAGTGCTGAATAATGCTGGAATTTCAGGTACTATACCAGATTGGTTATGGAAATTAGATTTGCAGCTCAGTGAACTAGACATTGCTTATAACCAATTAAGTGGCGCAGAGTTCCAAACTCATTAGTGTTCAGCTACCTAGCCAATGTTGATTTGAGTTCAAACCTCTTTGATGGTCCTCTCCCACTCTGGTCGTCTAATGTAAGTACACTGTATCTGAGGGATAATTTTTTTTCTGGACCGATTCCTCAGAACATTGGTGAAGCAATGCCCATTCTGACAGATTTAGATATCTCTTGGAACTCTCTGAATGGTAGCATTCCCTTGTCCATGGGTAATCTACAGGCTTTGATGACCTTGGTCATCTCCAACAATCATTTATCTGGAGAAATTCCTCAGTTCTGGAACAAGATGCCTTCCCTGTATATTGTAGATATGTCAAACAACAGCCTTTCAGGTACAATACCAAGATCACTGGGTTCCCTCACGACACTCAGATTCTTGGTGCTATCCAACAACAATCTCTCTGGTGAACTTCCTTCCCATCTGCAAAACTGCAGGGCCTTGGAAAGCCTTGATCTTGGTGATAACAAATTTTCTGGAAACATTCCATCCTGGATAGGAGAAACCATGCCATCCCTGTTGATTTTAGCCTTGCGGTCCAACTTCTTCAGCGGTAATATTCCTTCAGAAATCTGTGCCCTTTCCGCGCTACACATTCTGGACCTCTCACACAACAATGTGTCAGGATTTATTCCTCCCTGTTTCAGGAACTTGAGCGGCTTCAAATCTGAACTTTTGGATGATGATATAGCACGGTATGAGGGACGCTTGAACCTTGATTCAAAAGGAAGAGCAATTGAATACTATCACAGTCTCTACCTTGTGAATAGTCTAGACCTGTCCTGTAATAACTTATCAGGAGAGATTCCTATAGAACTAACAAGCCTTCTGAAACTGGGAACCTTGAATTTGTCCAGCAATAATTTGGGGGGAACAATACCAGAAAAGATTGGAAACTTGCAGTGGTTGGAGACTCTCGACCTATCAAGAAACAAACTTTCTGGTCCAATTCCATTGAGCATGGCTTCCATAACCTTTTTGGTTCACCTGAATCTGTCGCACAATAACTTGTCAGGGAAAATCCCAACAGGCAACCAGCTTCAAACCTTGATTGATCCGTCTATTTACCAGGGAAACCTCGCACTTTGTGGATTTCCTCTTACAAACGAGTGTCATGACAACAATGGAACAAATCCAACTGGGAAAGGAGAAGACAAAGATGATGAAGATGGAGATGACTCTGAGTTGCCATGGTTCTTTGTTAGCATGGGACTGGGATTCATCATAGGACACTGGGGAGTTTGTGGCACATTAGTGATCAAGAAGTCATGGAGATATGCTTATTTTCGCTTTGTCGACAAAATGAAAGATAGGCTCCTTCTGGCTGTGGCACTGAATGTAGCCCGTCTGACAAGAAAGGTGTAGGTGTTGGAAATAAACTGTCGCAGGTGAAGAAAATCTGGGAACATGCTTTAAGATGGAGAAATACTTCATGAAAACATCATTTCTCATAAATTGTAAACCTGCCATTTACACAAATAAATTTCTGTTTGGGAATTGTTTCTTATGATCTTGATTGCTTTTAAATATTGTGTTAGCAGCAGCAATAATCAGCTAAACCTATTTTACAGTTAAAGCTTCATTACTGGCAGAGTCCTAGGTCTTGTTTATTTGTAAACTGACATATGAGTGGGCATCAAGCTTGTCTCCTAAACTAAGGTGGCTTTGAACATATTTTCAGTTGTAGACTGTCCATGAAATTTTCTCTTGGGAACTTCTTGGATTAACTAAATGCCTTTATTATTTGATGATTTACTGATTTGTCATCCTAATTACATAGGCATATAGCAATTTCCAGAAGAAAGAATCTATTTCACTGCGTTTCGGGTAAAGGGGAATATGTACTAGAAATTTGAATTTTTGCCATACATGATACAGGTGCATAAAATTGCATTAAGCAATTTAAACTTTATCCCTTAACTTTTTGTTGTTCCAGTACAGGCATACTTGGTTCTTAATGGAAAATAACTACCTGATTGACTTGAGCAACTTAAAGTGAATACATGTTAGTTCTGATGTATGCCATGATATGCACATTACATTCATTCCTTTGTTTGCTTATTAACTATTATAAATGATGTTTGGCTATGATTGCAGCATCGAGCGAGGTTTTGGCTGTGTTCAAAAGGGGCCCAGGAGTAGGTCTCAAGAAAAAGAAGTCAGGAAAGAGGAAGAAGAAACCCTTGTGAGGAATATTTTAGTTACTGATGTGGCGTTGGAGCTGAAAAACGATCAACGGGACTAGAGGTTAGGTTGTGGCAGAGCAAAAGGAATGAAGGATTCTTTCAATATTTTACTACAGAAGAAATACCAAGAATCAATTTCTGTTTTTCTAGTGTTGTGAAAAAGTAACTTGTTGTTTATTACTGACTGAATGACTTGTAAACAACAATAATTTGAATGAACAAAATTCTACAATAATGTTGAAAAATAAATTAAGATAATGCTCCGTAAAAGCTGCTCAGTTTCCCTTATCCCTTTCCTTGGATTTGGCTAGATGAGGAAAGGCTGTCAACTTGTTAGTGAAGGAAACAATCAGGTTAGTCATATTTACCTCAAAACTGTAGTTTCTCTCACAAGAAGGCCATTGTTATCATTGTATGCACAAAAAAAGAAAAGAATAAAAAAATGATTTAGCTGGGTAAATTTCCCTGTCACTTCCCACTCTCTTCTCCTTCTCTCTGGCAGGAACCACTTCTTCTTCAGCACTTTAACAAGGTGTGCTCTTAGCACAATTCCATGCAGTTCAGTTGCTCCTATGACCAGACCAACCGGTGGCTCCAGCCCTTCATCTACAACTGGGAAACCATTGTGCGTGGTGTTTCTCAGGACATCTACAAGGCGGGCTACCTTTTCCACTTCACCAAGGGTAACAACTTGTGGCTTGGCATCTGCATGCTCCCCAACAGTTAAATTTCTCATCCATGGCTCAGGATTCGCATCCAAGAAAGGCAGGCCTTTGAGCTGCAGTATTATCTCATAAATTTCTCATAATTTTTAATTTTTAAAATGAATGAATCTAAATATATTAAAAGAATTTAAGATAAATTTTTCTAAAATTTTTTATAAATATTATTAGAATTTTTAATATAGATTTTTTTGGATAAAATTTAAATTTTTTGCAAGTAGTAATGGACATAAAGTCAAATAAGAAGAATTTTAATTTTTTTATCACTATTAGAAATTGGCTTTTAATCTATTATGAAATAGAATTCAATGCAATGATTAATTTATTACAAATATAGATTTTTTTTTTTACATTGAAAAAATTAGATTGTAATAAATTCTTATTTTAGAAAAATATCATCAATATCTTCCAACAAAATTATTTCAAAAATATAAATATAATGTATTTTAATTTTTAAATATTGATATACATATAGCAATTATATTGTTCAATAAAATAACTTAAACATATGTATTATTTTTTTTTCTACAATTTTTTTTGAAAACTTTTCTTCTTCTTCTTTTTTTAGTTTTTATTAAATTTGTCTCATCGATATTTTGTATTAATAAATCCACTAATATTTCCAATATATCTTAATATATTTGTAAAATGAAATTATTGATATATTCGTGAAAACCAATATTTCCATCCATGATCCCAACACATTAGTATAATAACACAAAAATAAAACAATTCACATATAAAAGTACATGAAGTTTTAATGTAATTATACTTTAATACTAAAATATATTAGTGACAGAATGATAAAATAATCAATACATAAAGGTATGTGATATTTTTACATAATACAATCAATCATTCTTACATCAATGGATGAAAGAAAATCATTACAGTATATCACAAAAAATATTTTAGAGAATAGAAAAAAAAAAAAAAACAAACAAACAAATATTATTGAACCTTGAAACTTCCCATGTTTTCCCGTTTCTTATATGTATACCTTGAACTGCAAGTCCTTGATTCATCGAGTGTCTCCAACTTTTTCCCATATCTCCATCTACCATGTATAGTTATTACAAACTCATCTCCATCTCATGATAATCTTTTCCCTCGTGACTTAAAATATTTATAAAGATAATTATAGTGATTTTTCTTACTTTATAAAGAAGTCTATTATTATAATGATATATTTTATATATAATGTTCTTTACAACATGGATTATATACCAATTAAAAATTTAAGGCACTCTTTAGTAAAGATCTCCTTCTTATAAATAATTGTTTGAGATAGTTATTGGAGCATTTAATTTACTCATGGACAAGGGAATAGTGTCATTTTGAGAGTTTTATAAGAGTTTTTTAAGTCTGCTAGCTAGGATGAGCATTCTTTGCCTCCATGCGAGGAATTAGTCAAATATAGGGTACTCACTTTAGATGAGCAAAGTTCCACAATACCCTTAAAATGGGTCCAGTATCTAAGTGCTTATTTTAACTTGAGTACAAGGGCAATGGAAGTCAATAGGACTTACTTTAAGCCTTTTAAGTGAAGACCTAAATTGCAGCAAGACCTAGTTTTTTCCATATCCTCTAATTTAGTCCACAAGGGTACTTATTAGAAATGGAATGTCATCATAAATTATTAGACTTTGTTTTCTCCTCCTACAATGAAAAGAAACCTTTGTGGTACCTTTGTTCATATTGGAATTTTAGACCCTAAAACCAGTTGGTAAGTTAGGTAAAAGTTGACTACAAGTTTGAACAATTCAAGATTAATTATCTTAAGCTGTTGTCCTTAGCATGGACCCCAAGTCAGTAGTGGACATTGACCCTCTTCCATTTAGCTATCTTAGAGGACAAGAGGAGAAAAAAGCATGTGGAAAATAAAAGGGGAAAAATACTAGAAAAAAAGGTTGTGTTAAGAGGTGCTTTTAACATGTTTCAAAATCATTTTCTAAGGAGCTCTACAAAGGTCTAGTCTTGGGATACTTGCGCAAAACTTCATTATTTTGCATAGTAGTTGGAGTATAGAAAAAAATTTTAAGTTCTCAAACAAACTTTTGTTTTACTGAATATCAGAGAACAGTTTTCAAAAATGGTTCATAAAAATTATTTTTTTAGAACTGTTTTCAAAACCAGTTATCAAGCAAGGCCTGAATTTTTTCTTTATTCTTTGTTTTATGTCTCTTGGCAGTGTCCCTGAGACGGAGTCAAATGAGAAAACCAGACACATAGATGGACATTATTAGAAAAGCTTGGACTCAATACTTTATTATATTACAAGAACGTAAACGAAACCAAACACCATTGCATACAAGCCTTCATTTATTTCAAGAAACTGTTGAAAGTTATCCAAATACTACCCAAATTCAGTTTCCTCCGCAGACGAGCTACATTCAGTGAGATAACCATGAGCAGCCATTCTTTCACGTCATACACAAGCCTAAAATAAGCATGCCTCCACGAATTCTTGACTATTAAGGTGACACAAACTCCCCAAAATCCCACCGCAAATCCTGGCCCCATGCTCACGTAGAACCACTTCATTTCAAAGCCATCCCCGTTCTCATTCTCATCCTCTACATTGTCCCCACTGCGCGTTTTAGGCCGCTGATCATCACCAGGGCACTTGGCTGTTGTTGGAGGCCCACAGAGTGCAGGGTTGTTCTCATATATGGATGGATCGTCCAAGGTTTGCAACTGGTTGCCTGTTGGAATTCTACCCGACAGGTTGTTATACGACAGGTTCAAGTGATTCAAGGAAGTCAAAGAAGCCATACCTGGGGGGATTACGCCTGAAAGATGGTTCCTTGAGAGGTCAAGAGTTTCTAACCCCTGTAAGCTCCCAATATTGTCTGGTATTTTTCCCGTCAAATGGTTTATGGACAAGTTCAAGGTGCCAAGTCTTGAAAGATTTGTTACTCCTTCAGGCACCTCTCCACATAGGTTATTGTCTGACAAGTCCATACTATTAACCAGATAAAGAATACTTTTGTATAAGTCTTCTCTTCCTTTCCTCAACACCATCAACTCGCCCTCATATCGTTGAGAGTCGATTTCAGAGGCCATGCCACTCAAATTCCCCACACAAGAGGGAATGAATCCCGAAAAATTATTTTCTCCAAGATCCAGTATGTGGAGAGAAGAAAGAGTGCACAATTGTGATGGAATACTCCCATGGAACAAATTTGATCGTAAGCGTAGAATAAGCAAGTTAGGCATCCTTTCTCCTATCCACGCTGGAACATTTCCTGAAAATCTGTTGCCTCCAAGATCAAGAGTATGAATGCCTGTGCAATTCTGCAAAGCTGAAGGAAGTTGGCCAGAAAGATGATTGTTGCTTATCATCAGGAATCTAAGGAATCTTAGAGAACCCATAGAACTTGGCAGCTCACCAGATAAATTGTTGTTGTTCATGTCTATGGCATAGAGGTAAGGTAAACCATTCCAAAACTCTGGAATTCCTCCAGACAAATGATTGTTGGAGATGACAAGGGTCAATAAGTTATTTAATTTCCCGAAGGAGAGGGGAATGGTGCCATTTAGAGCATTACTGGAGAGATCTAGATCTGTCAGCATGGGCATTCTTTCACCAAACTCCAGAGGAATTGGGCCAGAAAAGAAATTGTCATATAAATACAGTTTCATCACATTGGATGACCATAATGGCAAAGGCCCCTGAAAGTTGTTTTCACTCAAATCAACGGTGGATCCAGGAAGAAACTTCATTGAGTTTGGCACCCTGCCACCCAGGTTATTGGAACCGAGGTCGAGCTCATCAAGACGCAAATCCAACTTCCAAAACCACTCTGGTATGGTGTGTGAGATCCCAGCATTATTGAGCACTACATCAGTGAGCTCAGTTTGATTTCTAAGCCATGCGGGAAACTTGGGACCCATTTGGCATGATCTTATTCTGAGGAGGCTGAGTTTAAAAGGAGGAATCCACTCAGGACTGATATTAAAAACCAGGGAAACTCTTGGAGTCACTCTATAGTTTGAAAACTCCTTTAAACTCGTAAGATTTGAAAAATGAGCCTCTGTTACAACTCCCGTCAGTGGATTCTCAGATAGCTCTATCGCAACCAACTTGGAAAGTCGTCCAAGAGTTTCAGGGATGGTCCCATTCATTGAGTTATCTGAGAGGTACAATTCTTCCAAATACGATAAGTTTCCAATTGAACTCGGAATGGAGCCTACAAAGGAGTTATCCCAAAGCCAAAGAGACTTCAAGTTATGGAGTTTTCCTAGGGAATTAGGAAGAAAACCACCCAGATCATTGAAGCCCAGATCCAGCGTCTCTAACCAACTGCTGTTGCACCCAGATAAAACATCAATCAGTTCAGTTATTTCCCCATTCAAATCGTTCTGAGAAAGGATCAATGTTTTCAAATTGCACAGACTACCCATGTTTCTTAATCTTTCAATAGAAGTCCCGTTTGCAAAAGCATCAAGAATTGAGCCTCGTAGATTGTTGGAACTGAGATCTAGATACACAAGATTCCTCATCTGGAATAACCAGTGGGGTATTGTGGAGTTGAAACCATTGTTGGAAAGATCGATGATTGAAAGAGATGTGATCAGATTGGAAAATGGAAGAGAGGGAGGAAGGTCTGCAAGTGCACAAGCAGGTAGGTGCAACTCGGAAAGAGAAGGAAGCTTGCTAACAGCTTGAAGCCAATAAGCTGCAGCCTGGCTTAGATCTACACCTCCTAAATTAAGGTGTCTTAACGAAGTAAGACCCGATATCCAATGAAGATCATTCTGGTTTGACTCATCGAAGTATTCCTTGAGATCAAGGTAGTGCAGGCTGGAAAGATTTCCAAGTTGTGGAGGAATAGGTCCACCGAAGGATGCACCAGAGAGATTGAGATATCTCAACTTCTCCAACGAACCAATGAACTTGGGGATTGGAGTCCCTCCAAAATTGTTCATGCTCAAGTCTAAGTAATTCAAATATTTCAATTCAAGCAAAGCAGGACTGATCTTACCACCCAACTCGCCTTCTGTTCCATCAGCATCAAGATAACGCAGTGTGAGTTTGATGACATGACGGCTCCTGTTGTTGCAGACCACGCCTCTCCATTTGCAGCAGTCTTCCCCGACCCAAGATGAGAGCCGATCCGATGTATCTGTGAGGCCTTGTTTGAACTTGAGAAGAGCCACCTTCTCTGTGTCAACGCAACCCCTTTGATGATCACCCTGGCAGGAGCCAACTTTAATGGTATCATGGAAAAGAAACCCTGAGGAGGTGATGATAAGAAAAAGAAGTTGAATGAAGACGTTGTTATTAGCCATGCTGTTCGGCCCGCCACTGGGAGATGCTGTGCTATTCAGAGGCCACATGTGGTGAAGCTCTCTCCCTATACATATATACCCCATAGTCTTCGTCCACGGACATATTCTAGAGGAATTGATTAACTTGCTGGGATTGTGGTGGTCACATGACTCGCATCCAAATTTTCTGTTGCTCGGGGAACACGGACGGGCGAGGTGGGTGGGTTACAAATGTGAATGCGAGAAGAGGAGGGAATGGAAAAGACTAGCATATATTCTCGTGCATGCCCAACCAAAACCAAAAGACAAGACAGTTTTGGACTTTTTAACGTGGGCCCAATCATGCCTATATTCACGGATGAGAGAGAATCATTTGACTATACAATAGAAAATATTACAGACTGGCACCTCCCACACCACACACATACCATACCCATGCAAACCAAAAAAGAATAAAGAAGGGGAACAAGAAAAAAATGTGAAAGAACAAGAAAGAGGGAAAGAGGTAAATGGAATTTTGGAGAATTATTCGAAAATTAGAATTTTGGAAAATTGAAGTTTTGAAGAATTATTTGAGAATAGAATTTTAG
This sequence comes from Vitis vinifera, assembly GCF_030704535.1. Classification (NCBI taxonomy): domain Eukaryota; kingdom Viridiplantae; phylum Streptophyta; class Magnoliopsida; order Vitales; family Vitaceae; genus Vitis; species Vitis vinifera. The sequence continues at coordinate 26,035,624 of NC_081818.1, read as the reverse complement.
AAAATTAAACTTGAAGAATTTTTTTTTAATTGGAAAAACATTTTTTAAAAAGAGAGAAATTAAGTTTTAAACCAGAAAATCAATCTTCTTTGAAAAGGAGAATTAGTTTTTGCTGATTAGTAGAAGATTGATGATAGTGTCTTCCTTTAGTCCATGGCAGGACTGCCCTACCCAGATTGACTATTATGGATAAACTCTTGTTGCAGTTGCAAGCAATAGCTTTTATGGACTTGCTAATAAAGATAAATTTGTCATAATATAAATAAATTAATATCTTAAAAAACAAAAAATTAAATATCTTAAATTAATAAATTATACAATTTTCAGATACAACTATTGGATTCTCGTATCCATACCCTGCCACAAAAAATTCTCGTATTCATACCCTATCACGAACCTTTTCGCTCTTTATTGCATCTCTATCCATCTTGTATAATTTTTACAGATCTATCTCTATCTCATAACTTTTTCCCCTCATGACCTAGAATATTTATAAAGATATTTCCAACAACTTTCCTTATTCTATAAGGAAATCTAATATTATAATAATATATTAACTTAGGAAATATTCTATAGAATATTCTTTACAAAAAGAAATTTGAAATAATTCCCAACAAAAACTTATCCCACCGGTATCCCTATATGTATTTTTTATGATATTTTTGTCAGTTGGGTTGGGTTAGAAAGAGTTGATTGAATAGTTTATGTATTAAGAGTTAAGATTCAATAATTTTTATGATATTTTTGTCAGTTGGCTTAGGTTAGAAAGAGTTGATTGAATAGTTTGTGTATTAAGAGTTAAGATTCAATAATCATCTTTGATGTTTTTAATTCTTTAGTATTGTTGGCTGTCATTGGTTGAATTGGATCCATTGTTTTGTTAAATATAACTTTCAGTACATGTATTAAGACTGATCCATGCATAAACAGCAGTATGAGAAAATATGTTTTCATACATGCTCTTAAAGAAAATCATAAAATAAGAATCCAATTTTTTTAAAAATTCAAATTTAATATTTTTTTTTTTTTACATAATTAGGATTTTCAAAAGAATTATCTTTTACCAGTAGTATCTTTTAATAATACTCACTACCAAACTCAACAAAGCGTATAAAACTTGACGTACTTTTAGGTTATGTTTGGTATTGGAAAGTATTAAGAAAAAAAATGATAAAGAAAAATGTTTTTCGTATGAAAAGATCAAATATAATTAAAATTAATTAGTTAGAAATTTATGTACTTTTAAATTATTTAATATTTTGATAATAGAGAAAAATCATTTAATCTTTATATCAAAAATTAATTTGATATATTTTAATTTTTCTATTGACATATATTTGGAAGGAAAGTGATTAATGATTACCCTCTCCAAATCACTTCCGACATATATTAGGGCATTAAATTTTAATACTATGTCTATTTCTTTTGAGAGACTTTTTATCTTCTATAATTAATAATTATCTCTTCCTTTTTTAAAGTATTTTAGACTTTTATATATTAACTTTTGATTATATCTATTGTTTTTGGATTTATAAGTACTATAAAGTAGAAACATAATACGGTATCTAAAGATAAATTAATTAATTATTCATTTATTGATAAATTAATAATCCCATTAAGATAATAATTTATCTTGATCCTAAGCATATTATTTTATTGAGGTTGTATCAGTATTCATATTATTATCAATATATTTCATTTCCAATTTTATTATCATTGTTGCCTAAAATTGAAACATAAATAAATAATCATTCTAACATTATATTTCCAGGTACATCCAAACACGAGAATTGAAATCACCAAACTCATTCCTACAAAAAGAAATAAGAATATAACAAAATATTTATTCTCCTTCCCTATTTCGATGTACCAAACATAGCCTTATGTGAATAAATAGAATGTAGCTCCAAAGCCTACCTCTAGAAATCCTATTTTTCGAAAATGAATGTAGCTCAATCATTTATAAATTTTTTGGTAACCCGAAGAAAAACTTAAAGCAAATATGTACAAAACAAAGCAATAATACTAAGGTTAAAAAAAAAAATCTAAAATGAATAAGATAAAACGGGGAAATAAAATAAGTGGAGCAAAGTGGGATTGAGTAGTTCTTAGATATGAAATTATGAAAACTTTCCAAGATACCATAGTCTAAAATCAGATTGAACTTGTGAAATTGTGCTAGGTTGGTCAAGGGCAAATAGAATTCGATATTGAAAACCAACAAATACAACAATTCATTTTTCTTTCAATAGGTAATTGTTTTTTTTTTCCTTTTATTGTTATGACATAGAAGTGAACTTTATTTTGGATTGTAAAGAGAAAGGAAAATTTCCTTCAATAGATATTAGCGAAAATAGTGACCAACGGATCCCTTCTCTTGTACATCTTCTCTCAGTTATATGTGTTGTTCATAAGGCACAGTTAATTTTTAGCTTTGTGAGATAATGCATGATTAATATTAAAATAAAATTTTAATAAATAAATTAATGTTAATGATATTATCTTTAAATTCTATTTAACCGATAGTTAAAAATATAAAAATCGTTATCAAAATTTTGTTAAAGATTTTTTTTTTTTTACATTTTTTATATATTAATTAAATCTATGAGAAATATAAATTTACAAATAAAATTTAAAAGATCATACTTATATCATGATTGTTTTTTTTATCATTGAATACATCCAAATTAGATATATTCATATATATATATATATATATATATATATATATATATATATATATATATATATATATATGTATGTATGTATGTATGCATGCATGTATATATGTATGTATATATGTATTATTGTTTCTTTCATTTTTTTAGTTTCTTTTTCAATATTTTTTATCAAAATTTTCATTAAAATTTTTTGATATATCTTAATATAACTATAACATCTAACTACTGATATTTTTGTAAAAACCAATATTTTAATCATTACATGTTACATCCTATTTTTTTACTTTTTGAAATATTTTTTGATATTGCGCTTGGTCCTTCAAAGTGGGTGGGAAAAGCTTCATTTATAGCATGTCTAGAGACAAATGTGCTTCATAGAAGGTCAAGCAAATCTCTTCAACATCCTTAACATGAGTGTAAGGGCTTTGGTTCTCATGGCATCTAAAGATTGGGAGTAAGAGCACCAATTGAGTCTTGCTGATCACCTAGTCCTATGATGTGACAAAACATGTGTTGGGAACCCTAGATTACTTCATTCTCATACCTTGGATCTCGTAAGGTGCATGCAAACTATCCTAGGCTTCTCTAAATCTATCGTAGTAAAAACATATAGCTATAAAAACCATATCAGAATAAAGATTTTGAGATGTAGTACTTATACCTAGATCTGGATGTTCCTATATCAATTCTAGTAGTGAAGATGCCTGGAGGCCTCGTACACCCAAGATCTTTTACCTAATGATTCAAACCACGATCTTGATACTTCAAAGTGTGGGCTTTGGAAGGGATAAATCTATGACTCTCTCTTTCTCTTTCTTTCTTTATCTTTAGAGATGGAAAGTGGCTCTCACAAAAAAAGTGAAACCTTATTCTCTAAGAGGGTATTTATAAGGTTCTCCTACTTGGTTTAAGTGACTTAAGCCTACCAAGGCTTGGGTTACTTAATATAGTCAAAACCTAATTGATTAATTAACCGTACAAGGTCATCTAATTAACCAATTAACTCAATTCAAAGACCTTGTTCATTATCCCTTGTGCAACCTTACATAATTACCAAAACAACCATATGCACAAAAGTGAACTTAGAGGCAATTCAACTCTTATAAATTGTGTCATCATGATATATGAGCTCAAAGAGGAGACCATTGGGATCCATAGGAGTACTGACTCTCTCATAATTTAATTCTAAAGTTGATTCAACATTTCACTAAAGAGAATCAATTGCACTCCTATCCTATGTAAATAATAATGAGACAAAGTTTAGGATCTGTGACCTACTATTCATTACACGAAGACTCCCCATGAATTGGTATCCGTAATCTAATAAAGTAGTGCTATCACTTATCAAGATTGTCTCTTCAACCTTGAGTTACAAATCCTACTTATTATGTGATCAAATGACATACTCTACCTTAAAAAGAGCATATATATATATATATATATATATATATATATATATGTCAAATTCCACTTAAAGAATTATTGTGATGCTATAGATTTCATGATCACATGTCCTTTTGATTAAAACCCTAACCAGTCTTCTCTTCATTCGTTTTTCTTCTTTTTCTCTCCACTTTTTCTCTCTCCTTCCTATTTCCATTGTGGTTTATTCTAGATAAGCATTTGGACATCTATTTTTCACCTATAAAAAGATACCCACCAAGGAAAAGTTTTGGTTTCGCTACGATTTTTGTCAAAAATTTGCAGAATTGTGTGATGTGAGTCTTCCAAATTCTTGATTTGGGTTTTTTCAAAAAACTTGGTTGTTTTGGATCTTTGGTTGTGATCGGTAATCATACCAAATTGAAGTGTTTCTTTCCTTCTTTTAATTCTATCTATTAAAGGGTTTGGAGGTTTGACATTGAAATTGGATTTTCAACTACTTATAACCATAAACCTGATTATGTTGAATTGCAGGAGCTATCGATTTGAATAAAATGGAATCTAGGTTTGAAATTTAGGGTTTTTGTTGTTTTCATCACATCCTTCCTCAAAGCCCATCTCTAAATACTTACCATAGTTAGGTTTTAAGGCTGAAATTTCAAGAGATGCAATCATCGATTAGGGGAGGAGAGAGAAAGAGTGAAGAAAAAAGAAGAAAAACGAAGGAAGAGGAGGGCAGATTGGTTAGGGTTTTATAAATTGACACATTTGCCCTTGGTCATGTGGAGAGCACATGCCTTTCTATAAAATAAAAAATAATATCGTCTCTTAAAAAATGCATATTGCACACAATTATAAAGGATGAATGGTATATTACTTGATTTTGAAACTCAATGGGGCAATATGCCAAACCCATTATATGTTAGGGGGTAAAGTGTAATAAACCCAAAAAATTGACCATTTTGCCCTTGATCACGTGGAGAACACACGCCTTTCTATTAAAAAAATTAACATTGTCTCTAAAAAAATGTAGATTGCATGCACTTATAAAGGTTGGGGGTACATTACTCGATTTTGAACTCAATAGGTCAATGTGTAAAACACGCTATAGGTTGGGGGGTAAAGTATATCAAACCCATTTAAAAATTTTTCTAGTTTGACTTTAATTTGGATTACTACTTTCAAAAAATTTAAATTTTATCCAAAAAAAGTCTATATTAAAAAGTCTAATAATATTACTAATTTTTTTTAGAAAAAAATTATGGTAAATTCCTTTAAAATATTTATATTCATTTGTTTCAAAAATTAAAAAAAAACATTAAATCATTTCTAAGATTTATATAAAATATTTTATTTGAGATTTAATTTCTAAAATTTTATTAAAAATTTGTGATGACAATTATTTGTTATGGACATTAATTTATTTAAATAATTAAAATTATTAAAAATTATATTAATAATTTATCTACTCAAATTAATTTCAATTTAAAATTATATATTTATAAAATGTTAGAACTTTATTTATTTATTTATTTATGTTTTAGTAATTTCTGAATAAGTTCATATTTTTAATATTTTAAAATAAAAACATTCAAAATTAAATAAAATTAAAAGGATAAATATGTAAAAAAAAAATTAAAAGTGAAGTGAATGTAATTTTTTAAAATAGGGTTAATGTGTAAATATGCAAAATACTTAAAAATAAAATATAAATTTAAAATAAAAGATAAATTAAAAAATAATTAAAAAAATTCTGCCCACTCTTTAGGTATTATTTGAACTAAATATCCCGTAATTTTAATCATTGGATTTAATCTTGGCCTTAGATAAAACATTTAACCATTTGGATTAGATTTAAAAAACACAAGTGTGATCTTAGCCTTGAGATTAAGAATCTTTCATTTCAACCTTGATTGGAGGAAAGAAAACATGTAGATATATCGTCGATTTTTTTGGGCAGAAAATCATCATTTTTCGGCGAGATTTTGGTGATTTTTTTGATACGGCAAGGCTGGCTTCATTTTCTTCAACGATTATTTATGTCCAAGCTGATAAATTGGCGATTTTTGGACGATACATGACATTTTTTTCCAAAATTTCTCCCTCGTTCGAAGTTTCCATGCCATTTCTCACTTCAACCGTCACTAATCTATGATATTTTGCCGAAATATTGGTAAAATTTCAAACCATGGTTGGGATTAAAACTTGCATAATAAGTGGTATCAAAACTTAGGTAAAGATTTTTGTTAAAAGTTAAAAAAAAAACAAAACATACATACAAGGGCTTTATGTTTATATGGCAATTTCTTTTCTGGCCCAATTCCTCTGGAGTTTGGTGCAAGAATGCCCATGCATTCTTGGTATTGCATTGTGCTCCTACACAAAAATTGAGCTAGGGCTTTATGCATTTCATGATACAGCCTCCCTAATGGCTGGTTGAATGAGGGTGTTGTTTCCTCTCTATCATATTCCTTGAACTCACAAACAATCTCCTCTTTCTACCCATAACAATGATTGTCCTCCTAATAGCCAAAAGTGTTGGTGATTGCATCAACCCAAGTAGTTACCTTTATGAGATAATATTGCACCTCAAAGGCCTGCCTTTCTTGGATGCGAATCCTGAGCCATGGATGAGAAATTTAACTATTGGGGAGTTTGCAGATGCCAAGCCACAAGTAGTTACCCTTCGTGGAGTGGAAAAGGTAGCCCGCATTGTAGATGTCCTGAGAAAACAACACGCACAATGGTTTCCCAATTGTAGATGAAATGGTGGAACCATCGGTCGGTCAGTTGAACTGCATGGAATTGTACTAAGAGACACCTTGTTAAAGTGCTGAAGAAGGGTTTCCCATTGATCATTTTTCAACTCCAACGCCAACGCCACATCAGTAACTTTTAGCATATTAGTTTTAGTTTTTTTTTTTTTTTTCTGTTATAACCAATAGTTGGTTAGGTTGTTTTTTCTCTGCAGAGCTCTACAACTCCTTATGCGTGACTTCTATTATAAAAGGAATTTTGGCTACTTTGTTTTAGGGTTCTTTGTACAACTCATTTTTTTCAATCAATGAAAAGAGAATCTGTCATTTTTTCTCTCCATTTTCCCTTCTAATATGGTATCAGAGCTTTTTACCTCTGCCGCTCACTGAAATGGCTCGTGGTGGTCAGCATAACAATGATAATAGATTTCAACCCCTCACATCCCCTACCTTTGGTAGCACGATAACACAATCAGATCAATCTCTCATGGAGAACACTAATAACCCATTTTTCTTACATAGTGGTGATCATCCAGGCTTGGTGCTCGTTTTGCATCTCCTCACTGGTTCAAACACAAAGAATACATGGAGTCGGGCCATGCTGATGGCTCTCAACGCAAAGAATAAGCTCAGATTCGTGGATGGCACTCTTTCGCAGCCCATAACCGACGACCCTACAGCCGGAATCTGGTCCCGATGCAACAACATGGTCACATTTTGGCTCCTTAACGCTATCTCAAAAGAGATAGTTGATAGTATTCTCTATCTCGAGAGTGCCCATCCTGTTTGGGCAGATTTGCATGAACACTTCCATCAGAGCAAGGCTCCATGAATTTTCCAAATCAAGCAACAACTACATGGTCTCTCACAAGGCTCGCTCGATGTTAATACCTATTATACTTGATTGAAAATTCTCTGGGATGAACTAAAAAACTATCAACCAGTTCCCGTCTGCCACTATGGAGGTATGAAAGCTTGGATGGATTATCAACAACAGGAGTATGTGATGCAATTTTTAATGGGTTTGAATGAATCTTATGCTAGCACAAGATGCCAAATTTTGATGCTTGATCTACTCCCTCCTGTGGTGAAAGTATTCAATCTTGTTGTTCAAGAAGAACGCCAATGGTCTATTCGATCTAGGTCTTCCGCTCCATCGGATTCCATGGCGTTCAATGCCTCTTCTCCGGCTCATTTTGTAGCTACTGCATCATCTCACAACAAGCCTAGACATGAACGCCCAATTTGCACCCATTGTGGGCTCACAGGGCATGCAGTAGATAGGTGTTATAAATTGCATGGGTTTCCACCAGGTTATAAGCCCAAAGGGAAAGCCCAAACACAAATGGCCCAGACAAGCCCCCTTCAATCCCAATCTACTTCACCAAGGTCCTTTACTGAACCATTGAAGGGCATTCATTATTTTCCTTCTACTGCTGCTGCTACAGTAGGATCTTTCCCACCACTAGTCTCTCTCTCATCGAATCAAGTTCAACAACTCATTGCTTACCTTAGCACACACCTTCAACAACAAACTATCGACCCATTTGAGTCTCCATCGACATCAGGACCTTCAATTTCTCAAATCTATGGTAACAATTGTTCTACTCAATTTTTTTCTCATCCTTTTGTTCCTTCCGATGCTTGGGTGATTGACACAGGGGCCACCCACCATGTCTGTTGCAATATTTCTCTATTTTCTCATTCCAGACTGGTTCATAATACCACAGTCACTCTTCCTAATGGTCATGTTGTTGCAATCAATCGTGTAGGTTCTGTGAGGTTGTTTGATACTTTGAACTTGGATAATGTCTTGTTTGTCCCCATGTTCACTTTCAATCTTCTCAGCATTAGTGCTCTTACTCTTAGCCATAATTGTAGTGTTAATTTCCTTTCAAATTCATCTGTCATTCAGGACCTCACTCGGGGCTTGATGATTAGGAAAGATAAAAGATGAAAGAACCTTTATTTTCTAGAATCAGGGAATGAATTTTGTAATTCTGTAATGTTGAAAAGTGATATTTGGCATTTTCGCATTGGACATCCATCTCATGTAAAAATTCAAATTCTTCACAATGAATTACACATTCCCAATTCTTTATCCCATTTGTTTTCTCACTGTAAAATTTGTCATATGGCCAAGCAAAAACGTTTACCTTTTGTTTCACATAATAATATGTCAACTAATCCTTTTGATCTAGTTCACATTGACATTTGGGGACCATTTAATGTAAGTACACCGGCTGGACACATATATTACCTCACCATTGTTGATGATTGCACACGTGCTACTTGGGTATATCTTCTTTGTGCTAAAGCTGATGTTCTCACTGTCTTTCCTGAATTTTTCAATTTGACTTCTACTCAATATAACAATGCAATTTAATCTGTCCATTCCGATAATGCCCCTGAATTAGCTTTCCATGATTTTTTTTCGTACCAAGGGTGTTATTCCTTATCATTCTTGTGTTGCTACACCTGAACAAAACTCAATTTTAGAGCGTTAACATCAACACATACTTAATGTGGCACGAGCCTTATTGTTTCAATCTTGTGTTCCTCTTTGTTATTGGGGTGATTGTGTTTTGACAGCTATTTATTTAATCAATCATACACCCTCTCCATTACTATCCAATAAAACCCCATTTGAGCTGTTGAATAACAACAAACCCACCTACAACCATCTTCGCATTTTTAGGTGTCTATGTTATGCTTCCACGCTTTCTAACCGACGTACAAAGTTTGCCCCTTGTGCTCGAGCTTCTATTTTTCTTGGCTATCCTTTTGGTTATAAGGGTTACAAGTTACTTGACTTAGAAAGCAATAAGATCTACATTTCTCGGAATGTCATTTTTCATGAATCACTCTTTCCTTTTGCTCATTCTGCCGTGAGTAGCGATGTTGTTGATTTTTTTAATGATCATGTCCTTCCTAAGCCAATTCAGTCCATCTCCGAGCCTTCTTGCAGTCAACCCAACATGTCTTTTTCCTATAGTCCAAAGTGCATTTCCTCACCAGATTCAATTCAAACAGCCTTACGTCCACGTCGTGTCACCACAAAACCAACTTACTTGTCTGATTATCATTGTTACCTCACTAAACACGTTTCTTCTAAGCCTTCTCTATATCCTATTTCCTCTTGCTTGAGTTACCACAAGCTTTACAGGCCATACTATGAATTTGTTCTTGCCATTAGTTCTCAAACTGAACCAACATCATTTTCTTAGGCCATTGAGTCTCAAGTGTGGTGCGATGCTATGAATATTGAATTGCAGGCATTGGAAAGTAATGACACTTGGTCCATTTTCTCTCTTCCCATTGGCAAACAGGCGGTTGGTTGTAAATGGGTGTACAAAGTCAAGTTTTGAGCAGATGGTACTGTGGATAGGTACAAAGCACGCTTTGTGGCTAAGGGATTTACACAACAAGAAGGTATTGATTATCTTGATACCTTCTCTCTTGTTGCCAAGCTAGTTACTGTTAAAATGTTGCTTTCTTTAGCTACAATTCATGGCTGGTCTCTCACTCAACTTGATGTCACTAATGCATTCCTTCATGGTGACCTTATGGAGGAAGTTTACATGAGTCTTCCCCCTGGATACACTTGCCATGAGGGGGAACATTTGCCTCCTAATGCTGTGTGCAGGCTGCATAAGTCTATCTATGGCTTGAAATAGGCCTCCCATAAATGGTTTCACAAGTTCTCTAATGCTCTCTTATCAGAAGGTTTTGTTCAATCAACCAATGATCACACCTTGTTCACAAAACATCAAGATACTTCTTTCTTAGCTCTTTTGATCTACATTGATGGCATCATTATTGCTAGTAATGATCAACTTGCTGTGGATACTTTAAAGCATGCCCTCAACTGCAAGTTTAAGATGAAGGACTTGGGGCCACTCAGATATTTTCTAGGCTTGGAAGTGGCTTAATCTATTGCTGGTATCTCTATTTGTCAATGCAAGTATGCGTTGGAATTGCTCTCAGACACTGGACATTTGGGTTGCAAACCTGCCACCATTCCCATGGATCCTAATTTGAAACTATCTTAAGATGACGGTGACTTGATTGAAGATCCTACCAGCTATAGGCGACTCATTGGTAAGCTACTATATCTTACTATTACTCAAAAAGTACTAAGGGAAAAAAACCATTTTCCTTGAGTTATATTTGAAAGAAAAAATATTTAAAAAAATTATTTCATTATTTTTACTATAAAAATAAATAAATAAAATCAAATACAATTACAATTAATTAGAAATTTATATATTTTTAAATTATTTACTTTTTGTATAAAATGGTTGATATAAGTGAAATGAGTTAAAAGTAATACATAAAAATAATTTATTTACTTTAAATTTGTATTGTAATTTCTTTTACTTTTTCTTTCTCTTTTATTGTTTCTTTTCCACTATTTTTCTTTCTCTTCCATTTTTATTCAAATATCTCAATAACTAAACATGGTCTAAAACATAATGGATGACAATTGAAAAGAAAATTTTTAAATAAATCATCTAATTTGAAATGTGATTTTAACCATGAATTTATCTCCTTTTTTTATTTTAAAAGATTTTCCAAATATTTGTCCGTCCATTTATTTAATGCAAAAAAAAAAAAAAAAAAGAGTTTTACATGAGCCTGGTGAAACTTCAGACTTTACAGAACCTCTGAATCTTGTCCGACAAATCAGAATGGCAGCTCACCACCAGAAAAATACATAAACAGTCCATCACATAAGTATGATATCATCAGGGTTAAGTATGATTTAGCAGTAATAGTCATTAGCTCTCTGGATATCATACATAGTTGATAGTTTAGCCACAAAAATTTACGAAGCATATAAGGTGTTTGTATCCCAAAATGCAGCTGGAGGTTCACACCTTACAATTCAACTTTCATCTGGGGTTGAGATTGTATATTGATGCAAGGTAGCAATCCACTTCTCCTACTGTTCAGCAAAGTTATCAGATTGCCTAGCAGGGGGCTAAGGTTCTGCTACTTCACTAAATCAAACGGAAGAAAAACCTGTAGAAGAAGAAGAAGAAGAAGAAGAAGAATACCACAGATGCAAGCAGATATAGCAGTCTATCAAGGTTGGAAGAAAAGCTCCTAATTAACCAATGTTTTATTGTGTTAGGAGGAAGCACATGAAGCAAATCACTGACACATAGACTGTTATTTTAGCTAGAAACCTTGTTGATGGATATCTGTTCAAGTTCGATGATGTTTTCTTTCCCATTTGCATTTCTTTTGCAGCCATGCTACATTCACTGTGATAACCACCATAACTCTATCTTTCATCTCATCCAGGAACCGGAAGTAGGCTCGCCTCCAAGACCTATTTATTATCAAAGGGCCAAAAACTCCCCAAAATCCCACTACAAATCCAGGCCCCATGCTCATGTAGAACCACTTCATTTCAAACGCATCTTCATGTTCATCGTCATGATCTTCATTATCCACACCTGAAGAATCAGTAGTAGCCTCATCATCGCCTGGGCACTTCATTGCCAGAGGCTCCCCACAGAGTGCAAGGTTATTCCTGTATATGGACGGGTCATTGAAGGTTTGGAACTGGTTGCTTGTTGGAATTTTACCAGATAGTCTGTTGTAAGATAGGTTCAAGTGATTCAAGGAAGTCATAGAAACCATGCTTGGTGGAATCAGGCCAGAGAGCTGGTTTCTTGAGAGGTCCAGAGTTTCTAATTGACTTAAGCTCCCAACGTCCTCTGGTATATTTCCTGTCAAATGGTTTCTGGACAAGTTCAAGGTGCCAAGTCTTGAAAGATTTCTTAGTTCAGGCAACTTCCCCGATATATTATTGTCTGAAAGATCAATGCTATTCACGAGATACAGAGTATTCTGATATATGAGTTCTCTTCCTTTCATCACAACTGACAATTGGCCCTCGTATCGCTCACTGCTGATTTCAGTAGCCATGCCACTCAAATTTCCCAAACAAGAAGGAACGGATCCTGACAGATTATTATGTGCGAGGTCCAATATATGAAGATGGGAAAGACTGCACACTTGGGAGGGAATGTTTCCATCAAATAAGTTTGATCGCAGGCGTAGAATCAACAATGATTGCATCTCTCCTATCCATGATGGAAGGTTTCCTGATAATCTATTATCGCCAAGGTCAAAACTATCCATGTCCTTGCAATTCTGCAGTGAAGAAGGAATTTCCCCTGAAAGTTTGTTGCCACTCAGTATCAAGAACATAAGTGAATTCAGGGTGCCCATTGAGCTGGGAATCTCACCAGATAGGCTGTTATTTGCCATATCAACAATGTACAAATCTGGTTTATCATTCCAAATCAAAGGAATTTCACCAGATAAATGATTATTTGAGAGAACCAGACTTGTCAAACCCGTAATCTTACCTAGAGACAAGGGAATGGTACCATTTAGAGAGTTCCAAGAGACATCAAAATTTGTCAACCACGGCATGGTTTTGCCAACATCCCGAGGTATTGGTCCAGAAAATAAATTGTCTCTCAAATACAATGAACTCAGGTTAGAAGAAAAGTGTGGGAAAGGACCGTGAAAGCGGTTGGAGCCCAAATCCACAACAGCATTTTTGGGAAATTTCAATGAATTTGGGACCCTCCCACTCAATTGATTATTGGCAACATCCAGTAGTTCGAGCTGCAAGTCTAACTTCCAAAACCAATCAGGTATCGTGTCTGAAATCCTAGCATTGTTGAGCACTATTGTCTTCAGCTGGTTTTGGGTTCTCAGCCATGCAGGAAATTTGGGACCTAGTTGGCATGCTTGGAGTTCCAGGTAATTGAGTTTAAAAGGAGGAATCCATTTAGAATTCACATTGAAGACCAAGGTGATATTTGGAGATGACTTCTTGATTGCCAACTCAGTTAAGCTTGTGAGATTGGAGAAATGAGACTCAGTCACAACACCAACCCATGGATTCTCTGAGAGATCCAATGCAACCAATGCTGAGAGTTGGCCAACACTCTCTGGGATTATTCCATTCATTTGATTTTCAGAGATGTAGAATCCTTGCAAGGACGACAAATTTCCAATGGAGTTTGGAATTGACCCCACAAATGAGTTGCTCCACAGATGAAGAGACTTCAAGTTCTTTAGGTGTCCCAAAGAATTAGGAAGAAACCCACCCAGTTTATAATTGAACCCCAAATCCAGAGACTCTAAGCTACTACTGTTTACACACTCGGACAACCCATCCATGAATTCAGTTATCTCTCCACTAATGCTGTTGAAAGATAGTTTGAGAGTTCGCAAGTTGCAAAGCTTTCCTAAGTCTCTTGGTAAGTGACCAATAAATAAATTAGAAGAAAAATCAATGTATTTAAGGGAAATCAAGTAACCAAATCCTTCAGGAACACTGCCTTGAAGATTGTTGGAGTTGAGATCAAGGTATGCAAGACTACTAAAGTTGAACAACCAGTGAGGTATCGACGAGTTGAAGTCATTGTTTGAAAGATCAAGCACCAAAAGGGATGTGACATTAAAAAATGGAAGAGGGAGATCAGGAAGGGAAGAAAGCCCACATCTAGGTAAGCGTAGTTCCAAGAGTGAAGAAAGGGAGTTAACAGCTCGATGCCAATAAGCTGCAGCCTTGCTAAGATCTATATTTCCCAAATTAAGGTGTCTCAGAGAAGAAAGACCTGATAGCCAGTGCAGGTCATCCTCAACTGATTCAAGAGAATATGAGTTGAGATCAAGATAGAGCAGGCTAGAAAGGTTCCCTAGGTGGGGTGGGATGGTTCCACCGAAGGATGCACCTGAGAGATTGAGATATCTCAACCTCTTGAATGATCCAATGAACTTGGGGATTTGGAGTCCTTCAAAATTGTTCATGCTCAAGTCCAAGTACCTCAAATCTTTCAAATCAAGTAAAGAATGACTTATCTCGCCGCCAAATGCATGAGCTGCTCCATAGTCATCCTCAAAAGCACCGGTATCTTCATCGTTGGCGTCCGGACTTCTAGCATACTGGTTGCGGAGTTTGAGCTTGATGACTCGAGGCACCCTCTGGCTGCACACCACACCACTCCATCTACAGCAATCCAGGCCAACCCAAGAAGAGAGCCTGCCGGAAGGATCAGTAAGACCTTGTTTGAAGTCAACAAGGGCTTTTCTCTCAATTTCAGTGCAGGTGACATTGAGAACGCCATTGCAGGAACCAAGTTTAACAGTTTCAAGATAGAGAAAAGTGGAGGAGAGGAAAATAAGCAGAAGGAAATGAATGGAGGCATTGATATTAGCCATGAAAGTAGAACTGCAGCCAGAAGTTGTATGTATGGAATGCACAAAATACTGATACAAATGCTTTTTATAAGCCAATTGAGATCATGTGTGGAGGTTTAGGATAGCAATGACAAAGAAAGTGCTTCTTACAAGTTAGAAACTCCACTATCAAACTTATCTGGTGTTTTTTATTTATTTATTTATTCAAAGCTAAGCCTGCTTTTTCTTGAAGTCTTTTATCCCTTTTTTTTAGCAAATCACTGAAAGTTCTTCAGGAAATGGACTTCAATAGAAAAATGGTAAAAATCAATTGCCCAGTCACTACTCAGATTTTAATCCACTATTCCAACACAAAGCCCAAGTGGGCATATTATTATATAATGATGAAGTAGCGACAACTGACAAGTAGTACCTCTCATAATTCAGTATGGGCTGCTACCAAAATTCTCAGAAATCCCCTTTAGACTTGAGCGTTCTTTTTGCCATTTTTTTTTTGCAAGTGGGACGTAATTTTCAACTTTCCATATATGATATAACCAACTTCACGTGAAGAGCCTCCAATTTTGAAGAGAAGTTAAAGAGGTCCTGGACGCAGTTTCATGGAAGCATACCTATGATATTGTATTGGAAAAGGGTTAGGGAAAGCCAGCTACTCTTTGCAGTGGACAAAGGAGACTTAAGCCTTGTGCCAACTCGATCCTTCACAAATTGCCATAGATTTTAAACTAATTTTTTTAAATATCCTTTTTCAAAGATCCTCACCAAGAAGAGAACTTGGAAACGGAAAATGAGAAAAAATATTCTGATTATTTGACATTTACTCATCACTTAGAATATTAATATTGACATAGGCCTAAAAAAATGTGATAAAATTTTGTATTATCAACAAACCACCAATTAAATTAGATAATTACTTTTCAAAATAACATATAGATTTGAAGATTACACTTCATCAAGCAACCCTCTCTTCTAACCGAGCTTGAAATGATGTCCACAAGAGCATCTCTTTTCAGCACCCAAATGAGGACTCGGACTCTGAAAACCAACTTGGACATAGGCTGACAGAAGCTACCCATCTTAGGCCTAAACCGTTGGCGATCCGAGGCTATGCGTAGAAATTCAGGTTCTTAATAAGTGTGGATGGAAGACTTGAGGTCAATGAATGGGTCTACCGGTGTTTGGTACGCTAGAAGCTTTACCTAACAAGTCTAATTTACTTTTAATACCAGACATGACCTCTTTTTGGGTCCACGTTCTAGTAGGCTTCTCTAGTTGGTTCATATTGTCTTGTGGAAGAGGAGAAAATTTGATGACACAATCCCTACATGACTAAACTTGTCACGTGTATGCCTTAGGATGTGGAAGAGCGCACAAACTTTCCAGTCAGGACAGCCACAGGAATTTCAACTGTACGCTCTTGGAAATGGTTCCGGTCCATCTTTTCCTCAATCCCCACAATGCCAAAAAGCCTATCACAATTCCCCTATTTGAAATATCTGAATCATCTAGATCTCTGCATGAATAATTTCGAAGGAGTGGGAATTCCAAAATTCATTGAATCAACTCAATCTCTCTGGAGTATGCTTTTGAGGTATGATCCCTCCAAATATTGCAAACCTTTCAAACTTGTGCTACCTTGATCTCAGCACCTCCTCCGTTGGATTTCATGACTAAAATCAAATTAATTTTTTATTTTGATTCTATAAAAAGAAAAAAATTGTGAAATAAACTTATATAATATAAAATAAACTTAATTCAAATAAAAATTATTTTTAATTAAAAATTAAATAATTTTAATAAAATATGGATATTAAAATCCTCATAAGAGTATAATTGCTTTATCTTATTAAAAATGAATAAATATATATATTTTTTAAAATAGAACATTATTTTAAATTATATGGTCAAACTGACTTTTATTATTTATTTTAAAAAAAAACCCTCAATTATATATGTTTTTAAAATGAAAAAAAAAAATAAATTATGGTAATATCTCAATAAACAAATATTTGATAAATTAATAACCTCATTTAAATGATAAGATCTTTTAGTTTCAAATCAGATACTAAATTAATAACCTCACTAAGTGTATAAAGTAATAAATCTTTTTAGAAATCCTTAAAATGCTATGTTTGGTTCCTAGAAAATTTGAGGGAAAATGCAAGGGAAAGAAAAAGTGAAAGAAAATAAAAAATAGATTAAAAGTCGATAAATTATTATGTTACTTCAAACTCATTTTATTTGTTTTAATTCATCAATATAAAGATTAAATAATTTAAAAATATATAAGTTTTTAATTAGTTTTAATTATATTTGATTTTCTTTTATATTTTTCATAAGACAACCAAACATGAAAAAATCATTTTCCTTTACATTTTTTTTTCCTTAGTATTTTCCGGGAACCAAACATAACCTAAATATCTAAGAAAATATAAATTAATAATCAATAAAGTACATTTAAAAATAACAAACAAATTTCATAATACAATGTTAAATAACTTTTTACAACTCCTATTTTTATCAATTCCACTATATCTTGGAACCATTATATATTTGAAACTTATTTTATCTTTTAAGACATTAAATTTTAACACTATGTCTCTTTTTTTTAAGAGTTTTTTTTTTAATTTCATATATTTAATAATCATCTCTTCTTTTTAAAAGTATTTTAGACTTTTGTATATTAACTTTTTATTATATCTATTATTTTTTTATTTATAAGTCATATATATACAAATACTATACAACTGAAATATAATACTTTATCTAAAGATAAATTAATAAATTATTTATTTATTGATAAATTAATAATCCCACTAAGTTAATAATTTCTCTTGATTCTAAGCATATTACTTTATAGAGGCTTTACTCTATGTGCATTGATATTATTATTAATTTATTTATTTTTATATTTTCATCCTCATTATTAATAAATTATCACATTTTCTTCCCTGTCTACCTTTGTATTAAAAAAAAAATGGTGCAATAATTCTCAAACTTAGCACTAACATAAATCTAAGCTAAAAATAATGATTGAACTCATATCACATTAGTAACATAGTCTAGGATTTTTATTAGTAAATATTTCAACACATGTGACATATGGTAGGTCCACCTCTTCCACCTCTTCTCCGTCGGAACACCACCACTCACTAAGTTCACCATCACTTGAACAATTTGGCAGCACGTTTATCACCTCGTGGGCTTCACACTCTAGTAATACTTCAAGTCTACACTGTTGTTGCCCCCGGCCACTTCTCTAATCCTTATTTTTACTACTAAAACCCCAACCTCATTTTCAATATCCACATTTCCCTCATTTGGGTCGCCATATTTCCTCTCCAATTCCTCTCAAATTACCTTCTTTGCCTTTTATGTCTCAGCCACCCCAAACACTTGTTCCAACTTGTTATTCTCTTCTCTTATGGATTCCTATGCTTTTTTGCTCTATCTATGGTACATAAACGCAAGACAATCTCCAAGAATGGTGTAGTCAAAACAACTACACACTAATTTATTAAATGATGCTAACTAGCCATAGAGAAAGTTTAACTTTGCATAATTAAATATCACTAAAATGCTAACCGTCGTTGAGGGACCAGTCAAATATTAAAAATATTAGAAGTATTTCCTAAAATTACCACTACAAGAAAAAAGTGAAATAATGACACTTTTTTAGCGTCAAGAAAGGTAAAAGATGACGCTTCCCCGAAGCGTCCTCTCCGCCCCTGTCATTAAATGTTACAATTAACAATAACACTTTGAAGAAGCGCCATATCTTGTTAATGCTTTCAATGGCGCTTTAAGAAGTGTCATCCTTGAATAATGTCAACAATGACACTTGTGAAAGCGTCATCTTTGAGCATTTTTATTGAAATAATTTTTATAAAATTACTACTCTTGACACTTATGTGAACGCCATCTTTGATTTAATCTTATTAATGACACTTTTAAAAATGTCTTCTTTGTTTCATGTTAACAATGATGCTTATGAAAGCGTCATCTTTAAACAATTTCTATTAAAAAATAATATTTTGATTCTGTTATTAAAATAATTGATTTCTTATATAATTAAAGCAATTACAACCAATAAAATAAAATTGACTTTTATTAATTAAAATATATCCAAAGATTGATATACATGAACCTAGTTTAAACAATTAATGTAACCACCTATATATATTAATTACACATAAACTTGTTAATTATATCAAAATATTTCATTAAGAATTTCTAATTTGAACATAAGAACAAACATTGGTACCAAGACTACTAAAATAAACCATAATATTTAAAAGCATAGTTCAACCTCCTAATGAGTTTACTGATATAATCTTCATGGTTTTTGACTTCGTCTTCTTTAACACAATGGTTTCTCTTCTTTTAGCAAACAAGTTTCCTTTGCAACCTGTAAATAAAAATAAGGAAGAGTAGAAAACATCTAAATTATATATACATACAATAAATAATAAGCATAAATGAAATTATAACCTTCACAAAATTAATTTAGGTTATCAAGTTTGCTTACATGAATCCCCTTAGCATCTTACATACATGGATTGTGCTCCTTTCAATTCATTATACGGAAAAAAAAATTATATTAAGAAGTGTTTTCAAAATAAAATATAACAGATTATTTTACTGTAGATAAAAAGCTCTCCATTGTCATCTTTATGTTGCACCTTTAGAGCATTACTTCAAAAGACCTCATAAAAGAATTCATCAAAGTAAAACTAAACATACAAAACATTTCATTAAGAAGACCAATGAGTTGAAACTAAATAAATAAATTTGCACTCTATCAACAAAATACCCTGAACTACAATTTCAACTAACATATTATGCTTTCCCCAAAATAAGGAAAAAAATGTACTTAAATTTTTTTTTTTTAAAGTTTGATTAATTTTTTATTCAACAACATAGAAGAAATAAATTCTGTTTTTATGGGATAAAATATTGTATTTTTAGTATAAGTTAATAGTTAAATTAAATCATTAATAAACTCATAGACTCTAAGTGAATAAACATGCATCAAACGCTTATTATAAAGTGTATATATGAGTTAGGGTTGCTCTGTATGGACATTTAATGGTGAACTCTTAAAGCATTATTGAATACAAGAATAAGTCCTATAATGCACAATAAAAAAAATACCAAGGTCCAAACATGATGAAAACCATCACGTTATCACTATGTTATTATTAAATTTTATTTTTAATTTCTTACATTTTTATTATTTTTTATTTATTTGACTAGTTTTTATTTTTACTAGTTCCTTTGATTTTTGTTTATTTTGATAATAAGAGGAGCTTGTAATTTACTAGATGAGGTATGATAAAAATCCTAAGATAGGAAGTATAGACTTATTTTTATATTTTATTTTAACAAAACCAAGAAACATGACATTGCTTGATTTAAGATATCATATAAATCTTATGTAATTATAAAAGTAAATAATTAAATTATAAAGTTATAGTACAAATAGAATTCTATCTTATTAGCACTTAACCCCTTACTCCTAGTTGTCACAATCATTACCTCCTACTCCTTGTTCTCATCTAGAATGATAGCCTTGTTTTTTTTTTTTTCCTATATCCGTAATAGAAGACCACTTTGTCTAATTAGTGCAACTCATTGCACTAAACAATATGAAGATATATTATTGACAAATATTGAAAGTTGGATCTCTTGTTTATTAATATTGAAAGTTGGATCTCTTGTTTATTAATATTACAATACTTGCTATTCACAACAATGGGATAAACCTAGTAGAAAGAAATGAAGTAAAAGATTAGGAGAAGTTCTGAAGAAATAAAAAACAGTTTGCAAAACAAACATGAATTTCAATAGATATTAATTGCACATACTGTATATAAGCATCCTGGTACATCAACACAATGCTCAATGGTTCCAGAAACTGGAAAATGAAAGTGATGGTAGTCCTGCAACAATTTGGAATTCAATAATTGAACCATATAATATGAAAAGTCTTTATCCTACAAAGCAATAAAGACAAGTTGTACCAAATACCTATGGTGCTAAACGAGATATCAGCAAGGTTCCATTAATAAAAGAACTGGAGCATATTTCTTTTCCCAAAAGACCTTGAATTGAAAACTTCTGACCCTATAGAGACGCAAATAATGATCCTAGAAAATAAGAGATCACCCAACATATAAAATTTAAAATAAAACAGTAAGAAGCAAAAAAAAACAAATAAAAACACACTTAGGAGGATTCAGACTTGAAGGATTCCACCAATATTTTCAACATGATTTACCGAAAGTAGTAAAGTAGTGGATAATGTTTTTTCATCTCACTCATGAGTTCATTTTCTTGATTAATAATAGATGGTGCCAGCCAGCAGTTGAGGGACTATTGCAGTCTGGAGAAAGGTTTTCAAAATAGTAGTTTAAGTAATTGGCCATCTTGACCAATATTTTCTAGCTTTTTACCTTGGCCTTTAGGGAGCAAAATTATAGTTCAGAGACAATGTTTTTATCCATTCATTAATTTACTTCAATATAGAGACAAAGGCCCAAGCCATAACTCCGATTTTCTAAGATCACATCTCCAAATAAAAAATGAATATTGAGCATGTCTTTTAGAAAAAAGAATTATTTAGATAAGTATTCCCTATTATAAATAAATAATTTTTTTTGATAGACATATTATAAATAAATAAATAAGTAGATGAAAATTATCAATCGGCAAAGATGAAACCTATCTTGCATAAAATATGTTACATAAATATTATGGAATAAGGAAGCCCTTACCAGGATCCTTTAAAGGTCTAAAACTTATATAGTTAGTATTATATAAAATTCTTCCACATTTTTGGCTGGATTCCTTGTTCTGGATACTGCTATTCCTTTTTCATTTGTGTTCAATAAAGTAGTGAGCATGTAAAAAAGCATCTGGTTCTTTAAGTCTTGGAAAGAATTTTTAAATTTTAATCATGAGTGCCATTTGCCAATTACTGAAGAAAATAAGAAACAGAAGAAACAAGAGATGCTCTCTGTATCTCTGATCTCATTTTGTCACCAAAATTATCAAAGTTTTTCTCACCAGCTTTATCAGTTTCAATTGTTAGTTGCTCTCTCTCTCTCTCTCTCTCTCCATCTATGTGACACTCACATGCACTCTCCTACTTCCATTTCCCCCCTTTTTTTTCCAGATTGGTAGCTTGTGTAAGATATCCTAAACTTATTGTTTTTGTTTAGTGTAACCTTTAAGTTAAATGGAGAAACAGTAAAAGGGCACATCTTTTCTACCATGTGTGCTGACACTCACACGCACGCTCATACTTGTATTTCAGTCTCTCATGTCAAATATCCTCAACTATCTTGGCCGCTTTTATTTTTATTCCATGCCACCTTTTGGACAGCCAATATAAGGTCACCTCTTCTCTGCCATGTGTGCTGATCCTTGAAAGGATGACAAAGGGTAAAGAAGGATAGAGGGTCTTTAAGTTAAGGAAATTATGGTATAGCTATGATAAGTCAAACTTTCTAAATATTAGGAGTGTTCGTAATTTATAGGGATGGTTAGAGTTAGTTTCCAATAATAGAGTCAGTTTCCAATTAAATTTTGAATTTCATAAATAGGATTATGTAAACACATATATATGTGCTATTTGTTTTCTTCTTGAATTAGTAAGACAGTTTTAGAATTTCTCACATCATAGTATCAAAGCAGTTTGCTCTCTGGAATCCATTATCATTGCTAACCTGTCTAAATTCATTCTTTGGCCTTAATCACCATAAATGTGCTCTATTGTCTTTTGTTTTTTTGACTTTCTTATTTTTTTTCAAAATCCAATCAATCTGTTTTTGGATTTTTGAAAAAATGCCCAACATGTATTGGCTAGACTACCTGGCATTAGCATCGAAAATAAACATGGAATGTAAACCAGAAAAGAAGAAATAAAAATAAATTAAAAATAATGATATAACACATATAGATACATATATCATTAGATGCGACCAATCTTCAAACAGTGGAGGAGCAACAAGAAAAAAAAGGAGGAACCTGACTGTAATCAGGAGTGTTGTTGATTTGTAGAAACAAGTGTTTAATCTGATGGTCAAGAAAATGGTTGCTCTTAAGAATAGGCTTTTGCTTGCTCCCCATAAATTATTAAAAGTCATAGCAAGATAAATGTCATCTACTGCTCAACAAAACACTAAAGTTGAATTCTTTTTTCAAAATAATAATAATAATAGTAATGGAGCCTCAAATACAACCAAAACAGGGGATTGGGGTTGAATTGGGAAGATTGCAATTCCAAATTATATCTTCCCGATATTACTTGGATTTCTTAATAATAAATGAAAAAATTAACACAAAACCACAAAAGAATAAAGAAATGAAAAGGATAAATTACAAGAACCAAGCAATAGAGACTTTGATTTCTCAAGTGCGAAATCGAGAAAGCTGTGACACCATCAGAAAAAAAAAAATTAAAGAAGCTCTACCTTCAGAAAAAGGGATTTACTTGTGTTGATTATTTGAAGGAGTTCCCAATATCTTGGTGGCGGCAAATCAGTTAGGGAATCTCACAACTGGAGCTATGAAAAAGGGTTAGGGCATCTTCGTTCTAGATTTCTCCAGTGATGAAAGCTGTTTGTGGTAGTTGTTTTCTGGTGAAAAATCATCACAATACCCAGTAAACATAGAGATTCAACTTACCAATAATATTCAAAGAGGTTATCAACTTGATAGTAGGAGCGTTCTACCTGGTTGTTGTTGTCCTCGATGAGGCTACAGATGGGTGTCTACTGGTTGCCATTGAGTTCGTCAGTCATCTTTGTTGTGGCTGCTGTTGGTAGATTGCAAGGCTAGGGTTCTTATCTCTGATATCGATGGTTTGCGAGATGGGAGAGATTGGGAAAATAGAAGTGTATATATAGGCATAGAGATAATGACATTTATTATAAGTGTTAAGGTTGGCAAATTTTATTATAGCAGACAATGACACTCCAAAAAAGCATCATCTTATTTAAAGCGCCAATGAAACCTTTGAAGAAGCGCCAATATTTAGGTAAATTTCATAAGCGTCAATATATTTATTCAAGAAGCATCCTTGTTAGCCAAATTTCTATAAGTGTCATGATTAATACAATTCCTTGACATTTTTACAAGCGTCAAGAAAATGAACGTCATTGAATACATTTTTTGTAGTAGTGTACTGTTAAACGGTTAGTAAATATGATTGATAAAATAACTTTATACTACAACTTAGAATTAAAAATTGATGGTTTTAAGTATTAAGTTAAACTAATTAATTTATTTTTATTTAAATATAAAATTATGTATATAAAAAAAATTAAGATTAATATAAATTAAGTCATTAAGTTATTTTAAGTTATTAAATTAAATTATCAAATATCCTCTCATTCTTTCTATTATTAATGGATATTAAATAATAATATTATGATTATTACTGTTCATAATATTAATGTCACACACTTTTCATTGTTTGATTTCTTTCCTCATAATGTTTAACCACCACACCAAGAAAACCTAAATTCAAATAAAATTGTCACATCAAGCCAGAAAACCATTCAAATCCTCTATAACAATTTTGTTTGAGACTCTGATTATGTTTGATTCTTGAAAAATTTGAGAGAAAATGTAAGGGGAAGAAAATATAAAAGAAAAGTGAAAAGAAGGAAAAATTGAAAGAAAATAAAAAATAAATTAAAAGTCGATAAATTATTTTCATTTGTTACTTAAAACTCATTTTATTTATTTTAATTTACTGATATAAAGATTAAATAATTTAAAAATATGTAAATATTTAATTAGTTTTAATTATATTTGATTTTCTTTAATATTTTTTATAAGACAACCAAACATAAAAAAAATCATTTTTCTTTATATATTTTTTTTTGCCTCAATATTTTCTAAGAACCAAACATAACCTATAAATTATCTTACAGTAGCCAAAATTAAAATTAACATTGGTGATGACCTCAAATATTCAGATGACACATGAAACTAGAAGTATATAGGAAATGTGAATGATGATTAATTAATTACCTTGGAATTCAAATTAATTACTGGGATAAGTGAGAGGGTAGAAGTATTCCAGACCTTGATCAATATGGAAGAATCACAGAAATATTCTAGATGGGATTGGGATTCCATCAACCTTCCATGTTCCATGAACTTGGTTGGATGATTATTAAAGTTGTGATGATAGTCAATGGCGCGTTGTGGACGCTGGTGATTAGATGAGGAATGAGAGAGCCCATCGTTGTCAAGAGGAAATTTTGAAAACCCGTAATCGAGCATAGTTGACATAAGAGGAAATGCAGGGAAGGCTCGATCTACGCGTGCTCGAATTGGAAGCAATCAAGCCCTCAATTTCGTCAACTTGAAATTGCCACCATATGACAAAATAATACTATCTTGTACATGCTTTGTATATATAATGCATTTGATTTATCTATACTATTTTTTTATGAATAATACTATTGCATTTGTCTATTCTTCATTTTGTACATGGCTTTGTGAATTCATGTCCATGGATCAATTTGAAAATATCCATTTGATTTTTCCATGTACCATCCAAATGCAACATGTGTTTCAATGTCATTATACGCTCTATACAATTTTATTTTATTTTATTTTTTTGAGTTATACTAGTTTTGATTTCGTGGGCATAACTAGTTCAAGAAAACTGGGTAATGCATCTACAAAGAGTATCAATTTGAGAAATGGTCAGAGACCGCCAAAAGAAGGCGATATCAAGCAAATGGAGATTGAAAGTGATTTAAAAATGTTCCTACTAATGAAAATATAATTGTAATTCTAATGACATGCAAAATATTTATGAAATTAATAACTCTTTCAACAAGATGATAAGTAAACATTCTGATAGACAAGCACATATTTATCTTTGATTCTATAACAAATTTTGGCTATAATTGTAAGAATTGTGTTAAATGGGAATACAGAGTAAAATAAGTCAATCGTTTAAAATAGTAAATGAAGATATGAAATGGATGTTTTATCTCGACATATTTAATTTTATTTGAATTATTAAACTTGTGTCTTTCCCAAAACCAAAATAGGAGCAAGACTTCAGCAAATGTTCCTAAACCAAGGTCGGCAGCTCCAGATGCCTAAAGTCTAAAACTTTCTTCCTCTTAGAACATGACATTGTCACAGATTCTATTAAAGCACATGTGTTCAGACTTTAGTGTGTCAAAGAGGCCACACAACAAAACAAAGAAGATAGAGACATTTTCATTAAGGACAATTTCAACAGCTTAAATTCCCTACTCCATTCAATTTTACTATTGTGGCTACTAACAACCCCCACCAGGAGTCGGTTGTCGTAGTTTATCATTTGACAAGATCATGTGTATAGAGAAGTTAACATTACCACTGAGTAACAAATTTAGGCTATAGCAATCAGGATAATGTCAAATAGGAATGGAGTTCTCAAGTTCGGCAAAATGGTAGCTGATGAGGATATCAGAAAGTTCTTCCTCCTACAGTTTCTAATGTTCACATCATAACCTATAAAAGAATGTTCACATTCTAGCATCTCAAAAAGGGCAAAGCATTTCCATATTGACTTCTAGCAACCACCATGCGGTTGTCAAGAGTCCTAACCACATCAACCAACTAAATCTTCCCCTCAGACACCTAATTTGTTCTATAAGTAGACTAATTCAGCATTCTGTTGGATAGAAGAGAAACTCTCCCTCTTACACTTTGATCATAACATAATCATGTGCAATGTCATTACTCAATTTCTTTCACTCCTACTATCTGGGTTTTTGTCCCAAGGAACAATTAAACTCAGCTCATGTGATGCCAGTCAGAACATGGATTGCCTAGAAGTTGAGAAGGAAGCACTTCTCAAGTTCAAACAAGGCCTCACAGATCCTTCAGGTCGGCTGTCATCTTGGGTCAGAGAAGACTGTTGTAAATGGAGAGGAGTTAGCTACTATAACAGGACTGGACGTGTCATCAAGCTCAAACTTGGAAACCCATTCCCAAACAATTTGTAGGGCGATGGAACAGCTAGCGAGTTGGGCGGTGAGATCAATCCTTCTTTGCTCAACTTGAAATATCTGAATTATTAGACCTCAACAAGAATAATTTTGAAGGAATGGAAATTCCAAAATTCATTGGATCACTTGGGAAGTTGAGATATCTCAATCTCTCTGGAGCATCCTTTGGTGGTATCATACCTCCAACTATTGCAAACCTCTCAAACTTGCGCTACCTTGATCTCAACACATACTCTATCGAACCAAACAAGAATGGCCTGGAATGACTGTCAGGCCTTTCTTCTTTGAAGTACCTTAACTTGGGAGGTATTGATCTCAGAAAGGCTGCAGCCTACTGGCTCCACACCGTTAATACTTTACCATCTCTTTTGGAGTTGCACATGCCCAACTGTCAACTTTCCAACCTTTCTCTTTCTCTTCCATTTCTCAATTTTACCTCTCTTTCCGTTCTTCATCTCTCAAACAATGGGTTTGACTCCACTATTCCTCACTGGTTATCTAATCTCAGTAGCCTTGTGTACCTCGATCTCAACTCCAACAACCTCTAAGGTGGACTCCTAGATGCATTCCAAAACTTCACTTCTCTCCAGCTACTTGATTTGTCCAATAATTTGAACATTGAAGGCAAGTTACTGAGAACATTGGGAAATTTGTGTTATTTGCGGACATTGATTCTTTCTGCTAACAAACTTTCTGGTGAGATAACTGAGTTCCTCGATGGCTTATCTGCATGCTCTTACAACACTGTAGAGAATCTGGATTTGGGATTCAATAAACTGACTGGAAACCTGCCAAATTCATTGGGGCATCTTAAGAATTTAAGATATCTTCAATTATGGTCTAATTCATTTCGCGGTTCAATTCCAGAATCAATTGGGAGCTTATCCTTTTTACAGGAATTGTACCTCTCGTAGAATCAAATGAGTGGGATCATCCCAGACAGCCTTGGAGAACTCTCATCACTGGTCGTGCTAGAGCTCAATGAGAATTCATGGGAAGGTGGCATAATAGAAGCTCATTTTTCCAATCTCTCAAGCTTAAAGCAACTGTCGATTACTAAAAGTTCTCCAAATGTTTCTTTGGTTTTCAACATCTCCTCTGACTGGGCTCCTCCTTTCAAACTCACATACATCAACCTTAGATCTTGAAAATTGGGTCCCAAATTTCCTACCTGGCTCAAAACTCAAAATGAGTTGACCACCATAGTGCTTAATAATGCGAGAATTTTAGGCACTATACCGGATTGGTTATTGAAGTTAGATTTGCCGCTCCATGAACTTGACATTGCTTATAATCAATTAAGTGGCAGAGTTCCAAACTCATTAGTGTTCAACTACCTAGCCAATGTTGATTTGAGTTCAAACCTCTTTGATGGTCCTCTCCCACTCTGGTCGTCTAATGTAAGTACACTATATCTGAGGGATAATTTGTTTTCTGGACCGATTCCTCGGAACATTGGTGAAGCAATGCCTATTCAGATAGATTTAGATATCTCTTGGAACTCTTTGAATGGTAGCACTCCCTTGTCCATGGGTAATCTACAGGCTTTGATGACCTTGGTCATCTCCAATAATCATTTATCTAGAGAAATTCCTCAGTTCTGGAACAAAATGTCTTCCCTGTATATTGTAGATATGTCAAACAATAGCCTTTCAGGTACAATACCAAGATCATTGGGTTCCCTCATGACACTCAGATTCTTGGTGCTATCCAACAACAATCTCTTTGGTGAACTTCCTTCCTATCTGCAAAACTGCAGTGCCTTGGAAAGCCTTGATCTTGGTGATAACAAATTTTCTAGAAACATTCCATCCTGGATAGGAGAAAGCATGTCCTCCCTGTTGATCTTAGCATTGCAGTCAAACTTCTTAAGCGGTAATATTCCTTTAGAAATCTGTGCCCTTTCCGCGCTTCACATACTGGACCTCTCACACAACCATGTGTTAGGATTCATTCCTCCCTGTTTTGGGAACTTGAGTGGCTTCAAATCTGAACTTTCCGACGATGATCTAGAACGGTTTGAGGAACGCTTGAAACTTGTTGCGAAAGGAAGAGCATTGGAATACTATAACACTCTCTACCTTGTGAATAGTCTGGATCTGTCCAATAATAGCTTATCAGGAGAGATTCCAATAGAACTAACAAGCCTTCTGAAATTGGGAACCTTGAATTTGTCCAGCAATAATTTGGGGGGAAATATACCAGAAAAGATTGGAAACTTGTAGTGGTTGGAGACTCTCGACCTATCAAGAAACAAACTTTCTGGTCCAATTCCAATGAGCATAGCTTCCATAACCTTTTTGGTTCACCTGAATCTATCACAATAACTTGTCAGGGAAATGTTGATATAAGATTAAACACTTATGCAGAATATATATTTTTAGGCTGCTAGAATACCCATTTTATTGATGAAGAGTGCTAAATTTATACATGAGTGTGTAACTGAAATGACATTAGAATAGCAGAAAATCAAGTTACTAGATAATGAACAACTACTTCCTATAAAATAGAAACCAAATCTTGACCAAATAAAAACAAGAAAATATTTGGATGTTGCAGATTTTGTGCAAGACTCCATCTGCAATATTTAACTTCAAAATTCAAATTCCAAAGGATACTAAGGCAAAATTCAAAATTTGACACTCCTCCTTGACTTAGTAGATGCAAACTCCAAGTCTTCCACGTAGAAACTCAAACCTTGCTTTAGGAAGAGGTTTAGTGAATATATCAGCATTTTAACTCTCCGTGTTGCAATAGACTAGTTGTGCATCTCCTTCCTTCTGCACCTATCTCAAAAAGTATAGTTTGATCTTGAAGTGCTTTGTTTTACCATGAAAAATTGGGTCATTAGCAATAGATATAGCGGTTTGGTTGTCAAGAAACACTTGAGTACTCATTTCTTGCTTCATGTCTAGATTTGTTTGCAACTTCCTAAGCCATAAAACTTGCTTTATAGTAGCAATAGTAGCAATAGCCGCAACATACTCCGCTTCAACTGTGGATTGAGCCACAACTTCTTGTTTCTTTGAACTCCAAGAAAATATACCAGAACCAAAACTAAAACAATAGCCTGAAGTACTTTGCATATCATCAACACATCCAGTCCAATCGCTATCGGAATATCCATGAAAAACGAAATTTTTAACTTGACTGAACTTAATACCATAATCAATTGTACCTTTAACATATCTCAGCACACGTTTTGCCGCCTGAAAATTATTTTTACTTGCACAATGCATGTACCTCGAAAGTAGACTTACGACGTACATTATATCTGGTCTTGTTGAAGTCAAGTACATTAGGCATCCGATCATGCTTCTAAAAAGTCCTTCATTAGCCTTTTCAGCACCATTTTCCTTACAAAACTTCTCTTTTTGGTTCATAAGAGTTGATGTAGGCTTGCATTCTTCCATTTTGAATTTCTTCAATATTTCTTTTGCATATTTTTTCTAACAGATGAAAATATCATGTTGTTGCTGATGTACTTCTATTCCCAAGAAATAAGTCATCTCTCCAAGGTCTGTTGATTACTACTCAAAAAGTGCTATTTGATAGCTTGTAATTAATCATTTTAAACACTTTTGAGTATTAGTTATTGCCTTTTAACTCAATTAACATGTTAAGGACCCTTGCAATCATTTCTAATCAAATTGTGTAAGTTTTGGTGTTTTTGTTAGTAATTTGATCACCAAAACAATCCAAGAATGAGGGAGAATTGTATATATTTCATGGCAAAGCAATGAAGAGCTCAAATTCATGAAGAACCAAGCTTTGGAGCTCCATAGCCCTTTGCCAAAGTCGTTCAAAGTATGCAAGGAGAGAAGCAAGGAGAGAGGAAAAACAGAGTGAAAAAAAATAGAGGAAAGCTAGCTGCAGTCTTCATGAGCACTTTTGGAGCACTTCCCGAAGTCCATTTTCTACATTCTATATATCATTTCAAAGCTCAGGAAGTCAAGAATCCAATGCTTCAAACGGTGCGTGATTCGGAGTTGAAACGAAGGAGTTACAGCCATTGCAAGCAGATCACTCCAAAGTGTTGCGAAATCAGCCTTTTGTTGCGAGAATTTCGCAGCCTTTTTGTACAGTGCTATGGAATTCCTCCTGAAGCTACCCGATACATGCCGCAAGCTGGAACGCTGAGAACCTCAAGGTGGAAGCCAATTTCGCAGCCCTACGAGTTTAACTTGTTGTTGCGAAAATATTTCGCAGCCTTCTTGAGTGTCTGCGAAATCTCGCAGACACCATTTTTCACCTGCGAAATGTTCCTAGAGCTTCCCGATATTTTTGCACCGACTCTTTTGGATATTTTTCTTCAGATATTTTTGTATAATTTCCATTTTCTCCTTGTATTCAACCACTCATGTAATTCCTTAGCTAGAAAGTATCCAAGGAAGGGTAAATTACCTTCCTATATAAACTTCCTTGCATCCACTGTAAGAAGATCAGATATCATATATGTAATCAATCGATCAATATATAGAATATACAGAGCCTTGCTCTATTTTTCCTTCTCTTTCATTTTTCATTTCTTTTTATTTCTAGCCAACCAAACTTTGAGGATTTTTCCTCAGAGGATGAGAGGCTAAGCTTTTTGTCTCTTGGAGTGAGGAAAGCCGGGTAAGTTTCCACATGCATAATTTGGAAGTTTTGTTGTTTTAGTTTTTAATGAAGAGAAAGTGTAACCCGTTAGTGATTTCTATGTTTTTAGTTAACTTAAAACACCTTAGAGTCACCTGGGCCAACACTTGGTAAGGCAAGTGATTTCCAACCATGGAGATTCACTAGTTTACCCCTTGCGAGCCTTTGGGAGGTGACTTGAAGGTAGGATTTTCTAGAATAGCCAACACTTGGTAAGCTTTTGGACTCTTAGGAGACATCCATTAGTTATCTCTTGCGAGCTTTTGACGGGTAATCCAAGGTTAAAGATCACCTTGAATGGCAAGTGCTAGGTGAGAGGTATGAGCCATTGCAAGTTGCATCAGTGAGAGGGATTTAGTGTTTGAACCCATTAATGGGAAGCATCTGTACAACACCGGTTAGAGAATTAACTATATGTTAATTCTCTAATGCGAGGAAAAGAAACAAGTGACCGGAACTCTCCTTTTTGTATGAGGAATCTGAGCCTAGTGATCTGAACTCCAAGAAACACTTTTCTTTGTAAGTAAAATCAGTTACTATTTTTGATTAGTTTAAAACCAAACATCTTTATGTTTTCTTTTAAAGCTAACCTTGAAATGAAAAGACACCAATTCAGCTTTGAATTAATATCATTTGCAAAGTGAAAACCCATCCCAGTGAACGATCCTAGAGCCACTATGCTATAGTAGCTTTGTCTTTGCTACCCTAGTATATGGTGTAATAGGTTATAAATTTTGTTGATTACTCTCTCAATCAAGGAGCACCAGCTGGACATGAATCAGCTGAGACACCAAGTGGGCATGAATCAAATGGCGCCGTTGTCGGGGATCGAACCTTGAATCAAATGGTGCCATTGCCACTGCCGCTGCTGGGAATGAATCATCTGTCATTTCCAAGACTTGCTTCATTTCAACCTTGAACTCATTGACCAGCCCCACATTATTTCCTGTTACAAGCAAGTCATCAACATACAAAGAAACAATTAGATTATCTTCTTTAATCTTCTTGATGTAGAGAGTAAATTCACTCTAACTCTTCTGACAGCCTAAGGTTAGCATATAAGCATCAATTCTGCTATACCAAGCTCTTGGGGCTTGTTTCAAGCCATACAAGGCCTTTTTTAGAAGGTAGACTTTATCTTCTTTTCCCTTGACATAAAATCCTTCTGGTTGTTCAACAAAAATCTCCTCCTCTAGATAGCCATTTACAAAGGCTGACTTCACATCCAGCTAATAAATCCTCCATCCTTTTTGTGTTGCAATTTCCAACAACATTCTAGTTGTGTCCAAACGAGTTATCGGTGCAAAAGTTTTAGAAAAATCCACACCAAACATTTGTTCATAACCTTTAACAACCAACCTTGCCTTATACTTGTTTATAGAACCATCAAGATTAAGTTTGGTTTTATAAACCTCTTTAACTCTGATAGGTTTTTTGTGTGAAGGTCTGTCCACCAGCTCCCACGTGTTGTTTTTCTCAATCATATTCACCTCATCTTGCATTGCAGCCTGCCATTTTTCATCTTCAATTGCTTCTTCAAACCCTGCTAGTTCAAGGACAACAACATTACAATAAATATCAGAGAGTTTTTTAGTACCTCTAACTGGAAGCTCATCAACATTTTCATCATTATACTGCTGCATCTTTTCATCCCAGCTCCATTTCTTTGTTTCCAAAAACTTGACATCTCTACTCACCACTATTTTATTAGTTTTTGGTAAGTAAATTCTATAAGCCTTTGAAGTGTCACTATATCTGACGAAAATTCCCATCTCTGATTGTTTATCCAGCTTGTCCCTTTTCACCTTAGGAACGAAAGAGAAACATAAGCAACCAAATGTTTTCAAATTCATTACTTTAGGTTAATAACTGAACCAAGCTTCGAAAGGGATCTACTTCTTTAACGCTTTTGTTGGCAATCTGTTCAGAAAATATACTATTGTACTTGCAGTTTCAACCCAAAATTTTTTATGCAAATCTTTTTCATGCAGAAGGCATCTTGTCATCTCTAAAATCATTCTATTTTTCTTCTCCACGACTC
Source organism: Vitis vinifera (assembly GCF_030704535.1). Taxonomy (NCBI): domain Eukaryota; kingdom Viridiplantae; phylum Streptophyta; class Magnoliopsida; order Vitales; family Vitaceae; genus Vitis; species Vitis vinifera. The sequence goes on along the minus strand of NC_081818.1, from coordinate 26,001,858 downwards.
CATTTTGTTGTGGATTATATGGTATAGTGAGCTGGTGAACAATGCCTACATCTTCACAGAATTTGTTAAATTTCTTTGATGCGTACTTTGCACCATTATCTTACCTTATAACCTTGATTTTGCATTTGCTTTGGTTTTCAACCATAACCTTATATCTCTAAAATACATCAGCTACTTCAAACTTAGTGGTCAAAAAATAAATCCAACAAAATTTAGTTAAGTCATCAATAAGTGTAATGTAGTACTTACTCCCTTCAAGGATGACGTCTTTTGAGGTCCACCAACATCAGTATGCACTAGTTGTATTTTTTGGGTTGCTCTCCAAGATGTTTTCTTTGGAAAGGGAAGTTTAGTTTGCTTCCCATATTGACAAGTAGCACATATAGAAAGATTTTTTTCTAAGTCAGGAAGTTCTTCAACTATTTGATTTTTCTTCATGTAGAGCACAACATCATGATGAAAGTGCCCAAGCCTTCTATGCCAAAGCATTGTTGTGCTATCTTGTTGTAAAACAGTAGCATGCTCATCTTCCAATAAATTCAAGGCAAAACTCTTGCCCTTTATTTTTATGTTAAACACCTCTTTGCCTTTTGCATCCTTGATAATGCAATTCCTATCTTCAAAATAAACTTTAAATCATTTCTCAACGAGCTGTCCAACACTGAGTAAGTTTTGGTCAAAGTCAGACACAAACAAAACATCATAAATGAGTTTCAAACCTGTTTGGCTTTCAATAGCAATCGTTCATTTGCCTTTCACTAGAATATACTCACCATTTCCAATTCTGACTTTGGAAATAGTTGTTCTATCAAGTTTTGTAAAAAGATCTTGATCATTTGTCATGTGGTTTGTACAACCACTATCCACAAGCCAACTTTCAAAGGTGCTTTTATTAGCAACACACATTGCTGCAAACAATTGCTCATCTTGGCATTAGTCAACTGTTGCACTAGTTTCTTCCTATTGTTGATTTTTGCAAATCCTCTCCACATGTCCTTGTTTACCACACTTGTTGCATTTCACATCTGGTCTCCACCAACATTTTTGTGGAGAATGATTTGTCTTCTTGCAATGAGGATAAGATGGAAAAACTCCATTTTTCTGGTTGTTGTTGTTTGGCTTGTTGTTGTTCTTCTTGTGCTTCTTTTCATTTTTATGGCCTGCATTTTTCTGCATTCTTGCTTGAAGTGCTCATTCTACAGTATCTATTTGTCTCATGAGTCTTCTTTATTCCACAGCCTCCAAGGAATGTAAAAAATCTATCAAGCTAATAGTTGACAAATCCTTTGAATTCTCCAAAGAGGAAATTGTAGCTTCATATTTCTCAGGAAGTGTAACCAATATCTTTTGAAGAATCTTCTCATTGGAAAATTCTTTTCCAAGCAGCCTAACATTGTATGCTGTTGAAAGAAGTTGTGTAGCATAGTCTTTAACAACATCAGATTCCTTCATTTTCTTCATTTCAAATTCTCGAATCAAGTTGATCACCCGCATGTTCTTGATTCTTTCATTTCCTTTGTATTCCTCCTTGAGATACTCCCAAATTTATGCAGCTGAATCAATTTTCATGATTTTGATGAGAATTGATGGTGAAACTATAGCAAACAAGCAAGCCTTCGCTTTAGCCTTTCTTGACTTTCTTTCTTTATGCAACTTCATTTGAGCCACAGTTGGATTGGCTCCCAGGGGAGGAACTTCATAATTTTCTTCCATTGCTTCCCAAACATCAAGTGCTTGTAGATGAACTATCATTTTAACACCCCAAGTTTCATAATTGTCTCCATCAAGAATTGATGGTGCAGTTGTGAGACTTGACTCCTCCATTACTAGATGATTTTAGAAGGTGTTTGGGTTCACTCGTGGTGTTTTGGGTTCACTCACCTTATGGGGTCTTTAGATGTTTAGGCACTCTCAAGGTATTCAGGCTCACTCAACTCACTGACCCCTTAAGATAACTTCTACTCTGATACCACAATGTTGATCTAGGATTAAACACTTATGCATAATATATATTTTTGGGCTGCTGGAACACCCATTTTATTGATGAAGAATGCTGAATTTATACATGAGCTTGTAACTGAAATGACATTAGAATAGCAGAAAATCAAGCTACTAGATAATGAACAACTACTTCTTATAAAATAGAAACCAAATCTTGACCAAATAAAAATAAGAAAATATTTGGATGTTACAGATTTTGTGCAAGACTCCAACTCCAATATTTAACTTCAAAATTCAAATTCCAACGGATACTAAGGCAAAATTCAAAATTCAACAAGAAAATCCCAACAGACAACCAGTTTCAAACCTTGATTGATCTGTCTATTTACCAAGGCAACCTCGCACTTTGTGGATTTCCTCTAACGATAGAGTGCCATGACAACAATGGAACAATTCCAATTGGGAAAGGAGAATACAATGATGATGAAGATGGAGATGACTTTGAATTGTCATGGTTCTTTGTTAGCATGGGACTGGGATTCATCATAGGATTCTGGGGAGTTTGTGGCACTTTGATAATCAAGACGTCATGGCGGTATGCTTATTTTCGTTTTGTCGAGAAAATGAAAGATAGGCTCATTCTGGTTGTGGCTCTGAATGTTGCCCGTCTAGCAAGAAAGGTGTAGGTGTTTGAAAAAAACTGTGGTAGTTGAAGAAAATCTGGGAACATGCTTTAAGATGAAAAAAATACTTGTTGAAAATATCATTTCTCATCAATTGTAAACCTGTCATTTACACAAATAAATTTATGTTTGGGAATTATTTCTTATGATCTTGATTGCTTTTAAATATTGTGTTAGTAGCATGAATTATCAGCCAAACCTATTTTACAATTAAAGCTTCAATATTGGCAGAGTCCTAGGCCTTGTTTACTTGTCAGAAGAGAAGGAATAGGAATAAATTGATTCGTCCCTAGCAGTGGCAGTGGCAATGGCACCATTTGATTCGAGGTTCGATCCCCGGCAACGGCGCCATTTGATTCGTGCCCACTTGGTGTCTCAGCTGATTTGTGTCCAACTGGTGCTCCTTGATTGAGGGAGTAATCAACAAAATTTATAACCTATTACACCATTTACTAGAGTAGCAAAGACAAAGCTACTATAGCATAGTGGCTCTAGGATCGTTCACTGGGATGGGTTTTCACTTCACAATTGATATTAATTCAAATATGAATTGGTGCCTTTTCATTTCAAGGTTAGCTTTAAAAGAAAACATAAAGATGTTTGAAAGAAAAAGGTTTGGTTTTAAACTAACCACAAATAGTAACTGATTTTACTTATAAAGAAAAGATGTTTCTTGGAGTTCAGATCACTAGGCTCAGATTCCTCATACAAAATGGAGATTCCGGTCACTTGTTTCTTTTCCTCGCATTAGAGATTCAACTTATAGTTAATTCTCTAACCGGTGTTGTACAGATGCTTCCCATTAATGGGTTCAAACACTAAATCCCTCTCACTGATGCAACTTGCAATGGTTCATGCCTCTCACGAGCACTTACCATTCAAGGAGATCTTTAACCTTGGACTTCCCTTCTCAAGCTCGCAAGAGATAACTAATGGATGTCTCCTTGGAGTCCAAAAGCTTACCAAGTGTTGGCAATTCCAGAAAATCCTACCTTCAAGTCACCTCCCAAAGGCTCGCAAGGGGTAAACTAGTGCATTTCCATGGTTGGAAATCACTTGCCTTACCAAGTGTTGGCCCAGGTGACTCTAAGGTGTTTTAAGTTAACTAAAAACATAGAAATCACTAACGGGTCACACTTTCTCTTCATTAAAAACTAAAACAACAAAACTTCCAAATTATGCATGTGGAAACTTACCCGGCTTTCCTCACTCCAAGAGACAAAAAGCTTAGCCTCTCATCCTCTGAGGAAAAATCCTCAGAGTTTGGTTGGCTAGAAAGAAAAAGAAATGAAAAATGAAAGAGAAGGAAAAACAGAGCAAGGCTCTGTATATTCTATATATGATATATGATGATGTTTACAGTGGATGCAAAGGAATATATATATAGACGTTTTTCCAACCTTCCTAACTAAGAAATCTTATGGTTGGTGGCTTACAAGGAGAAGAATGGAAATTTATACAAAAATATCTGAATAAAAATATCCAAAAGAGTCGGTGGCAAATATCGGGAAGCATTAAGGACCATTTCGCAGGTGAAAATGGTGTCTGCGAGATTTCGCAAACACTCAAGAGGGCTGTGAAATATTTTCGCAACAACAAGTTAAACTCGCAGGGCTGCGAAATTGGCTTCCACCTTGAGATTCTCAACGTTCCAGGTTGCGGCATGTATCGGGTAGCTTCAGGAGGAATTCCATAGCACTGTACAAAAAGGCTGCGAAATTCTCGCAACAAAAGGCTGATTCCGCAACACTTTAGAGTGATTGACTTGCAGTGGCTGTAACTTCCTCATTTCAGCTCCAAATCATACACGGTTTGAAGCGTTGGATTCTTGACTTCCTGAGATTTGAAATGGTATATAGAATGTAGAAAATGGACTTCGGGAAGTACTCCAAAAGTGCAAAAGAAGACTGCAGCTAGCTTTCCTCTGTTTTCTTCACTCTGTTTTTCCTCTTCTCCATTGTTCTTTCCTTGCATACTTTGAACGACTTTGGCAAAGGGATATGGGGCTCCAAAGCTTGGTTTCTTCATGAATTTGAGCTTCCAAAAGCTTTGCCATGAACTATATACAGCTCTCCCTCATTCTTGGATTGCTTTGGTGATCAAATTACTAACAAAAACACCAAAACTTACACAATTTGATTAGAAATGATTGCAAGGGTCCTTAACATGTTAATTGAGTTAAAAGGCAATAACTACTACTCAAAAGTGTTTAAAAGGATTAATTACAAGCTACAAAATAGCACTTTTTGAGTAGTAATCATAAATCTCCCAAGAATATATAACTCCGAAAATAATTATTTCAATTCCAAGTAGAGACTCAGTGTATAGGCCTCAAACATCCAGACCTAATCTCCACCCTGTCTCCACAACTATATTTGATGTTTGAACACCCTTGGTGGACATGAGTCATGATCTCTAGAAGCGTCACCTTGCAGCAAAACCTGAATTCTATTCATAGTGACATAATATAAGGATATGATGGCTGATAAAAAGGTCACATAACCCAAGGCACGCAGAAATATAAAAGGCTGAGAGAAACTTCAATCATTTGGAATGGTGATCAAGTTTAGCCAGCATATTCCAAATTAATGCATAGAGACGAATGTAACCCTTTCAACGAACAATAAACAAGAAGATTCGTATTGATCAACAAGAAGATTCGTATTGGTCAACAAAACCCCTTTCTCTTTTTTTCTCCACTTACTCACTTGTACAATTTGTTTTCCAATGTTTGTTTTTACAGGTGCTTTCGTTGTACTCAAGAGGTCAACCTCCACCGTCCAATCATTCTTGACGACGTCATTGACTTCTTCCACAACCGTGGCATTTTAGATTTCACCTTTGATAGGAACGTCTTTATTCTATCTTATTTATCAATCATCATTAAATTATAATTCATTTCAGGATGTGAGGGACATCAAGTCCTTGAGAATGTACAATTCCATTTTTGATGCAATTAATTGATGGAATTTCTAGGCTAGGAGCCTCCAATTTTATTTGCCTCTTGTTTGGGCACCCAAGTTCTGTGTTCCTTTTTGTGTTCTTGCATCACATAGGACACAACTGCAGCTCACTAACGTAAGATGTTTGATTATATCTTATGTTCCTTGAGAGAAATCCTACTTGTATGTTGCTGGTCTGCTGCTTTTGTTCAGGATTTTGATTCATTGCTTCTTAAGTTAAAAAAGTATGTCCTATATGGGCCAGAGTTGTTGATTTGTGTCCCAGAGCTAGTGTCATTAGATTATCATTAGCTACCACCAAAAAATGCAGGCAAGAACTCAAATGGTTCAAGTTCTCTGGAAGTCTCATTCTTATGTCCAACTAGAAGATATATTAATTCCAAGTTAATTATTCATGTTTTCCAGGTTTGTTAAATGCATTGAGATTGATAAAGAGGAAAAACTATCTTTTGAGAAGACATTTGACCGGTTACCAAAGTAAATAGATGGTACCATCAGTTGGCATCATGCAGACACTTCAATTGTTAGTGTTCAAAACCTCAAACATTTTCACTCATACATACACATGCACACACACACATACAAACAAAAACACAAATAACCCTCTGACTTTTCCTTTGGAGCTCATGCATACGGATATCTCCTACTTTTTTATTCTTTTCTTTTTATTCTTTTACATTACTAGCGACTAAAGTCAGATAAGCTGGCAATATTATTGAAAATTAAATTTTGACTTCTCTTTTTTATAAATATTTCAGCCTACAATAAGAGTTTCATTCATTGAACTGGAACAATGACCTTTTTCTTGGCTAGTGGGATCAGGTGTAGTTGTTGTTGACCCTCCTAGAAAGGAGTTGGATCCATCTCTGGTTGATGCACTATGGACTATATCATTAGCTGAGAAATGAGCTATATCAACTGAAAGGTATGGGTGTTTCTGTAATTTCCATGTGACTGAAATGTATGAAACAACAACTACAAAAATAATTTATTGTGTCACTATTTATGGTGTCACTTTTAAAATAATGACACCATATGACTTAAAATCCATAAAGGTGACACATCATATAAAAATTTTCAATTAAGATAGATGATATTGATTTTAAGTTTATAGTGTCAGTTTTTGAAAAGTAACACCATATAAAATAAAATTTTTAAAATACTACAACTTAATGGGCCCACTTTGAGAATAATAATAGTATACAAAAAAACTCATTATTTCCACATACCCACAATCCAAAAAAAAAAATCTCATTTCATAACCCTAACCATAATTTTCTTCTACCTCTTCTCACACCCATAGTTAACACACAACTACTCTTCTTTACTTCGTGGACTCTCAGGTAACCCAAAATATCTTAGATCTATGATTTTTATTTTTTATTTTTATTAATGTCAAAATCTTTATTAGCATAATTGATTTATATTCATTGAAAGTCTCATTCCATAACCCTAACCATAATTTTTTTCTACATCTTCTCACACCCATAGTTAACACACAACTATTCTTCTCTACTTCTTGGACTCTCAGGTAACCCAAAATCTCTTAGATCTATCATTTTCATTTTTTTTATTAATGTGAAAATCTTTATTAACACAATTGATTTATATTCATTGATTTGGTATATCTGTCATGTGGATTGTGTAAATAATGTTTTTTTTTATTGAGTTGTAGGAAAGTAAAAATTAGGTTTAACATTCCACCATATCTTTTGTTTCATTGTTAAACCCATAAACCCCAAAATGAATGAAAATAAGATAAATGAATGATTTTTTTAATATATTTCTGATTACTACTCAAAAAGAGCATATTTTAGATAATAATTCTCATGTGTTTCACATTTTTTTAGTAGTAATTATGCCTAAAACACTCAATTAACATGTTTTTTCCCTTGCAAGAGTTACTAACAAGTTTTATGAAGTTTTGGAGTCATTTCAAGGTATGATTTTGATAAATTTGGGCCAAAAGAGATGAATCAAATTGAAGAGAACAAATAAAGTTGATGATGATCCAAATGCACAATGAAAGAAGTAATGTAATTGGTTTGGACTGAGATTAGAGTTGATTTGGAGGTGGTTGAAGTGGAATCAAGAGAAAGAAATGGAAGAAAAGGCAAAAAAGAGTTGAAAAACTATGTTTTTCAATTTCGCATGAACATGCGAAAAATTCTCACAATCGTGCAAAATGGACCAAAAAGCTATTTTGGTTGCAGCTCAAAGGAAAAACTAAAAACTGATTTCACATGACCATGCGAAAATTTCGCACAGTCATGCAAAATGCTCTAGGAAGGCAAAATTGTTGCTGATGCGTTTTCCACTTCGCACAGTCGTGCGAAATTGTTGGAGCTCATTCGAAATTGCATGTTTTCCAGATTTCTTGATGAAGAAGCCTCCGGAAGACCTCTTGGATGATGCCAAGTGTCCACTTGCCCTTGGCCTGTAAATAGAAAGTTGATTTACTCATTTTTTAGACTTTTGATACATTTCTAATTGTAGAACTTTCCAGATTTCTTCTCTCTATAGAATTTTCTATTTTTCTTCATTTTCTTTCATTTTCTCACTAGCCAAACATGCCTTGTGAGACCAAATCTCCAAGCATGAGTGGCTAAATCTCGTTTTTCTCGAATGAGGGAGGATCTAGAGTCAAGATCTATGGTGAATTAAAGAAATGAGCTTGAATTGCAAAGGTAATTTGATTGATTAATTGAAATTTGAGGATTTTTCTCTTCAAATTGCTTGGATGATTACTACAATGCAAGCTAGGTAGATTCATCACATTTTTAAAGTTAGATTTGATGAGATTGAATAGTTGCATTGTGTGAATCAATAGAAGATAATTTAAGATAAATTGAATATATGATTTGAATTGATATCTTAGATTAAATGACCTAATTTGAAGAGAAATTAGATCTAACCTAAAGCTAAATAAAAAATCGGTTTAGATGAAAATTAGATCTCAACATCTATTCACCATGGAAATTGTTTTCTAGAAAATCCTAACTCCGAGAATTTCATCTCCTATTAATTTTCTTTTATTTTTCTTCCCAATTTTAGACCATTGCCAAATTGATTTTTCATCATGAATTTTCAAATCAATTTCACTTGACCACAACCATTTCTTATTCTCTCATTCAAGCCTTAATTACCGAGAATAATCCATCATAGTGGACAACACCTAAAAACCACTATACTACGGTAGTTTGTACTAAAACCATTTTTGATTGAGTACAAGCTACTCTAGAATAGTGAATTAGGTTATAAATTTTGTTTTGATCCAACAAACAACGAAAAAATCCAAGCGATCACTTTCATACTCAGAATGAGGGATAAACATTTTACAATATGAAATTTTCTTTTGATTTACAAGAAATTTCCTTTGATGAGACTTTCTGTTTGTTTTCTAGGAATATTATAGTATATTGTGATGAGGATATGTACTGGTGATATTTGAAAAATAATTTTTTAGAAAGTTATTCTTAATATTGTCATCTCCCACAAAAGGAAAAATGAAATATATTTCATATCATGTTGGAGTTGGTTTGGAATGTTGGAATTAACAATGAAAAGTTAATTTGATTTTTTATTTATTAATGTAAATGAATTGTTTTTTAAAATTTAAATAGGAATGAAAATTTTTATAATTATAAAAATGAGCAAATCTTATATTTTGATTTTTTTTTATATTTTTTATCTCATCTTGTTCTATTCATATTTTTTCTATTCTTAAAATATGTTTTTGTGTTTTTTGTTTTTAACTTCTTTTCTTATTGTTCTTATATGTGTTGACCAAAATTTATAATTTCCCTTCAAGGTTAGAAAATTTCTATAAAATCCTTTTATTACATAAACTTTTCCAATTCCTTCCATAAAACTCTCTTTATTTATTTATTTTTTTAAGAAGATGTTTTATAATTTTCTTTTGATTTTTAATGAAATTTCCTTTAATCAGACTGTTTGTTTATTTTCTAAGAAGATATTGGTTGGTCATATTTGGAAAATAATTTTTGAGAAAATTATTCTCAATATTGTCATCTCCCACAAAAGGATTCTAAAAATATGTTTTATTTTTGCCTTTTTTTCTTATTGTTTTTATATGAATTGACCAAACTTTGGAGTAATTTGAAATTGATGATGAAATTTTCCTTTCAAGGTTAGGAAATTTCTATAAAATCCTTTTATTACAAAGTTTTTTCCAATTTCTTCCATAAAGCTCTTCCTTTTCTTCATTTTTCTTTATTTTTTGAAAAAGATGTTTGATAATTTATTGATCTAAAGAATATTAAAAGTAAAAAATTTAAAATATTGAATATCTTTTCCTTTGATGTTTTTAATTTTTTATTATTTTTATTTGAACATATTTTTCATATCCAAATTTTTTTATTAATTATTTTAATTAGAAAAAAGAAATATCAATTGGAGTTATGATTGAAAAATCAATAATTTTTATGAAAAGTTCTTTAATTCTTTCTCATACTATTTTTTCTCTTAACATTTTTTAATAATGAATTAGGTTTTTTTTGTCTTATATACACAATTTTTATGCTTGTTATAATATCAGGTTGTATTATATTAGTAGTTGAAAACATATTTATATTTTGTTATTAAAATTTTATTTTATATAATTGAGATGAAATTTAATGGACATTGTTATTTCACAAAATGAACATTAAAAAAATATTGAAATTAAGAAAATCCTTCCAAGAAATAAAAACATATATATAAAAAGAATCAAATGTTAAAAATGATTTTTAAAAGCATAATGAAATATAAAAAATAAATTTAAAAAGTGCAGATTTTAAGTGGAAGATTAGTATTTTCTAAAATTTTAGATTTATATTTTGATTTCGTAGTTTTGATTTATTTTTTATTTTCTTGAATTGTTTTTATTTAAGTTCAAATGTGACTACTTTGTTATGAGATTCATTAAAGAGATAATTATTGATTCTACAGTTATTGCATTAAAGGTTTTACTCATTTAATGAATTGTACATAGTTTCATACTTTCAATTATTGTGATATTAATGTTATTCTCATTTGATTTCATTTTGATGATAAAAAAACATATTCTTAAGTAGAATTTGATGAAATTAGAGGATAATTGACTTTTTTTTTGTTATGACTAATCATGAATCATGTTGATGTATCGTGATCATGTATGGTGAGTCCCTTAGTTGTATGATATTACTTATTCTTTACGAACTATTTTTATATCAAAATGGGAAAAAGAAAAAAGAAAACATTAGTACTTAGATTTTTTTATTTTTTTATAACATTAATTAATTTTTATTTTCAATAAGAACTCTAAAACTCATTAAACTATGAAATGTAGGATACACTCTTGGGAGGATAGTATGAAGAATAAAAAGAAAGGAGAAAGAGGTAACAAGATTTTTGGTTTTTAGATGTGACTCTTATGTCATACATTATAGAACATAAACGTTACTTTATTTGGTATTGAGAATTTTGGGTTTTTGGATCCAACTCTTGTGTCATTTTATGGTTAGCCGGTTTTATGCATATGAAATGCAAATATACATGAATGTTGGGATGCTTAACATTTTTAAATCATGTTTTAATGTGCATTCACTTTTCTTTTTTAGTTTTGGTGGGTTTGATGTACTATCGTTTTGTACATTTGATATACAACTATTAGATGATGTAATGTATTACAAGTTAATCCATAAGCATTATGAAAATATAAGTTAAATGTGATATGATTATTATATTTATAGACAAAACATGCACAGGTTGATCTTATTTATTAACAGGCTAATCAACTAAAAACAACCATATCTTCCATAATCATTTGCAATAATGTGACACCATAAGGTGATTCATTTAACATGACACCATAACTCAAAGGTTATGCATTTAATACGACACCTTATATTTAAGCATCACTAAAAATATATGGTGTCGCTTCTGAATGTGTCACTATTTATCTGCTTTGGTGTCGCTTCCAAATATGTCACCAATTGGTACCCTCTATGGTGTCAATGGATAAAGTGAAGCTATGTTGTAGCGACACCCTATGTTTACAATGACTCATTATAAATGTCTACTACATATTTTTCATTGTAGAGCTAACTTGGTTGTATTTGCATTGAATATTTATATTATCTCATAGAATTAAGTTGATTTAAAATGGGTTAAATTCATCTTATTGCTTTTTATTCTAAAAAATATTTCAAGTTAATATTTTACAACCCATTTATTTAATAAAAAAAAAAAAGTTTCACATGAGGAAAAATTGAAACATAGGAAGGGCAAAATGCTTGATTATCCTTGGTTGATGGGATGGATGATCAAGCGATCTGTCAACCAATGAGGTTGGGAATTGTCTCAAATTACTAATTGATATAGATTCTTTGTTATAAAAAAAAATATAATATAAAATATTTTTTATATTCATATGTCATTGTAATATTAGTTTCCTTATATAATAAGAAAAATTATTAAGTTTACAAATATTCTAGGTTATAAGAGGGAAAAGTTATGAGATGAAGATGGACTTATAAAGACAATATATATGTAGTGGATAAAGATATGGAGAAAAATGAGAGCTAGATACATGGTAGAACGAAAGAACTCATGGTTAAGGGTATAAATATAAGGAGTGGAATGATTTTATCTCATTTATGAATGTAGGCATGTTTGGTCAAACTACATTAAAACATCATGTATCTTATATGAATTATTTTATCTTTGTGTTTTTGAATTAATATTATTTAGATTAAAGCATTCGTTGACACAATAATATTGTGTTGGGAAACGGTTAGTAGATTAATGTTAATGCAATAGTTAGGTTGACAATTTTATTCCAAAAATCACCGATTTGGATCAACTTAATTTCCTTTAAGACTTATACACCTCAAGAGCCAATTAAAGGGTTAAATAAGCAAAATTTAGAAAGTACTAAGGCAAGAAAACTATTTTCCTTGAACTATATTTTATTTCAAAAAAAGTATTAAGGAAAGAAAAAAATATTAAGAAAAATTATTTTCTTATATTTCGATTTATTATGAAAAATACAAAAAAAAAAAAAAACAAACAAACAAATATAATTAAAATTAATTAGTGTTATAATTGTAGTAATGAATGCCACCACATTAATGTTAATTAAGTATTATTCATGACTTCCATTAATACTCATTAATGGAAACCATTAATGTTATTTCTGAGTTTCATTAATATTCATTAATGGGGATATTAATGGAAGCCATTTGCAAAGCCTATAAAAGGGCTGCTCGTCTCCTGTAATATACATCCCGAGAAAAAAAAGAAATTATCTTCCTCTCATTCTCTTTGTTTTTCATTATCTCAACTTTTTCAACTCTCTTCTCTGATTTCTTCTTCCCTATTATAAATCAAAGTAAGATATATTTCATCTCTACTACTTTGATTTGCATTATATTTGTCTTTGTTTTACAACACGTTATCAGCACGAATTGCTCTGAAGGTAATTCTCGTATCTTAAACTTGAAGTTATTTACATAGAATAAAATTTTACATATTTATATTATTGTTGATTTGTTTTGTTATATATTGTTAAACGTTATAAACAAATTATTTGATTTTGTTTATAATCAATTATACCAATGCTATCAATTTCTTATGATTCTAATAATATTGTTTTGTTATATATTTGAAATTATTTGACAATGTCGAATATCACAAAACTCGAATTTGTGGCACTTGACATTTCGGGAAAGAACTATCTATCTTGGATCCTTGATGCTAAAATACATCTTGATGCAATGAATATTGGAGCTATGATCAAAGAAGGAAATCAAGCATCCCTATAGGATTGTGCAAAAACACTTATTTTCCTTTGTCATCATCTTCATGAAGGTTTGAAAAAAAAATGAGTTTTTGATAAGAAATCACTAGTCTCGTCCAATTGAATCTGAATCATTCCCTGAAGTGAATGCAATATTGTCCCAAATTCATGGACGTGGACAAGGATGAAGACATGGTCATGATAGAAATCCCCGATACCATGTTTCTTATAGTAATAATTCTCATAAAATGAAAGCCTCATTGCACCACCAGAAGTGGAACAATACTAAGGCAAAACAAGAAACTGGAAAGCGTTTACAAGATAAACCTCCTAAGAACCATGAGAATAATTGTTATACATGTGGTATGAAGGGATATTGGTCGCGTACTTGTCATACGCCCAAACATTTGGTTGACCTCTACCAGGCATCAATAAAAGCAAAAAAAAAAGAGATAGAGATGAATTTTATCGATGGTGATGGATTAGACCTAACCTACTATGACATTGATTTCTTTGGAGGTCCCAATGAAAAAAACAGACCATTTAATAAATGATAAGAAAATTAACATTGATTGATGTTACTTTATATATGAAATAATATATTATTATGTCTTATATTTACATCTGATTTACTTTGTTATTTACATTATACCTTGTTTTTTTAGTTATATCTAAAATCCATGTGTTATTTGGTCTTAAGATGAATGAGGATGATGTATGTCTCACAGACTGTGATTGACATTAATAAAAGCTAATGTAAGTACCATATATGGTACTACAAACTTAGTTGAAGGCTCTGGAAGAGCAAACATAACGTTGCCAAACAAAACTACATTCAATATAAATGACACTTTATATGCTAGCAAATCCAGAAGAAATTTGCTCAGTTTTAAAGATATCCACAGAAATGGATATCATATTGAAACTATGAATGAAGATAATGTAGAACATCTTTACATTATTTCCATTATATCTGGCCAGAAGCTTATAATGGAAAAACTCTCGGCTTTCTCCTTTGGGTTGTATCATACAACTATAAAGCCTATTGAATCATATGTTGTCGTGAACCAAAAGTTCAACGACCCAAAAGTTTTTATCCTTTGGCATGACAGGCTAGGTCACCCAGGGTCTTCAATGATGCGTCGAATAATCGAACACTCACATGGGCATCCACTAAAGAACCAGAAGATTCTTTCGCCCAATGAATACTCATGTGCTGCCTGCTCATAAGGTAAATTGATAATCAAACCATCTTTTACTAAAGTCATATCTGAGTCACCAGTCTTTTTAGAAAGAATACATGGGGACATACACTACAAGAAAAAAGGTCATTGTTGACATATATTATCTTGACTTAAGGTGATATGTGTCAATGTTGCTTATTTTAATGAACAACTATGACATATACAACTTGTTTAAACCAATAATGACATATATAAAATTTGTTGAATTCTTTCATGACTTATATAATAGAATCTTGACAGATAATTTATAAGTCAATGTATTCAAGGTACTTAAATAAAAGCAATAATGATAATAATTTGTTTGATATATGTATATCTAATTTACTTACTAAGTATTATAAATTGAAGTGACAACAATCAATTTTGATTAAGGAAGTTAATATTTAATAAATTTTTTTAGTAATGTTAATATCAATTTTCATTTTTTTTTTATCAAATTGATTATATCATTTTTTAGTCTATATCAATAGCACTGAAATAAATTTCTGTACATAATTTTTTATTCACTAATTTTAGTGAAATAAAATTTGCTACATTATGGTTTTTTTATAACTGGATGTAAATAAAATCAATACTAATAAAGTATTTTTTTATTCATTGATGTTAATGATTTTTTTTTTTTTTGAGTTTGTATTAATATAATCTTTTTTTCATAAGCTATTTTTCATTATTTTTAAATTAGTAATTAACTTGTATTTGATTTAAAAATAATTAATAAATTTGTGTAAGCTTGAAAATTAAGATATTTGGAATTTTGATTTATCAATTGTTCGGCATAATATCAGGTTTCAAAATTTTATTTTTTAAGTTAACTCATACAAATTTAGACATTAGGAAAGAAGAAAATTAATTATGGAAAATTGACATTATAAAAGTTATAAATATATTCCATGAATTGATTTTCATAAAGTTATTATTATTATTATTATTATTATTATTATTATTATTATTTGTTTATTTACTTTATGTTTTTATTTTTTATTTTATTTTCATTTCTTTTTTAAAATGCTTATTTTATTTTATTTTATTTACCTAAAAAAAAGGGCTTTGAAAAATGAAGAACAATCCAGCTCCATTCGAGAAAAATCTCTCTCTCTAGATTGATGGTTCCTATTGAGTGGTAGAAAGAGAAATTAGGTTTTTGATTTTGAGAAGCAATCTTCTAGGTTTTGACCTTTAAGGCAAAAACTACTCATCGAAACGTATTTGTTTCCGATTATCTGGTCTTAGCCACATCTTAATTATTCATAAATTTCTAGCCCCAAAATTCATTATGTTCTTATTCAAATCGATATCTGAGTAAGAGTATGTCTGTGTCATTAACCCATCTTTTTTTATGGTTATGGAGTGGAAAACACCAAGAGCCCAAAAGACTCTCCAATGGATCTTCTTTAAATTCTTCTCAAGATTCAGGTTTGTGGGAGTCGGATGCTTTGAAATTCCCTTTAGTTAAGGGGACTTCTTCGTTGACATTTCAACTCTTTTTTTCTCCCAGAACCTCTTGATTCTCTGAATCTCAAAGTCTCCCAATCTCCCGCACCTCGATCCACGCAGATCTCCGATTTCTGTTATTTTTTATTTTTTTTTCTTCGTTGAATTTTCAACCTAGGGTTTTGATTTTGTCTATTCCAGTTTTTGCTTCGATCTCCTTGATCTCGATTCCGAATTCACCCAGGGTTTGATCATTTAATTGTTGGATTGTTTGGTTGATCTTAGGAGGCGATCGATGACCTTGTGCAACTGTCAGGGTCTATGTGCTAGGCCGCGGAGCTGTTGGCGGATGAAGATGCGGATGAGAATTCGAGTTCCAGTTCTTCTTGTAGGGGTTCAACTTTTCTTAACGTTGTTGCTCTTGGAAATGTCGGTGCTGGTAAATCTGCAGTTTTGAACAATTTGATTGGACATCCTGTTTTGCCTATGGGAGAAAATGGTGCTACTCGGGCTCTAATATGGTTCCCTAAGCAGCAAGTCGATCATCTTACAAATTGCCAACAAATCTCAACAAGTTTCTACAAGTGCTCTTCGACATTCTCTCTAGGACAGGCTGAGTAAGGGTGCCTCAGGCAAGAACCGAGATGAAATATATTTGAAGCTACGAACTAGTACAACACCTCCTTTGAAACTGGTTGATTTGCTTGGATTGGATCAACGGATTATGGATGAGACATTGGTGAGTGATTATGCTCAGCACAATGATGCCATTTTGCTGGTTATTGTACCTGCTGCCCAGGCACCCGAAATGGCTTTATCTTGAGCTCTCAAAATTGCTAAGGAATATGATGGAGATGGTACAAGAAAAATCGGTGTAATTAGTAAAATAGATCAAGATTCATCAGACCAGAAAATCCTTGCTGCTGTTCAGGCTCTCTTGTTAAATCAGGGTCCTGGAAGTACATCTGAAATGCCATGGGTTGCTTTAATTGGGCAATCTGTTTTAATTGTCTCTGCACAGTCTGGATCTATTGGGTCTGCATGAGTTTGATAGCGTGCCCAAAAGAATGTCTATTGTCATCAAATTCCCCAACGATACTATGAAAGTCTTAGTGAAAGGTGCTGATTCTTAAATGTTTAGCATTTTAGCAAAAGACAGTGGGAGGAATAGTCATGTAAGGCCGGCAACTTAGAGCCATTTGATTGAATATTCATCACAAGGCTTACTCACACTTGTAGTTGTTGCTAGGGATATTATTGATGAGGAACTTTCAGAGTGGCAGTGCAAGTATGAAAATGCAAGCACTTCATTGACTGATAGATCAGTAAAACTTCGTCAAACAACAACTTTCATTGAATGCAAATTAAATCTTCTTGGGTCTACTAGGATGAGAATAAGGCTGCCACTTTGAACCTCCACTACACATCAGTTTATTTTTTGTAAAAAAAAAAAAAACGAATGCTGCCACTTTAAGAATATGGCACCACCAGATTTTGTGAAAAGCATCCACACGTTTTGATGAATTTGGAGGGCAACCATACCATGCAAAGAAGATGATTGCCACTTTAAGAATATAGGTTTAGTTATTTTTTATTTATTAGTCTTTAATCTTATCATTATTATTGGTGAATTAACCTCATTTTTGTAGAATCACTGACGCTTACTATATAGGTACGCTCTCTCTCTTCCCATTTTAAAGTTTAATGAAAATGTATGTCATTAAGAACTATATCCTCATTTGATATTGACTTTGGGTGCCTTGATATTCATTTGATTTCCTTTGATAAAATGCATGTTGAGTAATATAATACTTGAAAATTGCTATTTTGATACTTGTTGCTTACTTTTCTATTAACATGTGTCTATCCTACTAGGTATTCAAGAAATATAGCAAAAAAGAAGAAGATGATGAAGAATTAATGATCACCTCTTACGAAGATAGTATTGTACTTTTTAATTCAAGTTTATATATTATCTTAATTGAATATTTGTAATTAGTTTTTTTTTTGTATATAGAAAATAGAGAGTAAGTAGAAAAAGATTTATTCCATTGTGTTTTTAATATTCAAATGTATCTATAATAATTTTTTCCCTTGAGTAATAGTTTATTTAAATTGTTTTAGGACTTAGTTATTATTATCATAATTAAATATGTATCAAATTTAATTTGGAAACAAGTTTCATATGGTAACAAGTTTATTTTCCATTAAAACTAAAAATTATAGTAAAATAATATTAAATTTGTCATAGGCAACCTTGACAGATGGCCAATGCCCAACATTGACATTGCAATAGCTAGAAACCTTGACATATTATACTTATCCTTGACATTTGTTGTAGCAACCTTAACAGAAGATCAAGTTAACATTGACATATGATAAAAAAATCTTGACATATGTTGAATCCAACCTTGACAAAAGTGAAAGAAAGATTGACATATGTCATAGTAACAAAGATTCGATCATTGGTAGAAATAGAAACAACCTTGACATATGTAAATGTCAAGGTAGATTTAAACTTTTCTTGACATTGGCATAGATGACATATATAAATAGTAACATACCTTGACAGATATACCCTACCTTGATGGTGAAAAACTGTCAACAAAAGGCTTTTTTCTTGTAGTGATATGTGGGCCTATCCATCCACCATGTGGACCATTCCATTATTTTATGATCTTAATAGATGTTTCTACTAGGTGGTCACATGTTTGTCTCCTTTCTACACGTAACGTTGCCTTTGCTAGACTCCTTGCAGAAATAATCAGATTACGAGCACAATTTCTAGATTATCCAATTAAGACAATACATCTTGATAATGCTGGCGAATTTACTTCTCAAACATTCATTGACTATTGCATGTTAGTAGGGATAAATATTGAGCATCCTGTTGCTCATACTCATACCCAAAATGGTTTAGCAGAATCCTTCATCAAACGTCTCCAATTAATAGCTCAACCATTACTAATGAAAACCAAATTACCTACTTTCGCCTGGAGACATGCTATTATGCATGCTGCAGCTTTAGTCCGTATTCGACCTACAACTTACCATGAATACTCCCCTTCACAACTTATGCTTAGAAAACAACCAAATATCTCTCACTTACGAATCTTTGGTTGTGTAGTATATGTACCAATTGCACCTACACAACGCACTAAAATGGGTCCCCAACGAAGACTTGGGATTTATGTAGGTTTTGATTCTCCATCTATCATAAGATATCTTGAACCTTTGACAGACGATGTTTTTACAGCCCGCTTTGCGGATTGTCATTTTAATGAGAGTGTTTTCCCGTCATTAGTGGGAGAAAAGTCGATTCCTGAAGAACGATGAGAAATTAGTTGGAAGGCATCTACTATGACCCATCTTGATCGTCGTACAAATCAATGTGAACTAGAAGTTCAAAGGATCATTCATTTACAAAATCTTGCAAATCAATTACCAGATGCATTCATTGATACAAAGAAAGTGACAAAGTCACATATCCCAGCTACAAATACTCCAACACGGATTGATGTCCCTGTAGGACAGTTAACAAATGAATCTAAGATACGCCTGAAGCGTGGTAGACCTGTCGGCTCAAAGGATGTAACTCCCCGAAAGAGGAGAACCCAAGAAAAACTTGGCACTCTAGAAGAGGCCATCAAAATGACTAATCAGTTTAAAATTGATAAATCTATAGCCCTAGAAGAGGCACAAATAATGCAGAAAGGCCCTGAAAAGGCACATATTGAACAAGAAGCCCCCAAAGAGGCACATATTGAACAAAAAGTCCTTGAAGAGGCATAGGTACCTAAAAATTGTGAGATCTCAGTAAGTTATGTACATGCGGGAGAAAAATGGGATCGAAATAATATTATTATTAACAATATTTTTGCTTTCCAAGTGGCCTTTGAAGTCATAAGAAATCATGAAGACCCCGAACCATGAAATGTGGAAGAATTTTGACATAGAAATGATTGGCCAAAATTGAAAGAAGCTATACAGGCAGAGTTAAACTCATTAACAAAACGATAAGTTTTTGGACCTGTAGTCTAAACACCTGAAGATGTAAAGCCTGTTGGGTACAAATGGGTATTTATATGAAAACACAATGAGAATAATGAGATCATAAGATATAAAACGCGATTAGTAGCACAAGGTTTCTTGCAGAGACCTGGTATTGACTATGAGGAAACATATTCTCCCGTCATGGATTCAATCACATTTTGTTTCTTAATTAGTTTGGCAGTCTCAGAAGGACTGGATATGTGTCTCATTGATGTTATTACAGCATATTTATGAGGATCCATGGATAATGATATATACATGAAAATCCCTGAAGGATTTAAATTGCCTGGAGCAAATAGTACAAAGCCTCGTAGCATGTACTCAATCAAATTACAACGATCCTTGTATGGATTAAAGCAATCTGGATGCATGTGGTACAATCACCTTAGCAAATACTTGCTAAAAGAAGGGTATGTGAATAACCCTATATGCCCATGCATCTTCATTAAGAAATCAGAAACCGGATTTGCAATTATTGCAGTGTATGTTAATGACTTAAATCTTGTTGGAACTCCTGAAGAGCTCACAAGAACAACAAATTACTTAAAAAAAGGAATTTGAGATGAAAGATCTTGGAAAAACAAAATTTTGTCTTGGCTTGCAGATCGAGTATTTTCCAAATGGAGTTTTAGTACATCAATCAACATACATTAAGAAAGTTTTGAAGCATTTTTATATAGATAAAGCGCATCCTTTAAGTTCTCTAATGGTTGTCCGATCACTTGATGTGAAAAAAGACCCATGTCGTCCTTGCCAAAAAAAAATGAAGAGTTACTTGGTCCTGAAGTACCATATCTTAGTGTTAATGGTGCACTTATGTATATTGCCAATTGTACATGTCCAGACATTGCTTTTTCTATCAATTTATTAGCAAGATACAGTTTCGCTCAAACTCGAAGACATTGGAATGGTATCAAACATATATTGCGTTATCTTCGCGGAACTACTGATATAAGTTTATTTTACTCAAGGGAATCAAAGCAACAATTGCTTGGATATGCAGATGCAGGATATCTTTCAGATCCACATAAAGGTAGGTCACAAACAGGGTATGTGTTTAATTGCAATGGTATTACTATTTCATGGAGATTTGTCAAACAAACAATGGTGGCCACATCATCAAATCATTCAGAAATACTGGCAATTCATGAAGCAAGTCATGAATGTATATGGCTAAGATCTATGATCCAGCATATTCGGGGAATCATGTGGACTCTCCTCTATCAAAGGTGACCCGACAATATTATTTGAAGATAATGCTGCATGTATTGCACAAATAACAGGGGGTTTATATTAAAGGAGATAGAACTAAACACATTTCACCAAAATTCTTTTTTACACATGAACTCCAGAAGAGTAGTGAAATTGATGTGCAACAAATACGCTCAAGTGATAATCTAGCATATTTATTCACAAAATCATTGTCAACCTCAACATTCAAGAAGTTAATACACAGGATTGGAATGTGTCAACTCAAGGATATCGACATGAGGGGGAGTATGCTTGTAAAAGGGTGTTAGTGTACTGTACTCTTTTTTCCTTTGTCCAGGTTTTGTCCTACTGGGTTTTACTGGCAAGGTTTTTAACGAGGCAGTCCTAATATACCAAGAAAAGAATATTGTACTCTTTTTCCTTCGCTAGGTTTTTCCTATAGGGTTTTTTACTAACGAGATTTTAATGAGGCATATTCTTTCAATGTGGTGGACATCTAAGAGGGAGTGTTATAATTGTAGTAATAAATGCCACCACATTAATGTTAATTAAGTATTATTCATGACTTCCATTAATACTCATTAATGGAAACCATTAATGTTATTTCTGAGTTTCATTAATATTCATTAATGGGGATATTAATGGAAGCCATTTGGAAAGCCTATAAAAGGGCTTCCCGTCTTCTGTAATATACATCCCGAGAAAAGAAAGAAATTATCTTCCTCTCATTCTCTTTGTTTTTCATTCTCTCAACTTTTTCAACTCTCTTCTCTGATTTCTTCTTCCCTATTATAAATCAAAGTAAGATATATTTCATCTCTACTACTTTGATTTGCATTGTATTTGTCTTTGTTTTACAACAATTAGACATTTATATATTTTTAAATTATTTACTTTATATATAGAAGAGTTAATACAAGTTAAATGAGTTTGAAATGACATTTATTGACTTTAAATCTTTTTTTTATTTACCTTCACTTTCTCTTTTTCTCATATTTTTTTCTTTATTTTCTTTCCCTTACATTTTTATTCACATTTTCTGGAACCAAACATAACCTAAAACATAGTAGATGGCAACCGAAGAGGAAAATGTCATATAAGTCATCTAATTTGAAATGGGATTTTAACCATGAGTTAATCTTATTATTTTTTATTTTAAAAGATTTTTCAAATATTTACCCATCCATCCATTTATTTAATGCAAAAACGAAAATAAAAAAGAGTTTTACATGAGAGGTGCAGGGCTAAAATGGCAAGATGCTTCGTCGTCTATGGGTTGATGGGATAAATGATCAAGTGATCTGTTAGCCTTAACATGAATTGAGGTATTCCCGGATGAGCGCATGATGATATGTCGGAGGACATAAAGGATGATGTAGGTGCCAACCGATATTAGACACTTTAAGAGTGTATATTCAGATGAGGGAAAACCATGTACAATATCTTTCAAACTTAATAGATTTTATTAGGGTTATGTTTTATATCTATAGGGCTTCAAGAAACCTTGGAGGTAGTTTAGAATAGAGTAACAGTGCTATAAATAGAGAGTTTACATAAAAACTCGTATTTCAAACCTTAGAAACAAAAAAAAAAAAAAAAAACTGACAATCCCCCAACAGATGACAGGTGAAACTTCAGTCCGACAAATCAGATTTAGTAGCTCACCACCTGAAAAACAAATACAGAGTACTCCATCAAATTAAGTATGATATGATCAGGGTTAAGCATGAAGCAAATCACTGATATATGGAAACAGTTATTTTGGTTTGAAAGCTTGTGGATGGATACCTGTTCAAGTTCCATGTTGTCTTCTTTCCCCTTTGCATTTCTTTTGCAGACGTGCAACATTCACTGTGATAACCACCATCACTCTATCTTTAATCTCATCCAGGAACCGGAAGTAGGCTCGCCTCCAAGACCTATTTATTATCAAAGGGCCAAAAACTGCCCAGAATCCCACCACAAATCCAGGCCCCATGCTCACGTAGAACCACCTCATTTCAAACTCATCATCATGATCTTCATTACCCGCCCTGGAAGAATCAGTAGTAGCTTTATCATCGCCTGGGCACTTCATTGGCAGAGGATCCCCGCAGAGTGCAAGGTTATTCCTGTATATGGATGGGTCATTAAGGGTTTGGAACTGGTTGCTTGTTGGAATTTTACCAGATAGTCTGTTGTAAGATAGGTTCAAGTGATTCAAGGAAGTCAGAGAAATCATACTTGGTGGAATCGGGCCAGAGAGCTGGTTTCTTGAGAGGTCCAGAGTTTCTAATTGACTTAAGCCCCCAATATCCTCTGGTATATTTCCTGTAAAATGGTTTATGGACAAGTTCAAGGTGAAAGATTTCTTATTTCAGGCAACTTTCCCGATAAATTATTGTCTGAAAGATCAATGCTATTCACAAGATACAGAGTACTCTGATATATGAGTTCTCTTCCTTTCACCACAACTGACAATCGCCCCTCGTATCTCTCATCGCTGATTTCAGTAGCCATGCCACTCAAATTTCCCAAACAAGAAGGAACGGATCCTGACAGATTATTATGTGCGACGTCCAATATATGAAGATGGGAAAGACTGCACACTTGGGAGGGAATGTTTCCATCAAAGAAGTTTGATCTCAGACGTAGAATCAACAACGATTGCATCTCTCCTATCCATGATGGAAGGTTTCCTGATAATCTATTGTCGCCAAGGTCAAAACTATCCATGTCCTTGCAATTCTGCAGAGAAAAAGGAATTTCCCCTGAAAGTTTGTTGCCACTCAGTATCAAGAACATAAGTGAATTCAGGGTGCCCATTGAGCTGGGGATCTCACCAGATAAGCTGTTATTTGCCATATCTACTTCGTACAAATCTGGTTTATCATTCCAAATCAAAGGAATTTCACCAGACAACTGATTATTTGAGATAACCAGATTTGTCAAACCCGTAATCTTAGCCATAGACAAGGGAATGGTACCATTTAGAGAGTTCCAAGAGACGTCAAAATTTGACAACCGGGGCATGGTTTTGCCAAAATCCCGGGGTATTGGTCCAGAAAATGAATTGTCTCTCAAATACAATGAACTCAGATTAGAAGAAAAGTGTGGGAAAGGACCGTGAAAGCGGTTGGAGCTCAAATCCACAACAGCATTTTCTGTAAATTTCAATGAATTTGGGACCTTCCCGCTCAGTTGATTATTTGAAAAGTCCAGTAGGTCGAGCTGCAAGTCTAACTTCCAAAACCAATCAGGTATGGAGTCTGAAATCCTAGCATTGTTGAGCACTATTGTCTTCAGCTGGTTTTGGGTTCTCAGCCATGCAGGAAATTTGGGACCTAGATGGCATGCTTGGAGTTCCAGGTAACTTAGTTTAAAAGGAGGAATCCATTTAGAATTCACATTGAAGACCAAGGTGATGTTTGGAGATGACTTCTTGATTGACAACTCAATTAAGCTTGTGAGATTGGAGAAATGAGACTCTGTCACAACACAAACCCATGGATTCTCTGACAGATCCGCTGCAACCAATGCTGAGAGTTGGCCCACACTCTCTGGAATTATCCCATTCATTTGATTTTCAGAGATGTAGAATTCTTGCAAGGACGACAAATTTCCAATGGTGTTTGGAATTGACCCCACAAATGAGTTGCCCCACAGATGAAGAGACTTTAGGTTCTTCAGGTGTCCCAAAGAATTAGGAAGAAACCCATCCAGTTTATAATTGAACCCCAAATCCAGAGACTCTAAGCTACTACTGTTGACACACTCGGACAACCCATCTATCAATTCAGTTATCTCTCCACTAATACTGTTGAAAGATAGTTTGAGAGTTCGCAAGTTGCAAAGCTTTCCTAAGTTTCTAGGTAAGTGACCTCCAATCAATATATTAAAAGACAAATCAATGTATTCAAGGGAAATCAAGAAACCAAATCTATCAGGAACACTGCCTTGAAGACTGTTGGAGTTGAGATCAAGGTATGCAAGACTACTAAAGTTGAACAACCAGTGAGGCATCGACGAGTTGAAGCCATTGTTGGAGAGATCGAGCACCGAAAGTGAGGTGACATTACCAAATGGAAGAGAGAGATCAGGAAGGGAAGACAGGCCACATCCAGGTAAGCGTAGTTCCAAGAGTGAAGAAAGGGAGTTAACAGCTCGATGCCAATAAGCTGCAGCCTTGCTAAAATCTATATTTCCCAAATTAAGGTGTCTCAGAGAAGAAAGACCTGATAACCAGTGCAGGTCATTCTCAACTGATTCAAGAGAATAAGAGTTGAGATCAAGATAGAGCAAGCTAGAAAGGTTCCCTAGGTGGGGTGGGATAGTTCCACCGAAGGATGCACCTGAGAGATTGAGATATCTCAACCTCTTGAATGATCCAATGAACTTGGGGATTTTGAGTCCTCCAAAATTGTTCATGCTCAAGTCCAAGTACCTCAAATCTTTCAAATCAGGTAAAGAATGACTTATCTCGCCGCCAAATGCATGAGCTGCTCCGTAGTCATCCATCGCTTCATTGTCGGGGTCCGGACTTCTAGCATACTGGTTGCGGAGTTTGAGCTTGATGACTCGAGGTGGCCTTGAGCTGCACACCACACCACTCCATCTGCAGCAATCCAGGCCAACCCAAGAAGAGAGCCTGTCGGAAGGATCAATAAGACCTTGTTTGAAATTAACAAGGGCTTTTCTCTCAATTTCAGTGCAGCTGGCATTGAGAACGCCATTGCAGGAACCAAGTTTAACAGTTTCAAGATGGAGCAAAGTGGAGGAGAGGAAAATAAGCAGAAGGAAATGAATGGAGGCATTGATATCAGCCATGTACGATGATATTGCAGCCAGAAGTTCTATGTATGGACTCCACAAAATAATGATAAAATGCTTTTTGTAAGCCAGTTGAGATCATGTGTGGAGGTTTAGATATAAATACCATTCATCTCCTCGGCAAAAAATCCCTCTCTCTATCATTACTCATGATGAAATAAAATTCAATTAATTATTCAGAAAGTAAAATTCTTCATATGGATATAAATATTATTTGACATTTAGTCTTCACTTAAAATATTAATATTGACATATCTCAAAAAGCACGATATGATAAATAAAAAAGGAAGAGAACATTTTCTAAGCATTAGCCATTATGACTACATTTGGGTCTTCTAATTTTATGTTGTGTATTAAGATATTATCTTCCAAGGAACATAAATTATAAAAATAAAAAGGACCACCCCTACAAAAAAGGACCCAATGTGGAAACCAACTTGGATGTAGGGTCATAGGTGGTGCTGAAGGCCAGGTCTAGACTGACGGAAAGCTACCAATCTAAGACCTCAACTATTTTTATTCTCAATTTTGACATGACCCAATAACAAGAATTACCACCCCTACAAAAAAAAGGACCCAATGTGGAAACCAACTTGGATGTAGGGTCATAGGTGGTGCTGAAGGCCAGGTCATAAGAATATAACAAAATATTTCGAGGTATCGGGTTATACATAGCCCTGTGTGAATAAATAGAATGTACCTCCAAAGCCTACCTCTAGAAATCCTATTTTAAAAAAATGAATGTAGCTCCATCATTTATAAATTTTTGGGTAACCCAAAGAAAAACTTAAAACAAATATGTACAAAAGAAAGCAATAATACTAAGGTTAAAAAAAAAATTCTAAAATGAATAAGATAAAAGAGGGAAAATAAAATAAGTGGAGTAGAGTGGGATTGAGTAGTTCTTAGATATGAAATTACGAAAACTTTCTAAGATACCATAATCTAAAATCAGTCTGAACTTGTGAAATTGTGCTAGGTTGGTCAAGGGCAAATAAAATTCGATATTGAAAACCAATAAATACAACAATTCATTTGTCTTTCAATAGGTTTTTTTTCCTTTTATTGTTATGACATAGAAGTGAACGTTATTTTGGATTGTAAAGAGAAAAGAAAATTTCATTCGATAGATATTAGCAAAAATAGTGACCAATGGATCCCTTCTCTTGTACGTCTTCTCTTAGTTACATGTGTTGTTCATAAGGCACAGTTAATTTTTAGCTTCTTGAGATAATGCATGATTAATATTAAAATAAAATTTTAATTAATAAATTAACGTTAATGATGTTATCTTTAAATTCTACTTAATCAATAGTTAAAAATATAAAAATCATTATCAAAATTTTGTTAAAGATTTTTTTTTTTTTTTACATTTTTTATATATTAATTAAATCTATGAGAAATATAAATTTACAAATAAAATTTAAAAGATCATACATATATCATCATTGTTTTTTTTAATCATTGAATACATCCAAATTAGATATATTCATATATGTGTGTGTGTATATATTGTTTCTTTCATTTTTTTAGTTTCTTTTTCAATATTTTTTGTCAAAATTTTCATCAAAACTTTTCGATATATATTGATATAACTATAACATCTAACTACTGATATTTCTGTAAAAACCAATATTTTAATCATTACATGTTACATCCTATTTTTTTACTTTTTGAATTTTTTGATATTCCACTTGATCCTTCAAAGTGGGTGGGAAAAGCTTCATTTATAGCATGTCTAGAGACAAATGTGCTTCTTAGAAGGTCAAGCAAATCTCTTCAACATCCTTAACATGAGTGTAAGGGCTTTGGTTCTCATGAGATCTAAAGATTGGGAGTAAGGGCACCAATTGAGTCTTGATAATCACCTAGTCTTATGATGTGACAAAACATGTGTTGGGAACCCTAGATTGCTTCATTCTCATACCTTGGATCTCATAGGGTGCATGCAAACTATCATAGGCTTCTCTAAATCTATCGAAATAAAAACATATAGCTATAAAAACCATATTAGAATAAAGATTTTGAAATGTAGTACTCATACTTAGATCTAGATGTTCCTATATTAATTTCTAGTAGTGAAGATGCCTGAAGGCCTCATACACCCAAGATCTTTTACCTAATGATTCGAACCACGATCTTGATACTTCAAAGTGTGGACTTTGGAAGGAAGAAAGCTATGACTCTCTCTTTCTCTCTCTTTCTCTATCTCTAGAGGTGGAAAACGACTCTCACCAAAAAAGTGAAACCTTATTCTCTAAGAGGGTATTTATAAGGTTCTCCTACTGGGTTTAAGTGACTTAAGTCTACTAAGGCTTGGGTTACTTAATCTAGTCCAAACCTAATTGATTAATTAACCACACAAGGTCATCTAATTAACCAATTAGCCCAATTCAAAGACCTTGTTCATTATCCTTTGTGCAACCTTACATAATTATCAAAATGCCCATATGCACAAAAGTGAACTTAAAGACAATTCAACTCTCATAAATTGTGTCATCATGGTATATGAGTTCAAAGCAAAGACCATTGGGACCCATAATAGTACCGACTCCCTTAGAATTCAATTCTAAAGTTGATTCAACATTCCACTAAAGAGAATCAATTGCACTCTAGTACCTTATGTAAATAACAACGAGACAAAATTTAGGATCTGTGACCTACTATTCATTGCATGTAGACTCCTCATGAACTGGTATTCGTAATCTAATAAAGTAATGCTATCACCTATCAAGATTGTCTCTTCAACCTTGAGTTACAAATCCTACTTATTATGTGATCAAATGACATCTCTACCTTAAAAAGAGCATATATATATATATATATATATATATATATGTCAAATTCCACTTAAGGAATTACTGCGGTGCCATAGATTTTATGATCACATGTCCTTTTGATTAAAACCCTAACTAGTCTTCTCTTCCTTCGTTTTTCTTCTTTTTTTCTCCATTTTTTCTCTCTCCTTCCTATTTCCACTGTGGTTTATGCTAGATAAACATTTAGACATTTATTTGTCACCTATAAAAAGATACCCACCAAGGAAAAGTTTTGGATTCACTAAGATTTTTGTCAAAAAAAAATTGCAGAATTGTGTAATGTGAGTCTTCCAAATTCTTGATTTTGGTTTTTTTCAAAAAGCTTGGTTTTTTTGGATCTTTGGTTGTGATCAGTAATCATACCGAATTGAAGTGTTTCTTTCCCTCTTTTAATTCTATCTTTTAAAGGGTTTGGAGCTTTGACATTGAAGTTTGATTTTCAACTCCTTATAGCCATAAAATCAATTATGTTGAATTGCAGGAGCTATTGGTTTGAATAAAATGGAATCTGGGTTTGAAATTTGGGGTTTTTGTTGTTTTCATCACATCCTTCCTCAAAGCCCATATTTGAATACTTACCATAGTTAGATTTCAAGGTTGAAATTTCAAGAGATGTAGTCATTGATTGGAGGAGGAAAGAGAAAGAGTGAAGAGAAAAGAAGAAGACTGAAGAAAGAGGAGGGCAGACTAGTTAGGGTTTTATAAATTGACCATTTTGCCCTCAATCATGTGGAGAGCACATGTCTTTCTATAAAATAAAAAATAATGTCGTCTCTCAAAAAATGTAAGGATGAATGGTATATTGCTCGATTTTGAAACTCAATGGGGCAATGTGCAAAACACATTATATGTTAGGGAGTAAAGTGTAATAAACCCAAAAAAAATTATCATTTTGCCCTTGATCACGTGGAGAACACATGCCTTTCTGTTAAAAAAAATTAACATCGTCTCTTAAAAAATGTACATTGCATGTAATTATAAATGTTGGGGATTCATTGCTCGATTTTGAACTCAAGGGGACAATGTGCAAAACACGTTATAGGTTGGGGGGTAAAGTGTATTAAACCCATTTAAAAATTTTTCTAATTTGACTTTAATTTGGATTACTACATTA
Organism: Vitis vinifera; assembly: GCF_030704535.1. NCBI lineage: Eukaryota > Viridiplantae > Streptophyta > Magnoliopsida > Vitales > Vitaceae > Vitis > Vitis vinifera. Next base: position 25,971,809 of record NC_081818.1, on the reverse strand, counting down.
AAAAAATTTAAATTTTATCCAAAACCGTCTATATTAAAAATTCTAATAATATTACTATTTTTTTTTTAGAAAAAAATTATGGTAAATTTCTTTAATAAATTTATATTCATTTGTTTAAAAAATTAAAAAAAACATTAAATCATTTCTAAGATTTATATAAAATATTTTATTTGAGATTTAATTTATTAAATTTTATTAAAAATTTGTGATGACAATTATTTGTTATGGACATTAATTTATTTAAATAATTAAAATTATTAAAAATTATATTAATAATTTATCTACTCAAATTAATTTCAATTTAAAATTATATATTTATAAAATATTAGAACTTTTTTTTTATGTTTTAGTAATTTCTGAATAAGTTTATATTTTTAATATTTTAAAATAAAAACGTTCAAAATTAAATAAAATTAAAATGATAAATATAAAAAAAAAATTAAAAGTAAAGTGTTTGTAATTTTTTAAAATAGAGTTAATGTGTAAATATGAAAAATACTTTAAAATAAAATATAAATTTAAAATAAAAGATAAATTTAAATATAATTAAAAATATTCTGCCCACTCTTTAGGTATTATTTGAACCAAATATCCCGAAATTTTAATCATTGGATTTAATCTTGGCCTTAGATAAAACATTTAACCATTTGGATCAGATTTAAAAAACACGTGTGATGTTGGCCATGGGATCAAGAATCTTTCATTTCAACCTTGATTGGAGGAAAGGAAGCATGTAGATATATTGTCGATTTTTTTGGGCAGAAAATCGTCACTTTTCGGCGAGATTTTGGCGATTTTTTGACACGGCAAGGCTGGCTTCATTTGCTTCAACGATTATTTCGGTCCAAGCTGATAAATTGGCGATTACAATTTTTTCCAAAATTTCTCTCTCGTTCGAAGTTTCCATGCCATTTCTCGCTTCAACCGTCACTACTCTCCGATATTTTGCCGAAATATTGGTAAAATTTCAAACCATGGATGGGATTAAAACTTGCATAATAAGCGGTATAAAAACTTAGGTAAAGATTTCTGTAAGAGTTAAAAGAGAACAAAACATACATACAAGGGCTTTATGTTTATATGGCAATTTCTTTTCTGGCCCAATTCCTGGAGTTTGGTGAAAGAATGCCCATGCATTCTTGGTATTGCATTGTGCTCCTACACAAAAATTGACCTAGGGCTTTATGCATTTCATGGTGCAGCCTCCCTGATGGCTGGTTCAATGAGGATGACTGTTTCCTCTCTGTCATATTCATTGAACTCACAAACAATCTCCTCTTTCTACCCATAACAATGATGGTCCTCCTAATAGCCAAAAGTGTTGGTGACTGCATTAACCCAAGCATTTATGAGATAATACTGCACCTCAAAGGCCTGCCTTTCTTGGATGCGAATCCTGAGCCATGGATGAGAAATTTTACTGCTGGGGAGCTTGCAGATGTCAAGCCACAAGTAGTTACCCTTCGCGGAGTGGAAAAGGCAGCCCGCATTGTAGATGTCATGAGAAAACAACACGCACAATGGTTTCCCAGTTGTAGATGAAGGGGTGGAACCACCGGTCGGTCAGCTGAACTGCATGGAATTGTACTAAGAGCACACCTTGTTAAAGTGCTAAAGAAGGGTTTCCCATTGATCATTTTTCAACTCCAACGCCACATCAGTAACTAAAATATTCCTCACAAGGGTTTCTTCTTCCTCTTTCCTGACTTCTTTTTCTTGAGACCTGCTCCTGGGCCCCTTTTGAACACAGTCAAAACCTCGCTCGATGCTGCAATCATAGCCAAACATCATTTATAATAGTTAATAAGCAAACAAAGGAATGAATGTAATGTGCATATCATGGCATACATCAGAACTAACATGTGGTATTCACTTTAAGTTGCTCAAGTCAATCAGATAGTTATTTTCCATTAAGAACCAAAGTATGCCTGATAAAGTTTAAATTGTTTAATGCAATTTTATGCACGTCTATGGCATAAATTCAAATTTCTAGTACATATTCCCCTTTACCCTAAACGCAGTGAAATAGATTCTTTCTTCTGGAAATTGCTATTTGCCTATGTTAGGATAACAAACCAGGAAATCATCAAATAATTAAGGCATTTAGCTAATCCAAGAAGTTCCCCAGAGAAAATTTCATGGACAGTCTACAACTGAAAACATGTTCAAAGCTCCCTTAGTTTAGGAGACAAACTTGATGCCCACTAATATGTCAGTTTACAGTTGGTTCTCACATGATTTGGAGATTATGCCCATATGGCGCAACAGAAGCACCATAGGTGATCATTTGTATTGGTTGAACTTAATCTTTCTTCCTTCCCGACCAAGTGTGAAACATATAATTGGTTCCTTAATTGAATTACAAGATACTCTTCTATTGAAGAATAAAGAAAAGCAAACAATTCTTCATCAGAAACTATGCCATAGGTTCAGTGCCTTCAAATATGCAGAGTTACATAGTACTAGATGTTCTAAACAACTACAGAATGATGCCACTGTTCATTCAATAAGATGATACGCCCAGCTACAAGATGGATTATATGTCTTCTAAAAGAAACAGAAAAAATTAAGAATGTATTACCTCTGGGTGCCAGGAAGGAAATTAAAACCATGGGCTTTATCCAAATGCCATTCCTTACGGAACGGCGACTTACAATCCTGTTTAATAATTGGTGCATTAGAAGCTTGAGACAATAATTCGTGTTTTCAAAATTTGCCCAAAACCAAAGCAGAATCAGATCTAATTGCATGGCAATTCTAAGTAGACAATATAGAAACTTAAGACCCAGAAGTACCTCTTTGAAGCTTTCCCATCCACAACTAATATAAATAAGAGTTTTAGGAAGTGATTGACCCTCATCCGGAGATGTTTTGCTTTTCAATCTGAACCGAGGCTTCCTTTGCATGTAAAATCCATGGTCTCTTTTCGTTCTTGACCTTTGAAAAAGACCTGAAATAGAGGCACAAAGAATGAATTACTTAAATCTTAAAATTTTAGAGTTGCTGTTTCAAACATTTCAGTCACATGGAAATTACAGAAGCACACCCACACCTTTCAGTTGACTTAGTTCTTTTCTCAGCAAATGATATGGTCTGTAGCGCATCAACCAGATATGGATCCAGCCCATTTCTAGGAGGGTCAACAACAACTACATCTGATCCCACTAGCCAAGAAAGAGGTCCCCGATATTTAATTTTCAATAATATTGGCAGCTTATCTGACTTTAGTCACTGGTATGAGCTTCAGAGGAAAATTCAAAGGGTTATTTGTGTTTTTGTTTGTATGTGTATGTCTGAGTGTAAAAGTTTGAGGTGTTGAACACTAACAATTGGCGTGTCTGCATGATGCCAGCTGATGGTACTATCTATAGACATTGGTAAGCAGCCAACTGTCTTCTCAAAAGATAGCTTTGCCTCTTTGTTGATCTCAATGCATTTAACAGACCTGAAAAACAAGACTAATTAACTTGGAATTAATATATCTTCTAGTTGGACATAAGAATGAGACTTCCAGAGAACTTGAACCATCCACGTTCTTGCCTGCTTTTTCTAGTGGCAGCTAATGATAATCCAATTACACCAGCTCCAGCATACAAATGAGCAACTGCTGCCCCATATGGGACATACTTTTGTGAAACATATAAGTAGGATTTCTCTCAATAAACATAAGATAGAGTCAGGCATCTTATGTTAGTGAGCTGCCGATGTGTCCTGTGTGATGCAGGAACACAAAAAGGAACACGGAAACTTGGGTGTCCAAACAAGAGGCAAATAAAGCCAGAGTCTCCAGCCTCAACAATTCCAGCAATTAATTGTATCAAAAAGAGAATTGTACATTCTCAAGGATTTGATGTCTCTCAGATGCTGAAATGAATTATGATTTAATGATGATTGATAAATAAGATAGAATAAAGACATTCCTAAGCAATCAATTAAGAATTCTAGATTAGAAATTTTGTTTACCTGTGTATTTGCTTGGCCAAAACTGGATGGAGCCAATGCAACATCAATTCCTCCAACATGCTCCGATCCCAAAAGTCTATTTCTCCTAAAAGATGCCTCCACCTATTCCCAAAAATTATCTGCAACAATAGTAATAACATTATTAAGTTCCCAACCTTAAAATCATATAAATCTAGATATTAAAATTACATAATGTTGTACGTAGATAATATGAAATACATGTGCCGGTCTGGTATAAAAAAGTAAACAGAAATTGATGAAGCTAAAGAAAGTGGATCTTACACCATTCAGGTATGAGTTGTGCTTAGGCATAGTACCCCTAAAAGAATTAGTAAATTTCATTTTCTCCTAAGAATTTTATCTCTTAATCAGTGATAATGTTAGCTTCTCTATACACTTTATGACTTATGATCTAATTAAATGACAAACTACGACAGCCCGACTCTAGGTAGGGGTTGTTGGCAGCCACAATGGTAAAATTGAATGGAGTAGCCTTCCTGTCCTTAATGAAAATGTCTTGTCTTCTTTGTTTTGTAGTGTGCCCTCTTTGACACGCTAAAGTATGAACATTTGCTTTAATAGGTCCAGATGTGGACATTAAAACTTTACTAGAATGTGCATGTGAAAATGTCATTAATTCTAAAGGAAGAAAATTTTAGACTTTAGGCATCAGGAGCTGACGGACTTGGTTTAGGAACATTTGCTAAAGTCTTGCCCCTTTTTTGGTTTAGAAAAAAGACACTAGTTTAATAATTCAAATAAAATTAAATACGTCGAGTTAAAACATCCTTTTCATATCTTCATTTGCTATTCTAATCGATTGACTTATTTTACTTCATATTCCCATTTAACAAAATTCTTACACTTAAAGCCAAAATGTGCTTTTGAATCAGCGGGAAATGTGCCTGTCTAGCAAAATGCTTATGTATCATCTTGTTGAAAGAATAATTAATTTCATAAATATTTTGCATGCCACTAGGATTATTTATTTAGGACCCTTTATTTTCACTAGTATGAAACTCTTTGAATCACTTTCAGTCTCCAACTGCCTGATATCATCTTCTCTTGGCCATCAGAGGCCTTCTCTCGAATTGATACTCTTTGTTACACATGCATACATCATCAACTTTTTGCTCTTTTCTTTTCAATAATGCATAGATTTCCTATTCTCTTATGGAATTTGTGAGTGGAATAAAAACCGTGAGAGGCTAAGACCCTTTCTTATGAAGATGTAGCATGAAGGTGAAGGAATAGGACAAAAAGGAGCAGTGACTATAGTAATGTTAGAGTAGTCAATACGGATTTTGAAGTTTATTTTAAGAAAATGAGATATTTGAGTAGTTTGGATTAAGTGTGCAAAATTATTGTCTAGTAGAGTAACACACGGAAGGGGGTGAATGAGTAATTTTAAAAAAAATTATAATATAAGGATTGAAATTGACCATTTTGCGTTTGGTCACATGGAGAGCATATGTCTTTTTATATATATAAAAAAAATCATTTCTTTTTTAGGTTTTGTTAATTTTATCTCACCTATATTTTGGATTAAAATATCCACCGATTTCAATATATTATGACCGATATTTTTTATATATCTTAATATATTTATAAAATCAAGTTATTGATATATTTGCAAAAACTGATATTTTCATCATTGATCTCAATATATTAATATAATAACACAAAAAAAAAAATCACATATAAAAATACATGAGGTTTTAACGTGATTCTACTTTAATGCTAGTATGTTAGTGTAAAACCAAAAGGATAAAATAATCTACACACAAAGGTATGTCATATTTTTATGTAATTCAACTAATCTTTCTTACATCAATGGATGATAGAAAATCATTGGAGTATATCATAAAGAATATTTTAGAGAATAGAAAAACAAAAAACAAAAAACCAAAAACAAGTTTTGAAACATCTTATGTTTTCCTATTCCTTATATTTATACTTTGAACTGCAAACCCTCAATCCACCAAGTGTCTCGAGCTCTTTCCCATACCTCTATCTACCATGTATAATTATTACAAAATCATCTCCATCTTATCACAATCTTTTTCCTCGTGATCTAAAATATTTCTAAAAATAATTATAATAATTTTTCTTACTTTATAAAGAACTCTATTATTATAATGATATTTTTTATCCATAATGTTGGTTACAACATGGATTATATATCAATTGAAAATTTAAGGCACTCTTCAAAAAAGAGTTCCTTCATATAAATAATTGTTTGAGATAGTAATTGGACCATTTAATTTACTCATGGACAATTTTATCAGAGAGATATAAGTATGCTGGGATAAGCATTATTTTTTAAGCCTTTAAAGTAAAAGACTTAAATTGCAGCAAGACCTAGTTTTTTCCATATCCTATGATTTAGTCCACAAGGGTACTTATAGTCTAGACAGGACATGGAATGTCATGATAAATTATTAGACTTTGTTTTCTCCTCCAAGAATGAAAAGAAACCTTTGTGGTACCTTTGTTCATATTGGAATTTTAGACCCTAAAACCAGTTGGTAAGTTACGTAAAAGTTGAACAATTAAAGATTAATTATCTTAAGCTGCGGTCCTTAGCATTCACCCCAAGTCAGTAGTGGACATTGACCCTCTTCCATTTAGCCATCTTAGTGGACAAGAGGAGAAAGAGCGTGTAGGAAAAAAAATTAAAAATTAAACTGATTTTACTCGTAATGTTTTTATTAATAGTTTTATTATTATAAATGTTTTTAAAGAGAAGCTCATTTTGCCAACCTCTCAAGCTTAAAGCAGTTGTCTATTACTAAAAGTTCTCCAAATGTTTCTTTGGTTTTCAACATCTCCTCTGACTGGGCTCCTCCTTTTAAACTCACATACATCAACCGTAGATCTTGCCAATTGGGTCCCAAATTTCCTACCTGGCTCAGAACTCAAAATGAGTTGACCACCGTAGTGCTGAATAATGCTGGAATTTCAGGTACTATACCAGATTGGTTATGGCAATTAGATTTGCAGCTCAGTGAACTACACATTGCTTATAATCAATTAAGTGGCAGAGTTCCAAACTCATTAGTGTTCAGCTACCTAGCCAATGTTGATTTGAGTTCAAACCTCTTTGATGGTCCTCTCCCACTCTGGTCGTCTAATGTAAGTACACTGTATCTGAGGGATAATTTGTTTTCTGGACCTATTCCTCCGAACATTGGTGAAGCAATGCCCATTCTGACAGATTTAGATATCTCTTGGAACTCTCTGAATGGTAGCATTCCCTTGTCCATGGGTAATCTACAGGCTTTGATGACCTTGGTCATCTCCAACAATCATTTATCTGGAGAAATTCCTCAGTTCTTGAACAAGATGCCTTCCCTGTATATTGTAGATATGTCCAACAACAGCCTTCCGGGTACAATACCAAGATCACTGGGTTCCCTCACGACACTCAGATTCTTGGTGCTATCCAACAACAATCTCTCTGGTGAACTTCCTTCCCATCTACAAAACTGCAGTGCCTTGGAAAGCCTTGATCTTGGTGATAACAAATTTTCTGGAAACATTCCATCCTGGATAGGAGAAAGCATGCCATCCCTGTTGATTTTAGCCTTGCGGTCCAACTTCTTCAGCGGTAATATTCCTTCAGAAATCTGTGCCCTTTCCGCGCTACACATTCTGGACCTCTCACACGACAATGTGTCAGGATTTATTCCTCCCTGTTTTAGGAACTTGAGCGGCTTCAAATCTGAACTTTCGGAGATATAGCACGGTATGAGGGACGCTTGAACCTTGATTCAAAAGGAAGAGCAATTGAATACTATCACAGTCTCTACCTTGTGACTGGTCTAGACCTGTCCTATAATAACTTATCAGGAGAGATTCCTATAGAACTAACAAGCCTTCTGAAACTGGGAACCTTGAATTTGTCCAGCAATAATTTGGGGGGAACTATACGTGAAAAGATTGGAAACTTGCAGTGGTTGGAGACTCTCGACCTATCAAGAAACAAACTTTCTGGTCCAATTCCAATGAGCATGGCTTCCATAACCTTTTTGGTTCACCTGAATCTGTCACACAATAACTTGTCAGGGAAAATCCCAACAGGCAACCAGTTTCAAACCTTGATTGATCCGTCTATTTACCAGGGAAACCTCGCACTTTGTGGATTTCCTCTAACAAACGAGTGTCATGACAACAATGGAACAATTCCAACTGGGAAAGGAGAAGACAAAGATGATGAAGATGGAGATGACTCTGAGTTGCCATGGTTCTTTGTTAGCATGGGACTGGGATTCATCATAGGACTCTGGGGAGTTTGTGGCACATTAGTGATCAAGAAGTCATGGAGATATGCTTATTTTCGCTTTGTCAACAAAATGAAAGATAGGCTCCTTCTGGCTGTGGCACTGAATGTAGCCCGTCTGACAAGAAAGGTGTAGGTGTTGGTGTTGGTATAAGATTAAATACTTATACAAAAAATATATTTTGGGCTGCTGGAACTTATTTTATTGATTGAAGAATGCTGAATTTATACATGAACTTGTAACTTAAATGACATTAGAATAGCAGAAAATCAAGCTACTAGATGATGAACAACTACTTCCTATAAAATAGAAACCAAATCTTGACCAAATAAAAATAAGAAAATATCTAGATGTTGCAGATTTTGTGCAAGACTCCAGCTGCAATATTCAAAATTCAAATTCCAGCAAATACTAAGTCAAAATTCAACACTCCTCCTTGACTTCGTAGATGCAAACTCCAAGTCTTGCACATAGACACTCAAACCAAACTTCGAAAGGGGTCTGCTTCTTTAACATTTTTGTTGGCAATATGTTCAGAAAATATACTGCTCTACTTGCAGTTTTAGCCCAAAATTGTTTGCATTCCATTTCAAGGATGGCATTTTTTGAGATCCACCAAACATTGTTTGCATTCCATTTCAAGGATGACATTTTTTGAGATCCACCAACATCAGTATGCACCAGTTGCAGTTTTTGGGTTGCTCTCTAGGATATTTTCTTTGGAAAGGGAAGTTTAGTTTGCTTCCCATATTGACAAGTAGCACATATAGGAAGATCTTTTTCTAAGTCAGGAAGTCCTTCAACTATTTGATTTTTCTTCATGTAGAGCACATCATCATGATGAAAGTGCTCGACCCTTCTGTCCCAAAACATTGTTGTGCTATCTTGTTGTAAAATAGCAGTATGCTCATCTTCCAGTAAATTCAAGGCAAAACTTTTGCCCTTCATTTTTATGTTGAACACCTCTTTGCCTTCAGCATCCTTGATAATGCAATTCCTATCTTCAAAATAAACTTTAAATTCTTTCTCAACGAGCTGTCCAACACTGAGTAAGTTTTGGTCAATGTCAGGCACAAACAAAACATCATAAATGAGTTTCAAACCTGTTTGGCTTTCGATAGCAACCGTTCCTTTGCCCTTCACTGGAATATACTCACCATTTCCAATTCTGACTTTGGAAATAGTTGTTCTATCAAGTTCTCTAAAGAGATCTTGATTATTTGTCATGTGATTTGTACAACCACTATCCACAAGCCAGCTTTCAGAGGTGCTTTTATTAGCAAAACACGTTGCTGCAAACAATTGCTCCTCCTGGCAATAGTCAACTGCTGCACTAGTTTCTTCCTGTTGTTGATTTTTGCAAATCCTCTCCACATGTCCTTGTTTACCACACTTGTTGCATTTCACATCTGGTCTCCACCAACATTTTTGTGGAGAATGATTTGTCTTCTTGCAATGAGGACAAGGTGGAAAAACTCCATTTTTCTGGTTGTTGCTGCATGGCTTGTTGTTGTTCATCTTTCCATTTTTATGGCCTGCATTTTTCTGCATTCTTGCTTGAAATGCTCCTTCTGCAGTATCTCCTTGTCTCATGAGTCTTCTTTGTTCTACAGCCTCCAAGGAATGTAATAATTCTGTCAAGCTAATAGTTGACAGATCTTTTGAATTCTCCAAAGAGGAAATTGTAGTTTCATATTTCTCAGGAAGTGTAACCAATATCTTTTGAACAATCTTCTCATTGGAAAATTCTTTTCCAAGCAGCCTAACTTTGTCTGCTATTGAAAGAAGTTGTGCAGCATAGTCTTTAACAGCATCAGACTCCCTCATTTTCTTCATTTCAAATTCTCGAATCAAGTTCATCACCTGCATGTTCTTGATTCTTTCATCTCCTTTGTATTCCTCCTTGAGATACTCCCAAATTTCTGCAGCTGAATCAATTTTCATGATTTTGATGAAAATTGATGGTGAAACTGCAGCAAACAAGCAAGCTTTCGCTTTAGCCTTTCTTGTCCTTCTTTCTTTATGCAACTTCATTTGAGCCACAGTTGGATTGGCTCCCAGGGGAGGAACTTCATAATTTTCTTCCACTGCTTCCCAAACATCAAGTGCTTGTAGATGAACTGTCATTCTAACAGCCCAAGTTTCATAATTGTCTCCATCAAGAATTGATGGTGCAACTGTGAGACTTGACTCTTCCATTGCTAAATGATTTTAGAAGGTGTTTGGGTTCACTCACCTCACTGGCCCCTCAAGATAACTATGGCTCTGATACCACTTTGTTGGTATAAGATTAAATACTTATACAAAAAATATATTTTGGGCTGCTGGAACTTATTTTATTGATTGAAGAATGCTGAATTTATACATGAACTTGTAACTTAAATGACATTAGAATAGCAGAAAATCAAGCTACTAGATGATGAACAACTACTTCCTATAAAATAGAAACCAAATCTTGACCAAATAAAAATAAGAAAATATCTAGATGTTGCAGATTTTGTGCAAGACTCCAGCTGCAATATTCAAAATTCAAATTCCAGCAAATACTAAGTCAAAATTCAACAGTTGGAAATAAACTGTCGCAGGTGAAGAAAATATGGGAACATGCTTTAAGATGGAGAGATACTTCATGAAAACATCATTTCTCATAAATTGTAAACCTGCCATTTACACAAATAAATTTCTGTTTGAGAATTGTTTCTTATGATCTTGATTGCTTTTAAATATTGTGTTAGCAGCAGCAATAATCAGCCAAATCTATTTTACAGTTAAAGCTTCATTACTGGCAGAGTCCTAGGCCTTGTTTATTTGTAAACTGGCATATGAGTGGGCATCAAGCTTGTCTCTTACACTAAGGTGGCTTTGAACATATTTTCAGTTGTAGACTGTCTATGAAATTTTCTCTTGGGAACTTCTTGGATTAACTAAATGCCTTCATTATTTGATGATTTACTGATTTGTCATCCTAACATAGGCATATAGCAATTTCCAGAAGAAAGAATCTATTTCACTGCGTTTAGGGTAAAGGGGAATCTGTACTAGAAATTTGAATTGATGCCATACATGATACAGGTGCATAAAATTGCATTAAGCAATTTAAACTTTATCCCTTAACTTTTTGTTGTTCCAGTACTGGCATACTTGGTTCTTAATGGAAAATAACTACCTGATTGACTTGAGCAACTTAAAGTGAATACATGTTAGTTCTGATGTATGCCATGATATGCACATTACATTCATTCCTTTGTTTGCTTATTAACTATTATAAATGATGTTTGGCTATGATTGCAGCATCGAGCAAGGTTTTGGCTGTGTTCAAAAGGGTCCCAGGAGTAGGTCTCAAGAAAAAGAAGTCAGGAAAGAGGAAGAAGAAACCCTTGTGAGGAATATTTTAGTTACTGATGTGGCGTTGGAGCTGAAAAATGATCAACGGGAGTAGAGGTTAGGTTGTGCCAAAGCAAAAGGAATGAAGGATTCTTTCAATATTTTACTACAGAAGAAATACCAAGAATCAACTTCTGTTTTTCTAGTGTTGTGAAAAAAGAACTTGTTGTTTATTACTGACTGAATGACTTGTAAATAACAATAATTTGAATGAACAAAATTCTACAAAAATGTTGAAAAATAAATTAAGATAATGCTCCGTAAAAGCTGCTCAGTTTCCCTTATCCCTTTCCTTGGATTTCGCTAGATGAGGAAAGGCTGTCAACTTGTTGTAGGTTCTCAAATCCTGCCTGGTCAAGATCCCAACTACTGGAGACACCTGCAAGTGAAGGAAACAATCAGGTTAGTCATATTTACCTCAAAACTGTAGTTTCTCTCACAAGATGGCCATTGTTATCATTGTATGCACAAAAAAAGAAAAGAAAAAAACATGATTTAGCTGGGTAAATTTCTCTGTCACTTCCCACTCTGTTCTCCTTCTCTCTGGCAGGAACCACTTCTTCTTCAGCACTTTAACAAGGTGTGCTCTTAGCACAATTCCATGCAGTTCAGTTGCTCCTATGACCAGACCAACCGGTGGCTCCAGCCCTTCATCTACAACTGGGAAACCATTGTGCGTGGTGTTTCTCAGGACATCTACAAGGCGGGCTCCCTTTTCCACTTCACCAAGGGTAACAACTTGTGGCTTGGCATCTGCATGCTCCCCAACAGTTAAATTTCTCATCCATGGCTCAGGATTCGCATCCAAGAAAGGCAGGCCTTTGAGCTGCAGTATTATCTCATAAATTTCTCATAATTTTTAATTTTTAAAATGAATGAATCTAAATATATTAAAAAAATTTAAGATAAAATTTTCTAAAATTTTTTATAAATATTATTAGAATTTTTAATATAGATTTTTTTGGATAAAATTTAAATTTTTTGCAAGTAGTAATGGACTTAAAGTCAAATAAGAAGAATTTTAAATTTTTTATCACTATTAGAAATTGACTTTTAATCTATTATGAAATAGAATTCAATGCAATGATTAATTTATTACAAATATAGATTTTTTTTTACGTTGAAAAAATTAGATTGTAATAAATTCTTATTTTAGAAAAATATTATCAATATCTTCCAACAAACGGTTCCCATCCCTGAAAATTGTGACTTCAGAGATTGATGTTGCATTGAATGAAGAGTTCAGGGTGATACCAGGCATGGGGGAGTTTGGTGACCGGTACTTTGGCACTGATGACTGATGAAATGATGGTGTGGATTTCAAAGGAATCTGGTTGTATGAATTGTTTTAACTATATGTAACTGGATGGAGGAACATGTCTGCAAAAGGAAGTGTTCCCCCCAAAAGCTTTGTCAGGCGTTCAGAAAATATGAATAAGAATATTGAAGCAAACAAATTGAGTTGGAGATGGTTGCTATTAATGGTTTCTCCTGCAATGAGATGGTAGTGGATGCAACCAACACATCTTCTTTATTACATGCCTGAAATCTAAATGCAATTTATAAACCACAATTGAATTTTGTTGGTGCACCATATGAGATGTCAATTTCTTTTGGTTATTGATATTCTTCTATAATACATATGGAGCTTAGGATTTTTTATTTTTTATTTTCTTGAGATGATTTTTGTCAGTGTCCAAATTGACCAAAGTTTGGATGGTTGGTTTAAGTTGAAGGTGCTGCAAGGATGGTGAATTTGGATTGGGAACAGAGACTTGTGATTCAATACGAGGGCCTAACGGATCTGATTAGTGAAAAACAATACTTAAGCACCAGTTATATAATCATTGCATTGGAATTTGGATGGACAATTGACATTATGGATGAATCTCCATTATAGGTAACATCTAGAGGGGTGAAGAAGTGTTCTTAAAAATACTGAGATAGTACCTCACAAATGCTAAATACTCCGTGATATTTCGATGTTTACTTTTTCAATCTTATTAACAAGCAACCAAATACACATGCAAAAATTGATGTACTAACGCTCTCCTAAGAAGCTAGTTAATGTAATTCATGTGCAAATGAGCCAACACTTGTCGCTCAAGATTTACAAAGAATCTTAACTATTCAAAACACATTTTCAAATATCCATCAAAATTAAAACCAAGAAATTATTTCTCATTATTCTAAAGATAAATCGATGAAAATTTTATAAGCTAAGATAAACAAAATGAAACGAAGGGATAGGGATAAAGACCATGGCACCGCAAGTGATAAAAAACATCAACTATAAAGAAAATAACCAAGTAAAAAGATTTACTAGCCTAAGACCTTCAATCCTCTCATAAACGATTTGTCTACTATCTCCAAACTTTAGTTATTCATCTTCTTCTTTCAAAACATATTTGAAGTTCACACTAAACTTGATTTTCACCTCTTCTTGAATTCACACAAAAAGAAATTTGGGTTTTACCCTAAAGATGACAAATAAGAGAGTATGGATGAAATTTACACTGAATCAAATATTTTTAAATGAAAATTTCTCCCCTAAAAGATATTTTCAACTAAAAAATCATAAAATTTTCTCATTTGGCCATAAAATTTTGAGGTTCTAGAGAGTTTCATAAGTGCTTATTAATAAAGGATAATCTCATTTGGCTAAGGCATCAAGCACTTAAGAGGATTTCTAGCCTTGTAAAGCATTCCTATGCCATATAAGTCTCATTCTTCCAAACCCTCTAAATGTTGCTTCCTTTGTTGTTTCTAGCTTTCGAGTCGTGTGCCTTGCTTAGCAGAGCGAACTAAGGATTGGGGAAAAGCCAATCTAACAATGTCAAGTGACTCTTATTTAAGTGTTGCACATGAGTTTAGGAAACATTTCTAGTCTAAGATATTTTCCTTTTGTTTTTTGTTTTTTTTAAAGCAAAAAAATAAAAATAAAAATAAAAATCTTTCCATCTACTAAGTTAACAAAAATTAAGGCTTTTGGAGGGACTAGTGCTGGTACGACAAGTTTTGAAAATGCATAAAACAAGTATCAACTCAAGTATAAATTTTGAAGGTGCACCATAACTCACTAAGTGGAAAATTAGAAATAGGTAAGTCTTGATTTGTATACCTTTCACTCATTTGAAAAGTAGTAGGCAAAATCACATGAAATAAAGTGGGTAATGAATATCTTTTTGAATTATTTTTTATTCATATTTCAATATTCTATTCTAAGTCAAATACTCGAGTGGATTTTCTATTTAACACATGCAAACATGACTAACGCAATTGGATTTATTCCAAAATTTTTGAGGTTGAGCAAATCTATGAAGTAGAATATGTCAAATTAACTCTTTTAATTGTTATTCATTCTTTCAAATTAAATGAAATGATTTTACTAAGTTTTTGTTATTAAAACAGAAAAAATTTAGTAACTTTTATATATATCTATATAAAAGATCCTCCACTTCTAATTGCTTTTGAAAACAATTTAAAAAAGTTATTTTTAAAAAAATTTCAGAAATTGTTTTCTAATGTTTTGTAGAACAAATGTCTTTCGAGAAACTTAAAATGTTTTTAATTTGTTTTGTATGTTTTTAAATATGTTTTAAAAATAAATTTTATATACAATGATTCATTTGTAGTCATTCTCCATATTTGCATAATTATTGTTTAAAATAATAATAAAAAAACAAGTGAAAACAACTAAAAAATGTTATTTGAAAACACTATATTTTTTACTTTTAAGAACATAAAATATTTTTTGTTCTCTGGTTGTCCTATTTTTTATTTATTTATTTATTTTTTTTGAAGAATAGAAAACCATTTTTGAAAACATTTATCAAATAGACGTTAGACTCTATGCTTACTAAAAGAAAAAAAAAACTAATGAAATCAAAATTTAATGACAATATAAAATAATTTATTATTTACATTTTCCAACCAACATAATAGAGATGGTCCAAATCCATTCAATAGTTTGTCGCTAAATTTTATTTATTGGTGACGAAAAATTCATATCGATAGACTTTTGCCAACACACCTTTCCTCGACCACTATATGTCAGAATTATCCGTCGATAAATGTTTATTCCGACAATGTATATTAGTTGGGAAAAGTAAAATTTCTTGTAGTATCAGTACTGCCTTACCATAATCTTTATTTTCTTTCATAGAGACCACTATATCTGATGTCACTACACTAAAGTAAAGGTGTCTAATGGGTCGTGCTATTGGGCCAATGTGCGGAGCCGACACGACCCACTTACAAATCTTGTTGGGTTGGGCCAGCCCATGCAAGCCAAATAGGTGGCCCAAAAGCCCACAGGCTAATCGTGTCGTTCCATGCTAGGGGTTGTGCTATGTCGGTGGGCCATGGCCCATGGGCCACTTGCTTTGTTAAAAGTTTTAATTTAATTTTTTTAAGTCTTTTTGTCTTAAGTTTTTTTTTTCATTATTAAATAAAATTTCTTTTTATTACTTTAAACACCTCTAATAATTATATATTTTTATATTTTATATTTATATTTATTGAGTTTGTAATTGTAAAATTTATAGAAATGTTAGTTTTTTTGTTTTTAAAAATAGTAAAAAATTATATTTGAATTTGCTTTTTTATTTATCAAAATAATAATAAATTTAAAATAATGAAATATAAAAGGAAATGAAGTATAAAAACATAATTATTTTATTCAATATTTTAATAAATTACATGAAAAAATAAGGAGATGGGCCGACACGGTGGCATGATGGCATAGCAAACTGTTTCCTTAGGCCCAACACGACTTGCTTCTTTGGGTTGTGCCAACCCGGTTTAGTCTTTTGGCGTGCCAAGCCACGAGCCAAAATGGGCTACCCGACCCATTGGACACACCTCTACACTAGAGATCACCCTACCATCTATAATCTACCATCACCGCTACCTTTTCTTGAGGAGACCACTGTATCACATGTCACCTCACTATCATCATCTATATCTCATTTCCTAGAAGTTACTATATCAAATGTTATTGCATTGGAGACCATTACACCAAATGTCATTCTACCATCTCTTATATCACCTCTCCTAGAAGCCACCATATTAGATATCACCTACCTGAGATCGCCCCACCATCTACCATCTTACCATCACCTACACGTCTTCCCATAGAGACTGCCATACATCATACCCCCACACATGTTACACAACTAAATGTATGCCCACCTAGGTGAAATTGTGATCCACGTAGACGTCGAGCCTTGCCTCCATTAGCTCTATCTCAATTTACACATATGGAGACATGACAAATTGCATAGATAGATTCAACTAATATGTCTTTTTATTATAGGCGGTCATAGAGAAAGAGGAAGACCCCATCATGTGGTACTCATTGAGGACTGTTTTTCATTTTTTGTGTTTATTTTCATTTATATTATGTTGTTTATTTTTTTATTATGAACAAATTATTATATATTTAAATGAAAATAAGATAAATTTTAAATTTAAATTGAACTTATATACATGTGATATTATATACCATTTACATTATAGTATATAACAAATAATTAATTAATATAATAATTTATATTATTTATTTTTTTCTAAGTAGGCTTTCATAATTTATTTGTTTTAAATAAATATAATTTATTATATTTAATTTATATTGAAATATAATTAAGTAATTATATTTATATTAAATATAGTACCAATTGTTTTAATAAAATTAAACAAAAATATTTTTATATCAAATTAAAATTATCAATTATTTAATTTCATATATTATTATTTTTTAAAATAATCATATAAGTTTATTAACCACTCACATATTTTTAATAAATATAAAATAAAAATAATATAATTATTTTATTTAAAAAAATTAAAGTTAAATATTTCAAATGAAACAGTATAATTTTATATATATATATATATATATATAAATTTTAAGTTAAAGCCATTGTTGATGACGATGACTTTGACCATTTAAAAAAAAATTAAAACTGTAATTATCAACCATGACTTTAATTTTAAGCTTAAAACTGTAGTTGGTGATTATGATTTTAATATTTTTTTTCAAAATAGTTAAAGTTGTAGTTTCCAATTACGGTTTTAAAAGTTATAGCCGTGGTCGGTGATTACGATTTTGATCATTAAAAAAAAAATGAAAATTGTTGTCACCAATTACAGTTTTGTGACGTGGAGGCGTACGTGACCAAGATGCACTAAATTGGACAATTTTGGAATCAAGTTTACTTTATGAATTTTTTTTGTTAAACTTACTATTTTTAGTCAAAAACTCTCTTTTAATTCTTTCTAATGAGATTGTCGCTTGACTTAAGCTCAATGAATTAGATTTGCTTTTGTTTCTTGTCTTTTGATTTTTATTGAGCGAGCACGAGAATATAGGCTAACCTTTTCATTTTCTTCCTTTGCTGCTTCTTGCATTCACATTTGTAGTACCCACCACGGCCCCTTGTTTTTGAGAAAGAGAAAATTTAGATGTGAGCCACGTGATGATCCATCAAGTTAATCCAACAAGTAATGATGAATTACTTGAAATCATGTATTATTAGTCAGCAACGTCTTCTTCATGTTTTCATCCCTTAGAAAACGTCCAGTGACAAAGACTATGGGGTGTATGTCTATATATCTAGAGCTTCACCACAGGTGGCCTCTGAATAGCACAACGTCTTCCAGTGGCGACAAGCATGGTTAATAACAACGTCTTCATTCAACTTCTTTTTCTTATCATCACGTCCTCAGGGTTTCTTTTCCATGAAATCATTAAAGTTGGCTCCTGCCAGGGTGATCATCAAAGGGGTTGCATTGACACTGAGAAGGTGGCTCTTCTCAAGTTCAAACAAGGCCTCACAGATCCTTCGGGTCGGCTCTCATCTTGGGTCGGGGAAGACTACTGCAAATGGAGAGGCGTGGTCTGCAACAACAGGAGCGGTCATGTCATCAAACTCACACTGCGTCATCTTGATGGTGACGGAACAGAAGGCGAGTTGGGCGGTAAGATCAGTCCTGCTTTGCTTCACTTGAAATATTTGAATTGCTTAGACTTGAGCATGAACAATTTTGGAGGGATTCCAATCCCCGAGTTCATTGGTTCGTTGGAGAAGTTGAGATATCTCAATCTCTCTGGTGCATCCTTTGGTGGACCTATTCCTCCACAACTTGGAAATCTTTCCAGCCTGCATTACCTTGATCTTAAGGAATACTTCGATGAGTCAAGCTAGGATGATCTTCATTGGATATCGGGTCTTACTTCGTTAAGACACCTTAATTTAGGAGGTGTAGATCTAAGCCAGGCTGCAGCTTATTGGCTTCAAGCTGTTAGCAAGATTTCTTATCTTTTGGAGTTGCACCTACCTGCTTGTGCACTTGCAGACCTTCCTCCCTCTCTTCCATTTTCCAGTCTGATCACATCTCTTTCAGTCATCGATCTTTCCAACAATGGTTTCAACTCCACAATACCCCACTGGTTATTCCAGATGAGGAATCTTGTGTATCTAGATCTCAGTTCGAACAATCTACGAGGCTCAATTCTAGATTCTTTTGCAAACAGGACTTCTATTGAAAGATTAAGAAACATGGGTAGTCTGTGCAATTTGAAAACATTGATCCTTTCTCAGAACGATTTGAATGGGGAAATAACTGAACTGATTGATGTTTTATCTGGGTGCAACAGCAGTAGGTTAGAGACGCTGGATCTGGGCTTTAATGATCTGGGTGGTTTTCTTCCTAATTCCCTAGGAAAACTCTCAAACGTGAAGTCTCTTTGGCTTTGGTATAACTCCTTTGTAGGCTCGATTCCGAGTACTATTGGAAACTTATCGTATTTGGAAGAATTGTACCTCTCAGATAACCCAATGAATGGGACCATCCCTGAAACTCTTGGAGGACTTTCCAAGTTGGTTGCGATAGAGCTATCTGAGAATCCACTGACGGGAGTTGTAACAGAGGCTCATTTTTCAAATCTTACAAGTTTAAAGGAGTTTTCAAACTATAGAGTGACCCCACGAGTTTCCCTGGCCTTTAATATCAGTCCTGAGTGGATTCCTCCCTTTAAACTCAGCCTCCTCAGAATAAGATCATGCCAAATGGGTCCCAAGTTTCCCGCATGGCTTAGAAATCAAACCGAGCTCACCTCTGTAGTGCTCAGTAATGCTGGGATCTCAGGCACCATACCGGAGTGGTTTTGGAAGTTGGATATGTATCTTGATGAGCTGGACATCGGTTCTAATAACCTGGGTGGCAGGGTGCCAAACTCAATGAAGTTCCTTCCTGGAGCCACTGTTGATTTGGAAGAAAACAACTTTCAGGGTCCCTTGCCATTATGGTCATCCAATGTGACGAGACTGAATTTATATGACAATTTCTTTTCTGGCCCAATTCCTCAGGAGCTTGGTGAAAGAATGTCCATGCTGACAGATCTAGATCTCTCCTGGAATGCTCTAAATGGCACCATTCCCCTCTCCTTCGGGAAACTAACTAACTTATTGACCCTTGTCATCTCCAACAATCATTTGTCTGGAGGAATTCCAGAATTTTGGAATGGTTTACCTGACCTATATGTTTTAGACATGAACAACAACAATTTATCTGGTGAGCTGCCAAGTTCTATGGGTTCCCTAAGATTTGTTAGATTCCTAATGATAAGCAACAATCATCTTTCTGGCGAAATTCCTTCAGATTTGCAGAATTGCACAGGCATTCATACTCTTGATCTTGGAGGCAACAGATTTTCAGGCAATGTTCCAGCATGGATAGGAGAAAGGATGCCTAACTTGCTTATTCTACGCTTACGATCAAATTTGTTCCATGGGAGTATTCCATCACAATTGTGCACTCTTTCTTCTCTCCACATACTGGATCTTGGAGAAAATAATTTGTCGGGATTCATTCCCTCTTGTGTGGGGAATTTGAGTGGCATGGCCTCTGAAATTGACTCTCAACGATATGAGGCCGAGTTGATGGTATGGAGGAAAGGAAGAGAAGACTTGTACAAAAGTATTCTTTATCTGGTTAATAGTATGGACTTGTCAAACAATAACCTATGTGGAGAGGTGCCTGAAGGAGTAACAAATCTTTCAAGACTTGGCACCTTGAACTTGTCCATAAACCATTTGACAGGAAAAATACCAGACAAGATTGGGAGCTTACAGGGGTTAGAAACTCTTGACCTCTCAAGGAACCAGCTTTCAGGCGTAATCCCCCCAGGTATGGCTTCTTTGACTTCCTTGAATCACTTGAACCTGTCGTATAACAACCTGTCGGGTAGAATTCCAACAGGCAACCAGTTGCAAACCCTAGATGATCCATCCATATATGAGAACAACCCTGCACTCTGTGGGCCTCCAACAACAGCCAAGTGCCCTGGTGATGATGAGCCGCCTAAACCACGCAGTGGGGATAGTGAAGAGGATGAGGATGAGAACGGAAATGGCTTTGAAATGAAGTGGTTCTACGTGAGCATGGGGCCAGGATTTGCGGTGGGATTTTGGGGAGTTTGTGGCACCTTAATAGTCAAGGATTCGTGGAGGCATGCTTATTTTAGGCTTGTGTATGACGTGAAAGAATGGCTGCTCATGGTTATCTCACTGAATGTAGCTCGTCTGCGGAGGAAACTGAATCTAGGTAGTATTTGAATAACTTTCAGCAGTTTCTTGAAAGAAATGAAGGCTTGTATGCAATGGTGTTTGGTTTTGTTTACATTCTTATAATATAATAAAGTATTGAGTCCAAGCTTTTCCAATGTGCATCTATGTCTCTGGTTTTTTCTTCTATCTTCTGGTAAACACCTATATTTGATAACTCAGGGACACTGCCAAGAGACAGAAAACAAAGAATAAAACAAATAACTATTAAAATTATTTGATTAAACTATTTTGCTATTTGAATCAATAGATTCAATAGCCAGGGTTCGATTATGTGAAGTCATGCTCTGTCAGCAACTTCATCATCATCTTTCAGTGTATGTCTAATGACAAGCTTTGGGGTAATTGCATTTGTTCCTATATATAGAGCTTCACGGTATGCTACTTCAGCAACTCGCAGACAAACATGGCTACTACCAATGCCTCTTTTGAACTTCTTTTTCTTTTCATTATGTCCTCGGGGTTTCTTTTCCATGAAACCCTTAAAACAGGCTGCAGTGATTGTCATCACCATAGGGCAGCCTGCATTGAAACTGAGAGGGTAGCTCTTCTCAAGTTCAAACAAGGCCTTACAGATCCTTCTCATCGATTCTCATCTTGGGTAGGGGAAGAGTGCTGCAAATGGAGAGGCCTAGTCTGCAACAACAGGATTGGACACGTCATCAAACTCAATCTGCGTAGTCTCAATGATGATGGAACAGATGGCAAGTTGGGCGGTGAGATCAGTCTTTCTTTGGTTGATTTGAAATATTTGAATTACTTTCTTGAGTGGTAGTGCATTCTGTGGACGTAGGGATCATGTTGATCGCGGGATCACGTTGATCGCGGGGTCATGTTCTTTATTTTTTTGCTTCTGTATGTGCGTGATTTTATCAACATTCACTTCTTATAAGTTAATCCACATGGCTTAAGTTTCCTCCACTGCAAAGGAGCATTTGGCTTTCCCTAACCATTTTCCAATACAAAATCATAAGTATGCTTCCATGAAACTGTGCCCCGGACCTCTTTTAACTTCTCTTGAAAATTGATGGTTCTCGACTAAAGTTGGTTATATGGAAAGTTAAAACTTACGTCCCACTTGGAAAAACAACAGCAAAAAGAAGGCTCAAGTCACGGTCAATCGTGATTACTTCACTGTTATATAATAATATATATGCTCACTTGGGCTTATGTTGGAATAGTCAGCAATTGATTTTTCCAAATTTTCTATTACGGTCCATTTCTTGGAGAGCTCCCCTAAGGAAATTAAGCCAAATCAATATTACCAGTCCAAAAGAAACATGAATGGTTATTGTTGGTATAAGATTAAATACTTATACAAAATATGTATTTTTGGGCTGCTGGAACACATTTTATTGATGAAGAGTGCTGAATTTATACATGAGCTTGTAACTAAAAATGACATTAGAATAGCAGAAAATCAAGCTACTAGATGATGAACAACTACTTCCTATAAAATAGAAACCAAATCTTGACCAAATAAAAATAAGAAAATATCTAGATGTTGCAGATTTTGTGCAAGACTCCAGCTGCAATATTCAAAATTCAAATTCCAGCAGATACTAAGTCAAAATTCAACACTCCTCCTTGACTTCGTAGATGCAAACTCCAAGTCTTGCACGTAGACACTCAAACCAAACTTCGAAAGGGGTCTGCTTCTTTAACACTTTTGTTGGCAATATGTTCAGAAAATAGACTGCTCCATTTTGTTGTGGATTATATGGTGCAGTGAGCTGGTGAACATTGTTTGCATTCAATTTCAAGGATGGCATCTTTTGAGATCCACCAACATCAGTATGCACCAGTTGCAGTTTTTGGGTTGCTCTCCAGGATATTTTCTTTGGAAAGGGAAGATTAGTTTGCTTCCCATATTGACAAGTAGCACATATAGGAAGATCTTTTTCTAAGTCAGGAAGTCCTTCAGCTATTTGATTTTTCTTCATGTAGAGCACATCATCATGATGAAAGTGCTCGACCCTTTTGTCCCAAAACATTGTTGTGCTATCTTGTTGTAAAATAGCAGTATGCTCATCTTCCAGTAAATTCAAGGCAAAACTCTTGCCCTTCATTTTTATGTTGAACACTTCTTTGCCTTCAGCATCCTTGATAATGCAATTCCTATCTTCAAAATAAACTTTAAATTCTTTCTCAACGAGCTGTCCAACACTGAGTAAGTTTTGGTCAATGTCAGGCACAAACAAAACATCATAAATGAGTTTCAAACCTGTTTGGCTTTCGATAGCAACCGTTCCTTTGCCCTTCACTGGAATATACTCACCATTTCCAATTCTGACTTTGGAAATAGTTGTTCTATCAAGTTCTCTAAAGAGATCTTGATTATTTGTCATGTGATTTGTACAACCACTATCCACAAGCCAGCTTTCAGAGGTGCTTTTATTAGCAAAACACGTTGCTGCAAACAATTGCTCCTCCTGGCAATAGTCAACTGCTGCACTAGTTTCTTCCTGTTGTTGATTTTTGCAAATCCTCTCCACATGTCCTTGTTTACCACACTTGTTGCATTTCACATCTGGTCTCCACCAACATTTTTGTGGAGAATGATTTGTCTTCTTGCAATGAGGACAAGGTGGAAAAACTCCATTTTTCTGGTTGTTGCTGCATGGCTTGTTGTTGTTCATCTTTCCATTTTTATGGCCTGCATTTTTCTGCATTCTTGCTTGAAATGCTCCTTCTGCAGTATCTCCTTGTCTCATGAGTCTTCTTTGTTCCACAGCCTCCAAGGAATGTAATAATTCTGTCAAGCTAATAGTTGACAGATCTTTTGAATTCTCCAAAGAGGAAATTGTAGCTTCATATTTCTCAGGAAGTGTAACCAATATCTTTTGAACAATCTTCTCATTGGAAAATTCTTTTCCAAGCAGCCTAACTTTGTCTACTATTGAAAGAAGTTGTGCAGCATAGTCTTTAACAGCATCAGACTCCCTCATTTTCTTTATTTCAAATTCTCGAATCAAGTTCATCACCTGCATGTTCGTGATTCTTTCATCTCCTTTGTATTCCCCCTTGAGATACTCCCAAATTTCTGCAGCTGAATCAATTTTCATAATTTTGATGAAAATTGATGGTGAAACTGCAGCAAACAAGCAAGCTTTCGCTTTAGCCTTTCTTGTCCTTCTTTCTTTATGCAACTTCATTTGAGCCACCGTTGGATTGGCTCCTAGGGGAGGAACTTCATAATTTTCTTCCACTGCTTCCCAAACATCAAGTGCTTGTAGATGAACTGTCATTCTAACAGCCCAAGTTTCATAATTGTCTCCATCAAGAATTGATGGTGCAACTGTGAGACTTGACTCTTCCATTGCTAAATGATTTTAGAAGGTGTTTGGGTTCACTCACCTCACTGGCCCCTCAAGATAACTATGGCTCTGATACCACTTTGTTGGTATAAGATTAAATACTTATACAAAATATGTATTTTTGGGCTGCTGGAACACATTTTATTGATGAAGAGTGCTGAATTTATACATGAGCTTGTAACTAAAAATGACATTAGAATAGCAGAAAATCAAGCTACTAGATGATGAACAACTACTTCCTATAAAATAGAAACCAAATCTTGACCAAATAAAAATAAGAAAATATCTAGATGTTGCAGATTTTGTGCAAGACTCCAGCTGCAATATTCAAAATTCAAATTCCAGCAGATACTAAGTCAAAATTCAACAGTTATCCAGTGACTTGAAAAAAAAGTTGGAAAAAAAAATATATTAGCATATTAAACTACTCAAATGGGTTAGCATTAAATGAATGAAAAAGACGCCAGATAAGTCATGATTTTGATAGTGGAGTTTCCATCTTGTAAGAAGCACTTTCTTTGTCATTACTATTCTAAACCTCCACACATGATCTGAACTGGCTTATTAAAAGCATTTGTATCAGTATTTTGTGCATTCCATACATACAACTTCTGCTGCAGTTCCACCTACATGGCTAATATCAATGCCTCCATTCATTTTCTTCTGCTTATTTTCCTCTCCTCCACTTTTCTCCATCTTGAAACTGTTAAACTTGGTTCCTGCAATGGCGTTCTCAATGTCAGCTGCACTGAAATTGAGAGAAAAGCCCTTGTTGACTTCAAACAAGGTCTTACTGATCCTTCCGGCAGGCTCTCTTCTTGGGTTGGCCTGGATTGCTGTAGATGGAGAGGTGTGGTGTGCAGCCAGAGGGCACCTCAAGTCATCAAACTCAAACTCCGCAACCAGTATGCTAGAAGTCCAGATGCCGACGGTGAAGCTACCGGTGCTTTTGGGGATTATTATGGAGCAGCTCATGCATTTGGCGGCGAGATAAGTCATTCTTTACTTGATTTGAAATATTTGAGGTACTTGGACTTGAGCATGAACTATTTTGGAGGACTCAAAATCCCCAAGTTCATTGGATCATTCAAGAGGTTGAGATATCTCAATCTCTCAGGTGCATCCTTCGGTGGAACTATCCCACCCCACCTAGGGAACCTTTCTAGCCTGCTCTATCTTGATCTCAACTCATATTCTCTTGAATCAGTTGAGAATGACCTGCACTGGTTATCGGGTCTTTCTTCTCTGAGACACCTTAATTTGGGAAATATAGATTTTAGCAAGACTGCAGCTTATTGGCATCGAGCTGTTAGCTCCCTTTCTTCACTCTTGGAACTACGCTTACCTGGATGTGGGCTTTCTTCCCTTCCTGATCTCTCTCTTCCATTTGGTAATGTCACCTCACTTTCGATGCTCGATCTCTCCAATAATGGCTTCAACTCCTCCATACCTCACTGGTTGTTCAACTTTAGTAGTCTTGCATACCTTGATCTCAACTCCAACAATCTTCAAGGCAGTGTTCCCGATGGATTTGGTTTCTTGATTTCCCTTAAATACATTGATTTGTCTTCTAATTTATTTATTGGAGGTCACCTACCAGGAAACTTAGGAAAGCTTTGCAACTTGCGAACTCTCAAACTCTCTTTCAACAGTATTAGTGGTGAGATTACTGGATTCATGGATGGCTTGTCCGAGTGTGTAAACGGTAGTAGCTTAGAGTCTCTGGATTTGGGGTTCAATGATAAACTGGGTGGGTTTCTTCCTGATGCTTTGGGACATCTAAAGAACTTAAAGTTTCTTCGTCTGTGGAGCAACTCATTCGTGGGGTCAATTCCAAACTCCATTGGAAATTTGTCGTCCTTGAAAGAATTCTACATCTCTGAAAATCAAATGAATGGGATAATTCCAGAGAGTGTGGGGCAACTCTCAGCATTGGTGGCAGTGGATCTCTCAGAGAATCCTTGGGTTGGTGTTATAACCGAGTCTCATTTCTCCAACCTCACAAACTTAACTGAGTTGGCAATCAAGAAGGTATCTCCAAACGTTACCTTGGCCTTCAATGTGAGTTCTAAATGGATTCCTCCTTTTAAACTCAATTACCTGGAACTCAGAACATGCCAACTAGGTCCCAAATTTCCTGCATGGCTGAGAAACCAAAACCAGCTGAAGACATTAGTGCTCAACAATGCAAGGATTTCAGACACTATACCTGATTGGTTTTGGAAGTTAGACTTGCAGCTCAACCTACTGGATGTTGCCAATAATCAATTGAGTGGGAGGGTCCCAAATTCATTGAAATTTCCCAAAAATGCTGTTGTGGATTTGAGCTCCAACCGCTTTCACGGTCCTATCCCACACTTTTCTTCTAACCTGAGTTCATTGTATTTGAGAGACAATTTATTTTCTGGACCAATACCTCTGGATGTTGGCAAAACCATGCCGTGGTTGACCAATTTTGATGTCTCTTGGAACTCTCTAAATGGTACCATTCCCTTGTCTATAGGTAAGATTACGGGTTTGGCAAGTCTGGTTCTCTCAAATAATCATTTGTCTGGTGAAATTCCTTTGATTTGGAATGATAAACCAGATTTGTACATTGTAGATATGGCAAATAACAGCTTATCTGGTGAGATCCCTAGCTCAATGGGCACCCTGAATTCACTTATGTTCTTGATACTGAGTGGCAACAAACTTTCAGGGGAAATTCCTTCTTCACTGCAGAATTGCAAGATCATGGATAGTTTTGACCTTGGCGACAATAGATTATCGGGGAACCTTCCATCATGGATAGGAGAGATGCAATCATTGTTGATTCTACGCCTGCGATCAAACTTCTTTGATGGAAACATTCCCTCCCAAGTGTGCAGTCTTTCCCATCTTCATATATTGGACCTCGCACATGATAATCTGTCTGGATTCATTCCTTCTTGTTTGGGAAATTTGAGTGGCATGGCTACTGAAATTAGCAGTGAGCGATACGAGGGGCAATTGTCGGTTGTGATGAAAGGAAGAGAACTCATATATCAGAATACTCTGTATCTTGTGAATAGCATAGATCTTTCAGACAATAATTTATCAGGAAAGTTGCCTGAACTAAGAAATCTTTCAAGACTAGGCACCCTGAACTTGTCCATAAACCATTTGACAGGAAATATACCAGAGGACATTGGGAGCTTAAGTCAATTAGAAACTCTGGACCTCTCAAGAAACCAGCTCTCTGGCCCGATTCCACCAAGCATGGTTTCTCTGACTTCCTTGAATCACTTGAACCTATCATACAACAAACTATCTGGTAAAATTCCAACAAGCAACCAGTTCCAAACCTTCAATGACCCATCCATATACAAGAATAACCTTGTACTCTGCGGGGAGCCTCTGCCAATGAAGTGCCCAGGCGATGATGAAGCTACTACTTCCGGGGTGGATAATGAAGACCATGATGATGAACATGAAGATGAGTTTGAAATGAAGTGGTTCTACGTCAGCATGGGGCCTGGATTTGTGGTGGGATTTTGGGGAGTTTTTGGCCCTTTGATAATAAATAGGTCTTGGAGGCGAGCCTACTTCCGGTTCCTGGATGAGATGAAAGATAGAGTGATGGTGGTTATCACACGTCTGCAAAAGAAATGCAAATGGGAAAGAAGACAACATGGAACTTGAACAGGTATCAATCCACAAGCTTTCAAGCCAAAATAACTGTTTGTATGTATCAGTGATTTGCTTCATGCTTAACCCTGATCATATCTATAACACCCAAAATAAACTTTAGGGGCAAAATAAATAATTAATTAAGCTCATTAAAGGTAAAAGAGTCCTTTTGCAATTAAAAATCATAGGTATAAATTATATTTTTTTCTTATCTTCTTTATTTGGAAAACTCTATTCACGAAAAATTAGAAAATTGGAGACCATAGGGCTAAAGGTTTACAAGTCTAGAGTTTGAAGTTCAGATTTTTCTAAGTAAGATTCTAACCCTAGATTAATATATTATATTCGTTAGTTAATTTTGAACACATTAGATATTCTTTAGAAAATTTTAATTTAGATTAAGGTTAGTTTATTTAATTTATTTTAAGATCAAAATATTGAAATTATAAATATAGGGAAATTCAAATTTGTTTTTTTTTTAGATGAATGGATCTAAACAATGAAATTTTAAAAATTAAATGAGTAAATAAATATATGATTATATGTGGCTTAAGGGGTTGGAAAATAATAATAAGAAGAATTGCATGTTCTAGATTTTGGATTTGAGGCACTATGTTGGGGCGACATAATAAATAAATAAATAAAGAATAAAAAATAAAAATCAACCGCTAAAAAGTGGAAGTATTAGTATAATAATAATAATAATAATAATAATAATAGTTTTGGTGTAAGTTTTAATTTAATTTAAGCATATAAAAAAATATATAGTTAGGGTAAAATTAGAAAAGAATATGAATTTTTATAAAAATTTGGAAACTCACTAAATTAATTTATTATTGATTAGGAAGTTTAAAATAATATTAATGATAATAATATTAATATAGGAAATTAATTAGAATTACTAAAACTAAATAAAATATTTTTAGAATTGTTAAATTTATATCTTTAGATAAATAATCAATAATAAATGTGGTGCTTGATATTATGTTAGATGACGAGGAAATTCTTCAGAGTTAAATACTTCAAGATTTTGAGTGCTTTATCAAGGTAAGGGAAATTAATGCAAATTTTTATAAAAATTATTTTCTTTTTATATTGTAATTTGAAATGTGTAAAAATATTATTTTTATCTTTCTCATGGATCAAATATGTGTTTTGTATGAAAAATATTTTTTTGAGAATTTTCTTTATTTATTTTTGAAAAGTGAAAAAAATTAAGGAGATATGATATTTTGTTTTGTAAGTGTGAATTAATGAAATAATGTGTTTGACTCTGAATTATATGACCCTAGTCAACGGGTTATAATAATCGACCTTAAGACCCTAGTCAACGGATTATAATTGTTGACATTTGGTTTTATTCACCTTAAGTTGAACAAATTTGAAATTAGTTACTTAATTGTGAAGTCCCACCTGATTGGGCATCATTTGTCATACGATAACTAGAGTAAAAATATTTTGAATGTATTCGATTTGGTTTTGATGAGAAATTGTTTTGAATTGGAGATGAGAAATTTTTATTGAAAAGTTTGAATGTATTAATATTTTGAACTCAAAAGTTTTTATGAAAATAAGTATATGTTATATCTCCTATTTGCAAGTATGATTGAAAATGTTTAATCCATGAAACTACATTGATGTTTCTTATTGAGCTTTAAGCTCATGCTCCTTCGTTGATAATTTTTCAGGTACTTTCAGGTCGGATGAGGAGTGATTGCTAGGCTAGGAAATTTTTCTTTGTTAGGATTTTAGTTCAAACTTTATTTTGGACATTGTTTAAATGTTAAAATTTAATTCCCGTTTAAATTATTTGAATTTGGAGATATTTGCATAATAACACTTTGGTTGATGTGTTAATTTTTTTTTATTTTTAAAGTTGATATTTGAAAATTTTAGAATTTTATCCTACTACTTTGGACATGAATTTGGTAATTAGTAAATTTTCAATTACAATACAAATGTTTGTATTGTTTTCACTTTGAGCCTTTGGATTTGAGGTGTAAAATGACCATCATGCCCTTGGAATGGGTTTTGGGGCGTGACATGGAGTATTGTGTATTTGTTTTTCAGGTGGTGAGCTACTAAATCTGATTTGTTGGACAAGACCAAGAGGTTTAGTAAAATCTGAAGTTTGACCTATCATCTGTTGGGGGATTGTCGGTTTTTAAGGTTTCTATTTGGAAATAGGAGTATTTATGTAAACTCTCTATGTTTTAGTACTGTTACTCTATTCTCTAACTTTAAATTTATCCAAACTTTTATAAATCGATGGGTAAATATTTGAAAAATCTTTTAAAATAAAAATCAATAAGATAAATTCATGGTTAAAATCACATTTCAAATTAGATGACTTACATAACATCGTCCTTTTCAATTGTCATCCATTATGTTTTAGTTTATGTTTGATTCTTGAAAAATGTGAATAAAAATGTAAGGGAAAGAAAAAAAAAAAAGTAGAGGGGAAAGAAAAAGTATGGTTTTAAAAACTAGATAAGATCAACTTTCAACTGTTTGAACTGGCGGTCAGATCAGTGAACCGAACAGTTCAAAAACTAATTTTTTTCTTCATCAAAACGACATCGTTTTGATGCATTTGGCATTGAAACAACATTGTTTTGGTTCAGTATAAAACTCCTTATTCTCCTAGCAGCCTTAATCTCCTGCCTTGTGATTACTACCAAAAAGTGCTATTTTGTAGACCTAATTATAATGGTTTTAAGCACCTTTGAGTAGTAATCATATTCATTTAACCCAATTAATTCATTAAGGTCCTTAGTAATTGGTTTTAACCATTTTGTGGCAAGTTTACATGTTTATATCAGCTTATGAATCAATTCAAGCATGCCAAATGATGGAGGAGCTACTTGGACAAGTTAAAGCAAGCTTTTAGCTACACCAAAGCAAGCCAACAAAGGAGAAAAGCAAAGAAAAGCAAAGAGAAGCAAGGAGGAAAACAGAGGACAGCAGCTGCAGTCTTCTTTGGCACTTTTGGAGCACTTCCCGAAGTCCATTTGCTACATGCTATATACCATTTCAAAGCTCAGGAAGTCAAGAATCTAACGCTTCAAACCGTGTATGATTTGGATCTGAAACGAGGAAGATATGGCCTTCGGAAGACAACTGCTCCAGGTGTGCGAGAATTTCGCACACCCCCCTTTAGCTGTGCGAATGGTGTGCGAAGTTCGCACACCTTCTTCAGGTGTGCGAAAATTTCGCACACCCCTTGCGTGGTGCGAATTTTCCCCTGTTTCTGCCGACTCCACACGAGATCTTTTCTTTTGGATATTTTTGTATTAATTTCCATTCTTCTCCTTGTAATCCACCAATCATAAGATTTCTTAGCTAGGAAGGTTGGAAAAACTTCTCTATTTATATCCCCTTGCATCCGTTGTAACAAATATTGATATATTGACATATAGATATATAATACATATTACGTTTTACACTCTCTCGTTTTCTCTTTTCTCTTCACTATTTTATTTTCTTGGTAGCCAAACAGCCTCTAAGGGCTTTTCCTCAGAGGATGATTGGCTAAAACTTTTAGTTTCTCAAAGTATGGATGTTATGTGATGACTTGGATGCAATCCCATGGAAATTTCTCACACCCGGAAGGTAAGGTAGTCGTTTTTCATTAAAGGTTCATTAATGCAAAGTTTGGTTTTTATTTCCTTTGGACAACTTCCAACGGCCAATACTTGATAAGCTTTTGGATTTCTATCCATTAGTTATCTCCTACGAGCTATTGGAAGGTGAGGTTTTCAATTCCAAGTTTTGTATTAATCCGTTAGAACCAATTTCAATGGCCATTGAAAGGTGAGTTTATCACCTGGAATGACTTTGAGTTGCCAATATTTGGTAAGCTTTTGGCTTTAGACCATTAGTTATCTCTTACGAGCCATTCAAAGGAAGTCTAAGGTGAATAACCATTGATGAAATTCACTACCATCTGTTTTGCCATTTTAAAGGATTAAAACGTGATTTGCTAAATCCATACCGGTTCGGGAAGCAAGCATCACCATAGTTGCAACCCCAACGCGAGGAGCCTATCCTGAGATTTCCAATTTGCATAAGAGCCAGAGCATAGCTATCCTATCTTTGAGAAACTTGTTTTTACACCCTTTCATTTTAGTCTTTAATGTTAGCTTAGATTAGTTTAAATCTTTCTAAAACATTTACATCTTCTTTTAAAGCTAACATCCATAAGAAAATCACCTATTTTCCTAACTTGAATATCACTTGTGTTTGCGAAAACCCTTCCCAGTGAACGATCCTAGAACCACTATGCTATAGTAGCTTGGCTACTTTAGTAATAGTATTCAAGGTATAAATTTTGTTGATACGCCTTTAAAGCTAAGCTACCATGAGTCGCATCACCTTGCCATCGCTACCCCTTGCTGATGTTGCTCTCCATCCAGCTTCCATTCTCCAACCTCCAACTGTAGCATCGCTAGAGCTAACACCGGCGGTCGATGAGGACATTGACGCCATCGACAACTCTCCAGTCTCCCACAATGAGTTGCATTGTTGTAATTTGCAAAGTTCCAATTGAATATTAAAATTTTAATATTTAATATTAAATTTTTATTTTTAATATTTAATATTTTATTACACATTGAACAGGAATATTCATTATTCATTGAATCAATTGAATCATTTGGGTAGAATTTATTATTTTTATTTTTAAAATTTTAATTTTAATAATATATAAAATAAATATTTACAATGTCATAAGATTTTAACATGATTTGACGAAACATACCTACATTCATAGATGAGAGAAAATCATTCAACTCCTTATATCAGATACCTTTAACCATGAGTTCTTTCATTCCATTGTGTATCTCTCATTTTTCTTCATATCTCTATCCATTATATATATATATATATATTCTTTATAAGTCCATCTTTATTTCATAACTTTTTTCCCTTATAACCTAGAATATTTGTAAACTTAATACCTTTTCTTATTTTATAAGAAAATATAATATTACAATGACATATGAATATAAGAAATATTCTTATTCTTTATAACAAAGAATCTATATTAATTAGGAATTTGTGATGCTTCCCAATAAATATCATGTACTCATTGGTGGACAGATTGCCTGATCATTTATCCCATCAACACAAGAACAATGAAGCATCTTGCCTTTCCTATGTTTCAATTTTTCCTCATGTGAAACATTTTTTTTATTAAATAAATGGCTTGTAAAATATTAACTTGAAATATTTTTTAGAATAAAAAGTAATAAGATAAATTTATGGTTAAAATCATACTTCAAATTAGACGACTTATGAAAAACCTTATGTCTAGTAGGGTAACACCCACAAAGGGGCAATAGGGGAGGGCGGAATGAGTGATTTTTAAATATTACAATATAAGAGTTGTAAAACTTAACTCAAATTAAGATCTAAGAGATGAATTTAACCCATTTTAGATCAACTTAATCTTATGAAATAACATGAATATTCAACACAAACACAATCACATAAGATTTTTTTATGTGGAAAACCCTCACACTAATTGTGGAGATAAAAAACCATGGGATCTAAGACCTCAAATCTATTAATTCACTGTATGAGAATAAGATACATGGATTTATATGACAATTTTACCCTAAGGACTTACTCTCCAAAACCTATATCTTCTTTCCTTAGTGCTTTCCAAATATACTCACCTGAGCCTTCAAGCACCTCTTGAGGCTACAGGCTACATGTCAAGTCTCAATGGAAATTAAGCATATCCGGATTGATGATTTTTGAAATAAAATTATCAACCTAATTATTGCTCTAACAATCTACCAACCATTTTCCAACACAATATGGTGGGGATGTTTCTATGAAAATGGTGTAATAGATGTGGACCCGCATTTTTCACGTGCGTCCCCACTCGATCGGCGAGACTCGCTTTTTATTGTGAAAAATTAATTTTAAAAAAGTTGGAGTCGCCACTTATTTTATTTTTATTTTTGAAGGGAAAATAAAACAAGAAATAAAACCCTAAAAAAAATGACTCCATAATTTTTGGAAAAACGTGTCTTTGAAAACCCAAGTCTTGGTCCGGGGATCAGGTTACTTATTGGGAAGGTATCTCTAAGAGGTAGCACCCCTCTAAGCCCTAAAGAGGTCTCTACTGACTAAGTTAAGGGGAATATGACAATTAATCGGTTAATTATGGATACCTAAGTAGGCTAGGTGATTTCAAACAAAAATTTGCATGTTAAACAAGATCAAATCACAATAAAGGAGAGTTAGGGTGCGTACCTGGACTGCCTCTCAAGCGCTATCATAAAACATCAGAGTTAGTATAGAAGTATAACACACAACATGTATTTAATCATAGTGAATCAAGCATACATCTAAACACCTAAGGATTATCAAACATATACATACTTCACAGTGACATGATTATTTACAAAATTTAGAAAGTAGGTGATAGGGGGAGGCGTACCTGGATAGCATAGATAACTTACAATGCGCTTCCATAAGACATGAGGGATTAGATAATAATAAAATAAAGAAACCCTAGCATGCTTGTTATCTAATTAGCATAACAAAAATTATCAAAGTATATGAAAACATTAATTATCACACTCATCCTGTATACAATTCCTAAAAAAAGATAGACATAATTTCAACAAGTGACAAAAATGGCAACAAAAATAATTTTTGAAAAGATTTTCTTATGTAGGGGTTTCACCAATCCCCCAAATTAATATACACAAATTTAGCCCAGAATTGTCCCATTATTTGGGACCACAAGCTTTGATTCGTGTTTTTGTTCAAAACCAAAATTTTTGTTGAAAACCGAGAAGGACGCAAACCGAACAAGATATGGTTGCATATTATTTTTAAATAATAAAAAAAAAAAGAGATTTTGATCCTGAGGACTCTAAATGAGTTTTTGAAATAGATTTTTAAAATGATTTTTTTGAGAAAAGTATTTTATTTTAAAATAAAAGGAATTAATTTGGAAAAAATAAAATATAAGAAATAAAATACCCAACAAAACAAAAATGAAACCTCAAAGTAAAATTTTTTTTTAGTAATTAACAAAAATGATAATGGTGATGGTGGAGGCCAATCTTCATGATTTTCCAATGGCCTTTGAACAAAAAGGAAACTATCAAAGCAATAAATTATTAATATTTAGATCAAATAAGCTAATGAAATATCCATCAAGAATTAGCAACAAGGATTCAAGAAGAGCATAAATTGAGAATAACAATCCATAATTAACATAAGATTAACTAAACACATAAATGCCTCTAGACTAAAAAAATAAATTAAATCAAGATTAAACTTTATCTAACGGGATTAATTAAACTAATGTATTCAAATCACAAACACATACAAGTGAAGAACAAATTAAAACTAAATTAAATTGTAATTAAAAACATGAACTTTATTTAATAAGATTAATTAAACTACTAAATTACAATTACAAACACATCCAAATTAAAAATAAATAAAAGCTAAACTAAATCGGAATTTCAAATATGAACTTTATCTAACAAGATTATTTAAACTAATGAATTAAAATCACAAATATACTTAAACTAAAAGATAGGTTAAAACTGAACTAATTTAGAATTAAAAAAATATAAACTTTATCTAACATGATTATTTAAACTAATAAATTAAAAATAAACTATTTTGGGATTAAAAACATGAACTTTATCTAACATAATTATTTAAACTTAAGAATTAAGATCAACTAATGCATTTAAACTAAAAACGAATTGAAATCAAACTAATTGAGATTAAAAACACAAACTTTATTTAACGTGATTATTTAAAGTAAAGAATTAAAATCAACAAAATACATTTAAACTAAAAACAAATTAAAATCAAATTAATTGGGATTAAAAATACAAAATTTATTCGATATGATTATTTAAACTTAAGAATTAAGATCAACAAAATGTATTTAAACTAAAAACGAATTGAAATCAAACTAATTGAGATTAAAAACACAAACTTTATTTAACGTGATTATTAAAAGTCAAGAATTAAGATCAACAAAATATATTTAAACTAAAAAACGAATTGAAATCAAATTAATTGGGATTAAAAATACAAGCTTTATTTAACGTGATTATTTAAAACAAAGAATTAAGATCAACTAATGCATTTAAATTAAAAATGAATTGAAATCAAACTAATTGGGATTAAAAATACAAACTTTATTCAATACAATTATTTAAACTTAAGAATTAAAATCAACAAAATACATTTAAACTAAAAAACAAGTTAAAATCAAACTAATTGGGATTAAAAATACAAACTTTATTCGATATGATTATTTAAACTTAAGAATTAAGATCAATAAAATGTATTTAAACTAAAAACGAATTGGAATCAAACTAATTGAGATTAAAAACATAAACTTTATTTAACGTGATTATTTAAAGTCAAGAATTAAGATCAACAAAATACATTTAAACTAAAAAACAAATTAAAATCAAACTAATTGGGATTAAAAATACAAACTTTATTCGATATGATTATTTAAACTTAAGAATTAAGATCAATAAAATGTATTTAAACTAAAAACGAATTGGAATCAAACTAATTGAGATTAAAAACATAAACTTTATTCAATACAATTATTTAAACTTAAGAATTAAAATCAACAAAATACATTTAAACTAAAAAACAAGTTAAAATCAAACTAATTGGGATTAAAAATACAAACTTTATTCGATATGATTATTTAAACTTAAGAATTAAAATCATTAACAAACTTAAACTAAAAGATAGATTAGAATTAAACTAATTGGGGATTTAAAAAAATAATATAAACTTTAACACAAAGAATTAATCAAAAACTAAAATTTCCAAAAAAAATCTAGGCTAAATAAAAGTACTATATAGAAAACTAACCTTTGAAGTGAAAGAGAAAATCCTCTCTTGATGATTAAATGATAGCCCGATCTCCGTCCGAAGTCCCTTGCTTTTTTCCAAAATTCCGTGTGCTCTGCCCCCCAAGAAAAATCTCTCCATTCTTTTCCTTTTCTCACCTATATATATCACCCCTCAAGACCTAAATTTGTTTCCAAAAAGGAAAATTCTCCTCCTTCCTTTCTTCTTCTCTTCTGTTTTTTAAATCCTCCAATCAAAAGCAATCTTCCCAATTTCAAATTCCCCTCCAAAACCTTCCAAGGAGAGTCCCATCTTCCTTAAACTCCAATGGTAAGTTTCCTTGCAAAAACATGAAATTTTTGAAGTTAAATAATTGCATGTATAGATAAATAAGTAAATAAATTAAAAAATGGTAAAAATAATAAATAAATAAATAAGTTAAGGAAAATAATATAAAGAGGAAGATAACCAATAAAAAGTGAATGATAATCATAAAATTAAAATTAAAAACAAAATAAATAAATAAATAAAATAAAATAAAATAAAATAAAAGTCTTCGTAGGCCTAGTGTGCCTAAATGGGCCTAAGGTGAGACTAAGTGAGCCTAGGGTAGTGCCTAATGGGCCAAGTGTATCTAAAAGCTATCCTAAAAAAACAAGAAAAGCCTAAGTCTAAGTTAGGGCTGCCAAGGGTCACAATAAGGGATCAAATAATCCCTCAACCAAAATCTCCGAGGTGACTCAGAAAAAGGTAAGTGGTATGAGTAGCCATGGGCCACCAAGGAACTATTGTGGAGCATTGAAAACGAATTTTAAAGACATGTGCTAAAGGGACAAAATTGAGGGTCTACAATAGACCCTCATCACTTCTCCTCAAAACTCACCGCCCGCACTTACATTGTTATTGAGTTAGGTTAGATGGAAAGTCGAAACTTATGTGATCCCATTGGAAAAACATAACAAAAAAGACATGCAAACTAGGTAATCTAAATTGGGGTTTTTGAGAATTAGGGCACCATTTATTGGTCAATTTGTTGGACGACTTTGCAACTACTTGTCACCACTTCACCATTATTTATAATATGCCCACTCGACCTTATATTGGAAGAGTGGACATGAATCTTAGTAGTTAGCAATTGAAATTCACCTTCTAGATAAGCAAGCTCCAATTTTTCTACTCATGTCTACTGTTTTTGGTAAAGACTCCACTAAGGAAATACAACAAAGTGCATGTTAAATTACTAACTTAAAAATTCAAGGTATTTTAATATGTTAATTGAAATTCATCTCTTTTGTTGTTTTGTTTTAGTTTTATTTTTGCACCTTTTTAGCAAAATTAAGTACAAAAATTAATAAATCTATACTATTAAAAAACAAAGAATATGTTCGTCCAAAAAATGTAAACTATTGATAAAATGTCAGAAGTTTGTGACTTATAGATAACTCAATGGTTTAGCTTAAGATAATTGAAAGGAAAAAGTGTGCTTTTATGCACACATCTAAAAATAATCATAAAATTAATATCATTTAGTCAATTACCATTCTTACATTCATATTCATGGATGAAAGATAATAATTGCATTATACCATATTGAATATTTTAGGGAAAAAAAAGAGAAAAAAATAGATACTATTGAACTTTGAAATATCTCCTATTTTCCTATTTTTTGTATCTATATCTTGAACTTCGAGCCGAGGCATCAAATATCTTCAATTCTTTCTCACATCTCTACTTACCATGTATGGTTATTACAAATTCAGATCTCCATCTTATAACCCTCTTTCCTCATAACCTAAAATATTTAAAGAGATATTTGTAGTGATTTTCCTTCCTCTACAGAGAATCCTATTATTACAATGATTCAATATAACAAATATTTTATATATAAAATGGTCTTTATAAAATGGAATATATACCAATAAGGAATTTGTCACTTCACTAAGGAGTTCCTTTGGATAAATAATTGTTAGAGATAGTAATTAGACAATTTAATTTACCCATGGACAATAGTGTCATTTCCAGAGTTTTATAAGAGAGATCTAAGTCTTCTAGGATGAGCATTCACTACAAGGAAAAAGATATATGGTGACATTTATAATAAGTCACTATAAACATAGGGTGTCACTACAACATAGCGTCACCTTATCCACTGACACCATAGAGGGTATCAATTGGTGACGTATTTGGAAGCGACACCAAAGCAGATAAATGGTGACACATTCAGAAGAGACACCATATATTTTTAGTAATGCTTAATTTGATATAGAGTTGTATGAGATATATAAGGTGTCATATTAAATGCATCATCTTTGAGTTATGATGTCACGTTAAATGTATCACCTTTAATTTATGGTGTCACATCATTGTAAATGATTATGGAAGATATGGTTG
This sequence comes from Vitis vinifera, assembly GCF_030704535.1. Lineage (NCBI taxonomy): Eukaryota > Viridiplantae > Streptophyta > Magnoliopsida > Vitales > Vitaceae > Vitis > Vitis vinifera. Next base: position 25,932,329 of record NC_081818.1, on the reverse strand, counting down.
TTTTTTGTTGATTAGTTTGTAGATTTTTGTAATGCTTATTAATAAATAAGACTAACCTGTGTAAATTGTCCATAAATATAATAATCATATTACATTTAACTTATATTTTCATAATGCTTATGAATTAATTTGTAACATATTACATCATCCAATAATATTTGTATATCAAATGTTCACAAAATGATAGTACATCAAACACATCAAACCCACCAAAACTAAAAAAGAAAAGTGAATACACATTAAAACATGATTTAGAAATATTAAGCTTCCCAACATTCATGTATACTTGCATTTCATATGCATAAAACCGGCTAACCATAAAATGACACAAGAGTTGCATCCAAAAACCCAAAATTCTCAATTCCAAATAAAGTAACATTTATGTCCTATAATGTATGACATAAGAGTCATATCTAAAAACCTAAATCTTGTTGCCTCTTTCTCCTTTCTTTTTATTCTTCATATTGTCCTCCCAAGAGTGTATACCTGCATTTCATAGTTTAATTAGTTTTAGAGTTCTTATTGAAAATAAAAATGTGATGCTATAAACAATAAACAAATCTAAGTATTCTTTTTCTTTTTCCTTTTTCTCATTTTGGTATAAAAATAGTTCGTAAAGAATAAGTAATGTTATACAATATCAATGGAAAATTCAATCATATAACAACTAAGGGATTTACCATGAATGATCACAATACATCAATATGATTCATGATTAGTTATAACACAAAAGTAATCTATTTTTCTCTAATTTCATCAAATTCTACTTGAGAATATGTTTTATTTGTCATCAAACTGAAATCAAATGAGAATAACATTAATATCACAATAATTGAAAGTATGAAATTATGTACAATTCATTAAATGAGTAAAACCTTTGATGCAATAACTGTAAAATCAACAATTATTTCTTTAATGAATCTCATAACAAAGTAGTCATATTTGAACTCAGTATTATTTTTTGACTATTAAATTATTTTTAAACAAAATAACAATTATTAATATATTGGTTCATTTTTAAATACTTTCATAAGAATATATTTTAACTGCAAGTTATTTTAATTTATCAAAAGATTTTTAGGAAATGAGCTATTATCCATTTATTATTTTCTTATTTTTCAAAAAATATTTTCAGTCATTTCATACACGTTTTCAACTACTAAAATTATTGTTTTTATAGAATAAACAAAGAAGCATACACTTCTCCTCCACTCACTAAGTCAACTATTACAATCACCATAATATTTTATTCACCTACCAATATCTCATTCCATTTAGATAACTCTCTCAACAAAATCATTTCTACAATACTTTTTACTCTCCTATGATATTGAATATTTTATTCCATTTAGGTGACTCTCAACGCAAAGAAAAGTAGGAATGTCTTCTTAGGTTAACTAAACAAAGACTTTTTTTTACTTTACAATATGTATAAAAAAAATAATTATTTATTACAAGGAATGTGGTAGAAAGGTCATTTCATTTTTAAAGAATTTTTTAGAATTTCTTAAACATTTACAAAAAATAGAATCTAACAATTTTATTTCTAAAAAAATTGATCAATTCAAAAAAGAAAGAAGAATGTTATTTTTTAAGAAAAGTTAATAAACCACTTTATTCTTGAATTATCTAAACAAAACTTACTAAAAAATATTTTATCCCAAATTTATTTTCAAAACTTTCTTATTGAAAACTATCTCATATATAAATTATTTTATTATCTAGAGAAATTCTTATTTTATTCTTTTTTTAGAGAAAAATTCACTTGTTTATTAAATATCAAAGAAGTCTATTTTTATGTCTATTATATATATATATATATATATATATATATATATATATATATATATATATATATATAAATTCTCTTATTTTCATACAAGAAATTTCCATTTATGCCTAAAATACTTTTAGAAAAATCATTACCAACAAAATTTTATTTTTAAAATTATTTTCAACATTCTTATTTAAAAAAATTATCATTGGATTATTTTCAAAAAGGACAGTCCTAAAAAAATTAACCATTTATAACCCAATTTAAACTCAAAAATTATCCCCAATATTATTTTATATTCCTAAATTATTTTCAAACAAAATAACAATTATTAATATTTTGATTCATTTTTAAATACTTTAACAAAAATATATTTTAACCACATATTATTTTAATTTATCAAAATATTTTTAGGAAATGAGTTATTTTCCATTTATTACTATCCTATTTTTCAAAACATATTTTCAGGCATTTCATTCACATTTTAAAATTTCAAATACTAAAATTATTGTTTTTATAAAACAACAAAGCATGTAAATTTCAACTACTAAAATTATTGTTTTTATAGAATAAACAAAGCAACATACACTTATCTTCCATTTACTAATTCAACTATTACAATCACCTCAATATTTTGTTCACCTACCAATAATTCATTCCATGTAGGTGACTCTAAAAAAAAAAGTCATATTTATAATACCCTTTACGACTCTGATACCCAATATCCTATTCTATTTAGGTGACTCAATACAAAGAAAGTGGGAATGTTTTCTTAGGTTAATCGAAGAAAACCCTAAATAACTTAAGTGCTTTTGGATTAATTGAGTATCATCTTGTAGTAGATGTCAATCTCTATTGTTAGACTTCACCAAAAAGCTCCTAGCACGGTGGAAAAAAGTATCAAATATAGTCAAGTCTTCAATAAAATACTATTTCATGCGAAAAATTACTACAAACTAGTGTATCTCTCATTCTCAATTAGACAAAATTTTTAAAAATAATTCATTTTTCTTGTTTTCATTTGTTTTGGGGCTTATTAGCAATGAAACAAAAAATATGTTAGAATGTTAAACCTAGTTTTTACTTCCCTGGAACTCAATAAAAAACACCATTTACAAAACCCACATCATAGATATACTAAATCAAGAGATATAAAACAATTATACTAACAAAGTTTTTTGCATTAATAAAAAAAATGAAGATGGTAGATAAGAGATTTTGACTTACCGGAGATTTTACGAAGCAAAGAATATCAATTATGGGTTTGCCGACCATGGGTGTGAGAAGAAGGAGAAGAAAACGATGGTTAGGGTTAAGCAATAAGATCTTTTATATTAGTTAATGTATATATGGAAACAATGGACTTTTCATAAATTGTTCCTACTCACTATTTTTAAAAAGGGCCCATTAAGTTATAAAATTTAAAACTTTTTATTTCATATGGTGTCACTTCCAAAAAATGACACCGTAAATATGAAATTAGCATCATCTAACTATCCTAATTGAAGATTTTTTATATGATGTGTCACCTTTATAAATTTTAAGTTCAATGGTGTCATTATTTTAAATGCGACACCATAAATAGTGACATCATATATTATTTTTGTAGTAGTGATTCTTTCCCTCCGATCATGTCCTGAGGAATTGTTATAAAAAGCTAATTATTAGTCAAATATAGGGCACTCACATTAGATGGGAAAATCTGAAGAATACCCTTAAAATGGGTTCATTTTGGATAATCAGTGGACGAGTTATGGAAACAAAGAGAAAAGCATCAAAATTTTACAAGCACATCCATAACAATATCATCAAAGTGCTTATTGTAATGGAAGCCAATAGGACCTACTTTTTAAGCCTTTAAAGTCAAAGACGTAAATTGCAGCAAGACCTAGTTTTTTCCATATCCTATAATTTAGTCCATAAGGGTACTCATAATCTAGACAGGAAATGGAATGTCATTGCAAATTATTAGACTTCATTTCTCCTCGTACAATGAAAAGAAACCTTAGTGGTACCTTCCTTAATTCATTTTGGAATTTTAGGCCCTAAAACAGTAGATAAGTTATGTAAAAGTTGACCATAAGTTTGAATAATTAATATTTAAAAGAGAAGTTATCTTATGGCTGTGGCCCTTAGCATTGACCCCAAGTCAGTAGTGGACAGTGTCCCTCTTGCACTCAACTATCTTAGTGATAGAGGAGAAGAGTGTGGGGTAAAAAAAAATGGTAGAAGACCAGATTGAGTTCATTTGGATGTGATTTTAATCAAAAGAAATTGAGTTCAGTATTTTGCATACTACTTTGTGCTTCGTAATCTTGTGGATTTCTATTTATCGTTATCAAAAAAAGCTACCACTCATTCAGTGTTGGAAGCAATGATGAGTTTTGATTGGCCTGAACAAATTGTTTGAAAAATTGAGGACGTAGACTGGAGGAGGACGATGATTCAGCCACAAAAAAAAGTCTAAATCATGGCTCAGGATTCTGGGTGATCAGCTTGAACAATTGTGCCCATCTATACTTGCACCTTCTTTCTTTCTTGTAAATTTTCCATCATATCTTGTTGCCTCAGAGTTGTGTTGAAAAGATGATATATAGGACACACAAAACAATGCCGAAAATTGGACATTATCAATTCATTTATTTATTTTTGGCGAGTCTTTGAGATGTGAGTAAATATATATAGGTGTTTGTGTGAATTTGTAACAAAAAAGATGGAAAAATATGAAGAAGAATATAAAAGACAGAAGCTGATTAGATAAACTTGGAATCAGAACTTTATATTTCAGAAGGTTGTAAACTACATAGGAGCATTCATTTATTTAAGGAACTTGTAAAAAGCTTGTTCAAGTACGATGCTGGCTTCTTCCCAAATTCAGTTTCCTTTGGAGACGGGCTACATTCAGTTGGAAAACCAGAAGCAGCCACTCTTTGATGTCATAGACAAGCTTAAAATAGGCATGTCTCCATGACTCCTTTACTACTAAGGTGCCACAAACTCCCCAAAACCCCACCACAAATCCTGTTCCCATGTTCATGTAGAACCACTTCTTTTCAACCTCAGCTCCATCTTCATCGTCATCATCACCTTCTCCACTGGGAGGGTTAGGGGTTCCATCATCACCAGGGCACTTAGCTGTTATTAGATGCCCACATAGTGCAGGGTTGTCCCTGTATATTGATGGGTCATCCAGGGTTTGCAGCTGGTTGCCTGTTGGAATTCTACCTGACAGGTTGTTATAGGACAGGTTCAAGTGATTCAAGAGAGTCAAAGAAGCTATACCTGCTGGAATTGGACCAGAAAGCTGGTTTCTTGAGAGGTCCAGAGTTTCCAAGCGTTGTAAGCTCCCAATGTTGTCTGGTATTTTTCCTGTCAAATGGTTCATAGACAAGTTCAAAGTGCCCAACCTTGAAAGATTTGTTAGCCCTCCAGGCACATCTCCAGATAGGCTATTGTTCGACAGGTCTATGCTATTCACAAGATAGAGGATACTTTTATATCGATCTTCCCTTCCTTTCGTCAACACCATCAATTGTCCCTCATATCTCTCAGAGTCAATTTCAGATGCCATAGCACTCAAATTCCCCACACAAAAGGGAATATATCCTGACAGATTATTTTGTGCAAGATCCAATATATGAAGAGAAGAAAGAGTGCACAATTGCAACGGAATGCTTCCATTAAACAAATTTGAACGCAGACGTAGAATCAATAGCCTTGGCATTGTTTGTCCAATCCATTCTGGAATATTTCCTGAAAATCTGTTGCCTCCTAGATCAAGAGTATTGATGTTTGTGCAATTCCGCAAGGCAGAAGGAAGTTCCCCGGAAAGACGATTGTTGCTCAGCATTAAAATATAAGAAACGTTAGAGAACCCAGAGAACTTGGCAGCTTACCAGATAAGTTGTTGTTTGACAAGTCTACTTAATACACTAGATTAGGAAATGCGGGAATTTCTCCACACAAACGATTGTTTGAGATGTCCAGAGTCATTAAACCATTCAGTTTACCCATGGACGAGGGAATGGTGCCATTTAGAGAGTTATGAGAGAGATCTAACTCCGTCAGCATGGGCATTCTTTCCCCAATATCCCGAGGAATCGGTCCAGAAAATGAATTATTACTCAAAAATAGGGAACTCACGTTATATGACCAAAGTGGCAGAGAACCATTAAAATGGTTCCAGTTCAAATAAACGGTGGATTGGGGAGCAAACTTTAATGAGTTTGGAATTCTGCCACTTAATTTATTATAGCCCAAGTCCAGTTCAACCAACTGCAAGTCTAACTTCCAAAACCACTCTGGTATGGTGTCTGAAATTCGAGCATTCCTGAGTATTAGAGTGTTAAGCTCATTTTGATTTCTAAGCCAAACTGGAAACTTAGGACCCACTTGGCATGATCTCAACTTGATGTATTGGAGCTTAAAAGGAGGACTCCAGTCAGAACTGAAATTGATAACCAATTTTAGGTCTGGAGACAATGAATATTTAGTGATGGACAAGTCCTTTAAGTTTGTGAGATTTGACAAATGGGCTTCTGTAAGGACACCTTCCCATGAATTCTCAGAGACATCTATGGCAACCAACTCTGTTAGTTGCCCAAGAGTTTCTGGAATGGTCCCATTCATTTGATTATTGGAGAGGTACAGCTCTTTCAAATTAGACAAATTTCCTATTGAATCCGGAATTGAGCCTAGAAATAAATTCTCCCGGAGCAGAAGAGACAGCAAGTTGTACATGTTTCCTAGTGAATTAGGAAGAAAACCACCCAGATCATTGAATCCCAGATCCAGCTTCTCTAAGCTACTGTTGTTGCACCCAGAAAAAACGTCACTCAGTTCAGTTATTTCCCCATTGAAATTGTTCTCAGAAAGGATCAGTGTTTTCAAGTTGCAGAGACTACCCATCAGTCTTGTTCTTTCAAGAGAAGTCCTGTTTGCAAATGCTTCTAAAATTGACCCTTGAAGATTGTTGGAGCTGAGATCAAGATACACAAGATTTCTCATCCGGAATAACCAGTGGTGTAACGCCCAAGTTTTTTTTAAAGGGTAATTTAGGAAATTCATAATAGTGACATTAAATTAATTAATTAATTAATTTAATAAAATGGAAGAGGGTGAAAAGGTAATTTTACAAATAATACCCTAGGTATAAATAGAAAATTCTCTTTGTTCTTTTTTGAATCGCGTTCCTATTCGCAGAGAGTTTCCAGAGAACGTGAAGTTGAGGTAAAATTTCAAGGTTTGAAGAACAAACCTCTATAGGTAAAATTATAACCCCTAAATTATTATTTTAGATTCATTAGTTAATTTCAAGCACATTAGATATTTTTTGAATTTTTTTTATTCGTTTTAATATCAAATAGTGAAAATTTAAGATTTTGATTTATTTTTGGAATTTGGGAGATCTTAAGTTTTAAAAAAAAAAACGCGTGTGCATTGGTTGCATGCGTGTGGGAACTATGCATCCACTTTTTTTTTTATAAGGATTTCATGGTTGAAATCTAGTTGGTGGATTTTCACATACTCTATTATTAGACTTTGATGGATACTTGGGTATGTAATATTTAATAGAAGCAGGACTCCGTATTGTTAGACTTTGATGGGTACTTGACTATTGAGTACTGTATTATTTAATAATGACAGGGCTTTGTGTTATTAGAAACAAATTGGGAATTTATTAATTTATTTAAATAAAGAATATATTAGTTAAATTATAGATAAATAGTAATAGTTATTCCTCTTATATTTTGTTAGGTGAAGAGTAGATATTCAGGATTATTTTCTCTCTAAAGTTTTTAAGGACTTCTTTTGAGGTAAGGGAAATTAATGCAGTTGTTAAATTTTTTTGAAACTATTTTTTTATATAGATATATACATTATTTGAAAACATTTGAGTTATTTTCTATTTTATGCATAAATCAAACATGTTTTGCATGAAAATTATATTAGAATTTTATATTTTGTTTTTGACAAAGAAATGTGGAGATATTATATGTTGTAAATTTGAACAAATGAAATAAATATTTGACTCTGGTTTGTTTGGCCCTTGTCAACGGGATATAATAGTTGACTTTTGGCCTTTATCAATGAGATATAATAGTTGACCTTTACATTCCTTGGTGGGGAATGTAATTGATTTGAACCCCAACTTCTAGGGGTTTTGGTTAGAGGTTACTAGTACTAGTAGTGTTTGGTTCCGTCCACCTTAAAGGAACAATTTGAGGCTAGCCACCCATTTGAAAAGTCCCACGTAACTGGGCACTCTTTGATGTTTGATGACCAAAGTAAATAAATTATTGGAATGTTTTGATTGAATTTGATATGAAAATGTTTGAATCAGAAATAAATGCATACAGTTAGAAATTTTAAATGTATTGGCAAAAAAAAAAAAAAAAATGAACTCACAGGTTTATGAAAATGATTGATTACAATGTCTCCTATTTTGCAAGTGAATTTGAAATATTTGATCTATGGACTACATTAATGTTCCTTATTGGGCTGTGAGCTCATTCCTATTTGTTGACTACTTTTCAGGTACCTGATTCGTCCCTAGCAGCGGTAGTGGCAATGGCACCATCTGATTCGGGGTTCGATCCCCGGCAACGGCGCCATTTGATTCGTGCCCAATTGGTGTCTCAGCTGATTCATGTCCAACTGGTGCTCCTTGATTGAGGGAGTAATCAACAAAATTTATAACCTATTACACCATATACTAGGATAGCAAAGACAAAGCTACTATAGTATAGTGGCTCTAGGATCGTCCATTGGGATGGGTTTTCACTTCACAAATGATATCAATTCAAAGCTGAATTGGTGCCTTTTCATTTCAAGGTTAGCTTTAAAAGAAAACATAAAGATGTTTGAATGAAAAAGGTTGGTTTTAAGCTAACCAAAAATAGTAACTGATTTTAACTACAAAGAAAAATGTTTCTTGGAGTTCAGATCACTAGGCTCAGGTTCCTCATACAAAAAGGAGAGTTCCGGTCACTTGTTTCTTTTCCTCGCATTAGAGAATTAACATATAGTTCCTTCTCCAACCGGTGTTGTACAGATGCTTCCCATTAATGGGTTCAAACACTAAATCCCTCTCACTGATGCAACTTGCAATGGTTCATGCCTCTCACCTAGCACTTGCCATTCAAGGTGATCTTTAACCTTGGATTTCCCTTCTCAAGCTCGCAAAAGATAACTAATGGATGTCTCCTTAGAGTCCAAAAGCTTACCAAGTGTTGGCAATTCTAGAAAATCCTACCTTCAAGTCACCTTCCAGAGGCTCGCAAGGGGTAAACTAGTGCATTTCCATGGTTGGAAATCACTTGCCTTACCAAGTGTTGACCCAGGTGACTCTAAGGTGTTTTAAGTTAACTAAAAAGATAAAAACCATTAACGGGTCACACTTTCTCTTCATTAAAAACTAAAACAACAAAACTTCCAATTTATGCATTTGGAAACTTACCCGACTTTCCTCACTCCAAGAGACAAAAAGCTTAGCCTCTCATCCTCTGTGGAAAAATCCTCAGAGTTTGGTTGGCTAGAAAATGAAAATGAAAGAGAAAACAAGCATATATGAAAAACAGAGCAAGTGCTCTGTTCTCTGATTCTATATATGATATATCTATATTACATACTTCTCCCAGCGTCCTCTGAGAGTGTTTATAAGAGAGTTTATATAGGAAGGTAATTTACCCTTCCTTGGATACTTCCTAGCTAAGGAATTACATGAGTGGTTGAATACAAGGAGAAAATGGAAATTTAGACACAAAAATCTGAAGAAAAATATCTAAAAGAGTCGGTGCAAAAATATCGGGAAGCTCCATGAACATTTCGCAGGTGAAAAATGGTGTCTGCGAGATTTCGCAGACACTCAAGAGGTCTGCGAAATATTTTCGCATCAACAAGTTAAACTCGCAGGACTGCTAAGTTGGCTTCCACCTTGAGGTGTTTGGCTTCCATCGCGGCGTGAAACTTCAGGAGGAAATCCACAACACTGTACAAAAAGGCTGCGAAATTCTCGCAACAAAAGGTTGATTTCGCAATACTTTAGAGTGATTGACTTGCAGTGGCTATAACTTCTTCGTTTCAACTCCGAATCACTCACCGTTTGAAGAATTGGATTCTTGACTTCCTGAGATTTGAAATGGTATATAGAATGTAGAAAATGGACTTCGGGAAGTGCTCCAAAAGTGCAAAAGAAGACTGCAGCTAGCTTTCCTCTGTTTTCTTCACTCTGTTTTTCCTCTCTCCTTGCTTCTCTCCTTGCATACTTTGAACGACTTTGGCAAAGGGATATGGAGCTCCAAAGCTTGGTTCTTCATGAATTTGAGCTCTTCATTGCTTTTCCATGGATTCCAAATAACTCTCCTCAATCTTGGATTGTTTTGGTGATCAAATTACTAACAAAAACACCAAAACTTACACAATTTGATTAGAAATGATTGCAAGGGTCCTTAACATGTTAATTGAGTTAAAAGGCAATAACTAATACTCAAAAGTGTTTAAAAGGATTAATTACAAGCTACAAAATAGCACTTTTTGAGTAGTAATCACTCCCCCCAACCGACATATTGCTAGTCCCTTAGCAATAGAGGAGAGAAAAATAAAAGTAAACAATACTATAATTTACAACATCATGCTGATAAAAAAAAAAAAACAATTCTCAAGTGGCATGATGATCTAACTTTCACATGGAACATTAAAGAAATAAAACTCAAACTTCAACAAGAGTTATCAAATAACTTGTCTAATCACAATTCTTAAAGAGAAGGCATTATGCAAATTTAAGCTTTAAAATCATTTCCACTTCCAAAGGATCAAACCTTACTCTTCCACAAAAATCTAAGTGTTATTTATTAGCTTCCGAATATAGTATGTTAAACTAATCTCTCCCCCCAACCTAGTTCTTTTTCAAAGCTTAGCAAACTAATCAACCTCCAATAGGCTAAGAACGCACCTCTTTTTTCACAATTTTTTTCATTGTAGGAGTACAAGGCTTAAAGGTATTCTTTTCTAAATTGTCCATGTAATGGGGGTCCATCGATGACTCCCAACCAATTAAGGTTTAGGGCATCAAGTTTTAAGGATCTTTCAACCACTAACTCCTCGGATTTTACCCCGGACTTTTGAGAATGAATTTTAATACCCAAGCACCTACAGTATGTTAAACTCCACCTATCCACCCTTGTAACGAGCATTGAGGTCGGTGACTCCCAACCAATGAAGGCTTAGGGCACCAGGTTTTAAAGATTTTCACCATATACCCCTCAGACCTTGCTCGGGTTTCAAGGCAAGCAAACATTTTTCTTTCTTTCTTTTTTCTCTTCAAAGACTCATTGGCCTTTTATAAGGTGTCCCAACACTATTAAATGAGGTCAAAGGTACCAAGTCTAAAATTTTCCTAAGTCAAGAGGGAAATAGTTTTTCATCTTATACTCGGAACCTATTGTGCACAGTGTGTGGATAGCTTAAAGTGGAAGAACTAAGGTTGACTTCAATAGAAGTTTCAACAATTCATCAACTTTAATAAGCATAATACAAAATCTAAGTCAAGTAAAAAGACAAAAATTCAATTTCTCCAATTTTAGTTTGAAAATTTTTCCTTAATAATCATGGAGAGTAGAATAAAAGCTTTTAAAAATTTTAAAAATTAAGCAAAAAACAACTAAATTACCAAAATAACTTAGCATTATTAACAATACTTACTTCCTCAACTCTCCCCCCAACCGAGCTAAACATTGTCCTCAATGTGACAAAAGCGATTGAAAAATAGGGAGGAAGTGGTACCTCTTGAGTAACATGGAGTATGAGTCATATAAGAGAAACCACATGTTTCAAAAAAAACATAAGAGTTAGTGAGTAGAGGAAATAGAAAAATGACAAGTTTAAACAAAAATGATATCTATGTATGATGCATCATCAGTAATACATCCAATCCTAGAATATAAGACATTAAAACATGGAGCTATGTATACTAATATAATATGTAAAGACCAAAAAATAAAGAGATGATCAAGTAATGGTAAGGTCTTGTGGAACTGATGTGTCTGTGGTGGCCTCTTGAGTGGGTTGGATCAGGACTTTGGCCTCTATTCTGGTAGTCTCCTTAGGTGGCATAGTCTTCTCAGCTGGAGCTCTCAGCGGGAGCTATGGGCTCTGATGGTTTTAGGAGGTCAGAAATGGAATGAGAGGCTTAGTGTGTGTGATCCCAGGGTGCGCAGGGCTCTCCTCTTCATATGCATGGTTATAGGGCTCTATTGGCATTTTAGCAACTTCTCTTGGCTTTGCAAAGTGTTTTTGCAAATCACCCTCCACTTCACAAGTCAATTTCGCAATTTGCAGGCCATTTCTAAGCTTGGAGGTGATTTCGCAACCATTTCGAAGTTTGGAGATCATTTCGCAGCCATTTCAAAGCTCAAAAGTGATTTTGCAGCCCAAAGGTGATTTCGCAGCCGTATCGTAGCTTCAAAATGAGGAGAACTGTGCTGCAAAATGGCACTCGTGTGCCAAAAGTGGTTTCGCAGCTGCGAAATACCCTTCCAAATGGTGTCTCGGTTGCGAAATTCTCGCTCAACTTTGCGCGCTTGTCTTCAAACGACCATAACTTCTTCATTTCACCTCCAAATCGCATACCGTTTGAAGCGCTGGACTCCTGACTTCCCAAGCTTTGAAACGAGATATCGTATGCATAATTTGAGCTCCAGGAAGTGCTTCAAAAATGTGTCCAATAGTAGCAAAATGGAGTTGCGACATTTCCGCTCATGGTTTGCACAGTCATCTTCAAACGGCCATAACTTTTCCGTTTCAAATCCAAATCGAGCACCGTTTGAAGCTATGGACTCGTGACTTCCCAAGATTTCAAATGAAATATTGTATGCATAATTTTAACTTCGGGAAGTGATCGAGATGTGTCCAACAATTGCCGAAATGGGGGTGCGATTGTGAAATTGGGATTTTTCACTTTTTGGGACTTCGCAGCCATTTCGCAGCTGCGAAATGAGGGTCACTGTGCTGCAAAATGGCACTCGTGTGCCAAAAGTGCTTTCGCAGCCACGAAATCCTCTGCGGAATGGGACTTTTGTTGCCAAAAAAAATGAATTTTTTTTTTTTTTTTTGGGTTTCGCAGCCATTTTCGCAGCTGCGAAATGAGGGTACTGTGCTGCGAAATGGCACTCGTGTGCCAAAAGTTGGCTTCGCAGCTGCGAAACACCCTTCCAAATGGAGCTTTCCCTGCAAAATGGAGGATTTCATGCTTTGGTGGTTCGCAGCCGCTTTCGCAGCTGCGAAATGGGGGCTCCTGTGCTGCGAAGTGGCACTCGTGTGCCAAAATTTGCTTCGCAGCTGCGAAAATTTTCACAAAGAGGGCAATTGGGCTGCAAACTGGTTTCGCAGCAAAGTGCCGATTTCGTAGAGGCTGCGAAATTTCGCAGACCCCTGTTTTTCCCCTATTTTCACTCCGTTTGACTCCGATTTTGTTCCGAAAGACTTCCTTCAATTTCTTTACAATTCCTCTTGATTTTGATCATCCAAAAGCCTATATTACATCAAAACAAACTAGAATTAAAGCATTGAAATCAAAATTAAAGCATTGAAATCCAAATTAAAACATTGAAATCAAAATTAAAACAACTAAAAAGTAAAATAAAAAGATATGGACTAGCTAGTCTTTAGAAAGACTAAGTCCATCAAAAAATTTGATCCTTATTTAGCTTGCCCGGATCCCATATGAAGTTTGCATCCTTCAATTGAGACTTGGTTTGTATGATTTTCCCATACAAAGCTTGGAGAAAAGGCGGAGGCATGTGTTTCATCCTTTCTTCCTTGATGACTATCCTCTGTGGTTCTCTATGTACATTAACATCATAGCCATCGTTCTCTATGTTTTTCCCCTTTTTCTTTCCTTTGATTTCCTCCCTCTTTTCTTTCTCTGTTTCACTCTTTACCTTATGCTCTAACTTGCATGTGGGCAGATCAACCTCTTTACCACTCCTCAGAGTGATAACCGTTTTAACTTCCTTCACCATTGAAGATTCTTCCTCTTGAGCCTCCGGACTACATGGATGCCCTTGGAATTTTGATAAGGTTAAGAAGGAGAGTTTTCTTTCTCTTGTACTGTGTTGAGGTTGGCAAGCCTTGAGATTGAATCTTAGAGAATATCTAACTTCTGAGATAGATCATTTTGCATTTCATCCATCCTTTTATTCAAAGTACTCTCCACTCTGTCAATTCTTTGATTGATTTGAGCATTAATGGCTTCTTGCTTTCTAACAAAATCTCCCACGAACTTGCTAAGATTCACCATAGCTTGTTCAAGGCTTGAGGCTTGCTGTGGTGCTTGAGCAGGTTGCTGATACTGATGTGGCTGTGGTTTCCAAGAGAAATTTGGATGGTCCCTCCAATTGGAATTGTAGGTGTTGCAATCACCAAACATTTCCCTCTCGGCTGGAATGGTAGGGCACTCTTCTCCCAAGTGCTCATATGATCGACAAATGGCACAAGGCATAGGTAGCAATGGTGTTTGAGAGATGGCTTGCACTTCTTGCATCTGGTTCATTTCTAGCTCATCCAATCTCCTTTCCATAGCTGCAATCTCTGCCTTCATGTCCATGCCGTCATTCAAAATATACATCTCACCCTTAGCTTTAGGTTGAGACGTCATTCTTCCCATATCTCTAGCATTTGGTTCACCCCATTCTCTTGAAAATTCAGCCACATAACTCAAGAAGTTCATGGCTTCCTCTGCTATGGTATTCAATATGGCATGCACAACTAGCAATTTGTGAATTAAAAACAGAGAACACAAAAGAAAACAAAAGAATAACAATTCAAAGAAAGAAAATTAAGGTAAACTAAAAACTAAATAAAAGGTATACTAAAATATGAACAATAAAGAAATAAAAAGAGTTAGTTAAAGGAAAAGAAAAGTCACCAAACTTGTGATGAAGATCACAAGTACTCTAGAAAGGTGATATCATTGTAAAGTGGCACCATCCCCGGCAACGGCGCCATTTGATTCGTCCCTAGCAGCGGCAGTGGCAATGGCACCATCTGATTCGGGGTTCGATCCCCGGCAACATCGCCATTTGATTCGTGCCCAATTGGTGTCTCAGCTGATTCATGTCCAGCTGGTGCTCCTTGATTGAGGGAGTAATCAACAAAATTTATAACCTATTACACCATATACTAGGGTAGCAAAGACAAAGCTACTATAGCATAGTGGCTCTAGGATCGTCCACTGGGATGGGTTTTCACTTCACAAATGATATCAATTCAAAGCTGAATTGGTGCCTTTTCATTTCAAGGTTAGCTTTAAAAGAAAACATAAAGATGTTTGAATGAAAAAGGTTGGTTTTAAGCTAACCAAAAATAGTAACTGATTTTAACTACAAAGAAAAATGTTTCTTAGAGTTCAGATCACTAGGCTCAGGTTCCTCATACAAAAAGGAGAGTTCCGGTCACTTGTTTCTTTTCCTCGCATTAGAGAATTAACATATAGTTCCTTCTCCAACCGGTGTTGTACAGATGCTTCCCATTAATGGGTTCAAACACTAAATCCCTCTCACTGATGCAACTTGCAATGGTTCATGCCTCTCACCTAGCACTTGCCATTCAAGGTGATCTTTAACCTTGGATTTCCCTTCTCAAGCTCGCAAGAGATAACTAATGGATGTCTCCTTAGAGTCCAAAAGCTTACCAAGTGTTGGCAATTCTAGAAAATCCTACCTTCAAGTCACCTCCCAGAGGCTCGCAAGGGGTAAACTAGTGCATTTCCATGGTTGGAAATCACTTGCCTTACCAAGTGTTGACCCAGGTGACTCTAAGGTGTTTTAAGTTAACTAAAAAGATAAAAACCATTAACAGGTCACACTTTCTCTTCATTAAAAACTAAAACAACAAAACTTCCAATTTATGCATTTGGAAACTTACCCGGCTTTCCTCACTCCAAGAGACAAAAAGCTTAGCCTCTCATCCTCTGTGGAAAAATCCTCAGAGTTTGGTTGGCTAGAAAATGAAAATGAAAGAGAAAACAAGCATATATGAAAAACAGAGCAAGTGCTCTGTTCTCTGATTCTATATATGATATATCTATATTACATACTTCTCCCAGTGTCCTCTGAGAGTGTTTACAAGAGAGTTTATATAGGAAGGTAATTTACCCTTCCTTGGATACTTCCTAGCTAAGGAATTACATGAGTGGTTGAATACAAGGAGAAAATGGAAATTTAGACACAAAAATCTGAAGAAAAATATCTAAAAGAGTCGGTGCAAAAATATCGGGAAGCTCCAGGAACATTTCGCAGGTGAAAAATGATGTCTGCGAGATTTCGCAGACACTCAAGAGGTCTGCGAAATATTTTTGCATCAACAAGTTAAACTCGCAGGGCTGCTAAGTTGGCTTCCACCTTGTGGTGTTTGGCTTCCATCGCGGCATGAAACTTCAGGAGGAAATCCACAACACTGTACAAAAAGGCTGCGAAATTCTCGCAACAAAAGGTTGATTTCGCAATACTTTAGAGTGATTGACTTGCAGTGGCTGTAACTTCTTCGTTTCAACTCTGAATCATGCACCGTTTGAAGCATTGGATTCTTGACTTCCTGAGCTTTGAAATGGTATATATAATGTAGAAAATGGACTTCGGGAAGTGCTCCAAAAGTGCAAAATAATACTGTAGCTAGCTTTCCTCTGTTTTCTTCACTCTGTTTTTCCTCTCTCCTTGCTTCTCTCCTTGCATACTTTGAACGACTTTGGCAAAGGGATATGGAGCTCCAAAGCTTGGTTCTTCATGAATTTGAGCTCTTCATTGCTTTGCCATGGATTCTAAATAACTCTCCTCAATCTTGGATTGTTTTGGTGATCAAATTACTAACAAAAACACCAAAACTTACACAATTTGATTAGAAATGATTGCAAGGGTCCTTAACATGTTAATTGAGTTAAAAGGCAATAACTAATACTCAAAAGTGTTTAAAAGGATTAATTACAAGCTACAAAATAGCACTTTTTGAGTAGTAATCAGTACCCTTAGTTCGGGTGAGGAGTGATGGATAGGCTGAGGAATGATCATCATTAGGATTTGACTTAGGATTTTATGTTGGATTTTGTTTAACTTTTAGTTATGTTCATTTGGATCTTTTGGTATTTGGAAGTTATTTGGATATTGATCCTTCAAATTTTATGTTAGATCAAAGTTGAGTTTTGGAGATTTTGAAATTTGTTATAGTACTTGAATTGTTTAAGTTTGCAAATATTTGGATAATGGATTTTGGATAGTGGATGTTTTAGTATTGAAATTGAATTTTAAGGATTTAAGATTTTGTTCCGCTACTCTGAACAGGTATTTGGTAATTGGTAACTTCCGATTACAAGATAATTGTTTGGGTCAGGTTACACTGTAAGCCTTCGGGTTTGAAGTGTGAAATGACCGTCACGCCTTTGGAGTGGGTCTTGGGGCGTGACAAATGGGGTATTGTGGAGTTGAATCCATTGTTGGAGAGAACAAGTATTGAAAGGGATGAAAGATTGGAAGATGGGAGAGAACGAGGGAGGACGGAAAGTCCACAACTAGATAAATGCAACTCCGAAAGAGAAGGAAGCTTGCTAACAGCTTGAAGCCAATAAGCAGAAGCTCTACTTAGATTGATTCCTTCTAAATAAGGTGTCTTAAAGAAGAAAGACCCGATATCCATTGAAGATCATTCTGGCTTGACTCATCAGGGTATGTGTTGAAATCAAAGTATTCCCTGAGGTCAAGGTAGATTAACCTGGAAAGATTTCCAAGTTGTGGAGGAATTGGTCCACTAAAGGAGGCACCAGAGAGATTGAGATATCTCAGCCTTTCCAATGAACCAATGAACTTTGGGATTCGAGTCCCTTCAAAATTATTCATGCTGAGGTCTAAGTGATTCAAATATTTCAAATCAAGCAAAGAAAGACTGATCTCACCGCCCAACTTGCCAGATGTTCCATCATCATCAAGACTACACAGATTGAGTTTGATGACATGTCCACTCTTGTTGTTGCAGACGACGCCTCTCCATTTGCAGCAGTCTTCCCCTACCCAAGATGAGAGCCGATGAGAAGGATCTGTAAGGCCTTGTTTGAACTTGAGAAGAGCTACCTTCTCAGTTTCAATGCAGCCTCCATGGTGATCACCCTGGCAGGAGCCTGGTTGAAGAGTTACATGGAAAACAAAACCCGAGGACATAATGACAAGAAAAAGAAGTTGAACAGAGGCACTGGTATTAGCCATGTTTGTCTGCGAATTGCTTAGTGTTTCCCTTCAACGATGAAATGATATACCATGAAGCTCTGTATAAAATACAAAGTAAGAAAAAGAAGAATTGTCTCATTGTATTCAGAGTACATCGGTGTGGGTATTTATAAGCTAGGTGAGGTGGTTGGGTGAGTTGGTTTGAGAGTTGTTACATGGTTGTTCAGTTACAACTGTGGGAGAGGAGGTTAGGTTAGAATCTGTTTGGTTATCATCCCCCCTCAAGCTCATAGGCGGGGAGGTGACTGTGAGCTTGCTTCGTAAGCTACAAAATTGGGAAATAGACAAATGTTTGGTTAGAATATCAGCAAGTTGATCAGTGGACGACACATAGCAGATTTGAAGCTCTTGTCGCAACACCTTTTCCCTGATAAAGTGCAAGTCTAATTCGATATGTTTGGAACGAGAATGAAAGACCGGATTGGCAGCAAGATGAGCTGCGCTTTGATTATCACACCATAAGACTGGTGGAGAAGTGGGCAAGAAAAGCTCCTGAAGAAGAGACTGAATCCATACTAGCTTAGCCGTGAGAGAGACTAATCCTCGGTATTCAAATTCAACACTGCTCTTGGAGACTAAGCGTTGTTTAGAGGAGGACCATGAGATGAGATTTGAGCCGAGGAAGACACAATATCCACTGGTGCTTCGGCGATCATCTGGACAGGAGGCCCAGTCAGCATCACTATATCCCTGAAGCTCCATAGAAGTGGAAGTTTGAAAATGAAGACTAAGAGAAATGGTGCCCTTTAAATAACGAAGAATGCGTTTGACAGCCAACCAGTGAACATCAGAGGGCTTAGCCATGAACTGACAAGCTTTGTTCATGGCAAAAGCAATATCAGGCCGAGTGAGAGTGACATACTATAAAGCTCCCACTATACGACGATATTTTGAGGGATCTGGGAGAGGAACACCATCAGACTGAGATAATGTGCGTCCAAGGTTGCCGGGTGTAGGGGCTGGTTTAGAAGCCTCCATCTGAGTACGGTGGAGCAAGTCAGCAATATATTTTTGTTGATTGAGATGCAAAACCGAGCCCTGTTGTTGAGCCTGAATGCCCAAAAAATATGATAAAGGCCAAGATCTCTGAGGGCAAATTTGTCATGGAGATAGGAAATGAAATGGGAAACCAGCTTGGATTACTACCAGTAACCAAGATATCATCCACGTATACAAGAAGAATAAGAATGTCAGAAGCGGTATGATGAATGAAGAGAGAAGTGTCTGCCCGAGATAACTGAAAGCCATAATCAACCAATGCAACTCGAAGCTTCTGAAACCAAGCTCTAGGGGCCTGTTTCAGGCCATAAAGAGCCTTGTGTAATTTGCAAACATAGTGAGGATATTGGGGGTGGACAAACCCTTGAGGTTGAGCCATAAAAACCTCCTCTTGAAGGTCCCCATTAAGGAAGGCATTCTCCACATCTAATTGACAAATTGGCCATTGAAAGGAAACTGCCAAGGCAAGGATGAGGCGTATGGTGTAGGGCTTCACAACTGGACTAAAGGTGTCAAAGTAATCCACTCCTGGAGTCTGGGTGAAGCCTTGAGCAACCAGCCTAGCTTTTATGCCTTTCTACTGAGCCATTAGGGAGATATTTTAACTTGTATATCCAACAGTAACCAACAATGTGTGTTGAGGGCGGAGGAGAAACTAGACTCCAAGTGTGGTTGCGAAGAAGGGCTTGATATTCATGTTGCATAGCCTGAACCCAAGGTTCACTCTTAGAGGCCTGACTGTAAGTGTGAGACTCACTTGTTGTCTGCATAAGAAAGCTCTTTTTCTTATGAATTCCAGATTTTGCCCTGGTCACCATAGGGTGGGTGTTGAGAGGGGAAGGAGAAGAGGAAGGTGTAGGAGAAGGAGTGGGTGCAAATGGGACCTGAAGTAGTGGTGGAAGAGAATCTGAAGTGGAGGTGCAATCGGTACTTGAAGTAGGAACAGGAAATGACACAGTTGAGGGTGAAGATGTAGATAAGAGAGGTGGATTTATTAAGGCAGACGTGAGAGGAGTGTGTTGTGGTAAGGGTGAAGGAGCAGGTATTGACTGAAATGGAAAAGAGGATTCATGAAAGAGAACATCTTTGGATATGTGTAGACAACTAGTGGAGACATCAAGACAAATGTAACCTTTGTGAGCTGAGGCATAGCCAAGAAACACACAAGCAGTAGATCTACAGGAGAGTTTGTGGTGATTATAAGGTCTTAAGGAGGGAAAACATAAGCAGCTGAAAACTCTGAGATGATGATAGTTTGGAGTTTTATGAAAAAGAACTTGTAGAGGAGATTGAAAATTGAGGAGTTTAGCTGGTAGGAGATTGATGAGATAGACTGATGTTTGAAAGGCAAATGACCAATACTTTGAAGGTAGGAAGCTTTGAGCCAGAAGGGCCATGCCTGTTTCAATAAGATGGCGAATTTTCCTTTCTGCCCGACCATTTTGTTGGGGTGTATGTGGACACGAAAACTGATGAACAATTCCATGAGCTTCAAGGTAAGGTTTAAATGCTATGAATTCCCCACCATTGTCAGATTGAATGCATTTTATGGTGGAATTTAACTGGTTTTCAATCATTTTTCGAAAGGTAATGAAAGTGGAGAGGGCTTGGTCCTTGGTGGAGAGAAAATAAATCCAGGTATACTTGGAATAATCATCAATGAAAAGAAGAAAATACCGTGCACCTGATGTGGAAGGAGAAGGAGCAAGACCCCATAAGTCAGTGTGAATAAGAGCTAAGGGTTGGGATGCATGTGAAGATGACAAAGAAGAATGTAAAGAATGAGACTTAGCCAGTGGACAAATTTTACATGGAGCAATTTTATTAATCTGAAATGAAACAGAAGGATTACAAGAGGCTAAAGCCTTGGAAAGAATAGGAGTTGCTGGGTGTCCAAGTCTGGAATTCCAAATTGCACCAGGAGTGAGAGCAGGAACGGAGCTTGTAGACACAAAAGCATGAGTAGATGATGAAGAAGGAAACTCATACAGACCATCCCTAAGCCATCCCTTGAGAAGTGTCTGCTTGGTGACCTGATCTTTGACAAAGAAATGGGTTGAATGAAACTAAAAAAAGACAGCATTATCAGTGCAAATTTTGGAAACACTGATGAGGTTAGTGGAGAGTTAAGGAACATGAAGAACTTGATTTAAGCAAAAGACCTTGGAATGAAAGAAAAATGATTTGTTACCTGTGTTTAGGATGGGTAAGGAATGACCATCACCAATGGTGACCTGATCAGCACCTGAGTACGGTTGAACATGAGAGAGAGTTTGAGCAGAATGACTGAGATAGTGGGTAGCTCCAGTGTCAAAGAACCAAGAATCTTGATGATTTGGTGCTGCAACAAGCATGGCTTGTAATGGAGAAGAGTCTTGTGAAGAAGATACACCATTGGTTCCTTGATAGGTGATGTCAAAACGGTGATAACACTTTACAACGGTATGTCCAAATTTACCACACAATTGGCATTGAGGGCGAGTAGGGAGGTGAGGAGGTCTGTGAGGAGCAGATGAGGAAGATCTGTTAGCAGGTCTATTATGGGGTCTGGTATGAGAAAATGGGACATGCTGGTGATTTCTTGAGTAATGAGATTGGAATCGGGGTTGAGGAGATTGGAATCTGGGGTGATGAGGTCTAGGATGTTGGGTGAAAGGGGCAGCAGCTATGTGGGCAGCCACAAATGGCAGGTCTGCAGATGAGGTATGCTGATGGTTTAAGCGTTGCTCATGGGTAAGTAGAATGCTGTGGATTGAGTGGAGAGAAAGATCGTCTTCACGGGCTGTTAAGGAGGCCACAATAGAGTTGTATTCAGAACCCAGTCCTCCAAGAAGTTGCAAGATACGATCAGTTTCCTTAACAGGCTCCCCAATAGCAGCAAGATTATCAAAAATAGTCTTGATCTTGAGAATGTATTCTAGCATAGGATCAACCCCTTTCTTTGCTGTCTGAAACTCAAGACGAAGCTGTAGAATACGAGCCTTGGATGAGGCAGAAAAGATTTTGTGTAGAGCCATCCAAGCATCATGGGAGGTTTGAAACCCAACGATTTGGCCCATAATATCTGGTGTTAACGTGGAATACAACCAGCTAAGAACCATGCGATCGAAACGTCTCCATTGCACAAAATCAGGATTGAGTTCGCCAGTATGGAGCTCTTGAGGCGGGCATGGCTTGGTGCCGTCGATATATTCTTCAAAGCCATTAGCGTAAACTACATTTTCCATTTGGGTTTTCCAGAGAATGTAGTTGTTACGGTCAAGTTTGATTGGGAGGGCATGGTTGAGGGATAAAGAAACGGGGCTGGAGGCTGAAGAAGAAGGTAAATGAAGATCAGAAGAGTGAGTAGATGACGACATCTTTAAAAAAAAAAATCAAGAAAACAAAGCTGGCCCTGATACCATGATAGAAGTTGTTACACAGATCAGAAAATACAAAGTAAGAAGAAGAAGAATTGTCTCATTGTATTCAGAGTACATCGGTGTGGGTATTTATAAGCTAGGTGAGGTGGTTGGGTGAGTTGGTTTGAGAGTTGTTAAATGGTTGTGCAGTTACAACTGTGGGAGAGGAGGTTAGGTTAGAATCTGTTTGGTTATCAAGATCATCGTTATTGACCTTACTACACGCTTCAGACAATTTCAATAAGTTTTCTTTTTCGTATTTTAATCACGATCACCTTCATTGTTGTGATTTTGATTTCAACAGCTGCATTCTAAGTAGAGTGATCTTCTAGAAGATCAAAGACTTGTATTGGTTGAGGATAAAGCAAAAGCTTGGCTTCCATGTTTCTCTGGTTGGATGTTTGGTTCATAAGTCAGATATTATATGCCAAGTGAATATAAAATTTGAATGGAGATCAATTAGTTAACTGAGTCAAGTGACAATCCATAGACCTTAATATTAGCAGTACTAGTCCAGTTCACGCATTTGATTTTTTCCATTACCAACTGTCAATAATCTACTTATCTTTCAGGATTCACCCAATGAAAACGTCTCCTAAAGTCCATTGACTTATGATTCTGGAAAGGTCTGGATCAAGCAACGACGACTTGTACGACTTCCACAACCTTTCCGTGTGAAGTGAAGCCCTTTACAATTGTAAAGCTCTCGGTGCCTAACTTTCAAAGCTGTTTGAAAGTTTAACTCCCACCAACGGTGAACCCACTTGTGGGGGAGGTGTCAGGTTCAAACCCATTATTACTCATCACTCATAACATTGAAATGGTTGGTATGGTCGATGTGGGATATCTATGACTCATTGTTTTAGTCAAATTTATAGACTCTCAAGATTTCCTCCCACTTACATACTCAGGGTCGTAGGTGGTTTTGGTCTTGCTGCTGGTTTTAGAAACAGGGGTCAACTATAGGTGTTTTCTACAAAATAGAAGAGAACCGGACGCATATTTGGAACATATTGTCGATCCCATTTTTCGCATGCATGCGTCCCTATTTGATAACCAAATTTCGACTCAATGCAAAGTTTATTTTGATGATTTATGATTTTTAACGGTCACTTATTTTATTACTTCTTAAATAATACAATAAAAATAAAAATATTTATTTAAAAAGGACAATTCTGTAAATCAAGAATGGTTTCGAGTTCAAGTTATTTATTAAGAAGGTATAACAATAAACTGTAACATGCTGAACCCAAATAAATACAATCTCTAATAAACAATAATTAATTAATTTATGGATACAATATAATAACATCATTGCTAAGAAGAAAGTGGAAGTGTCTTTGGATTGCACAATTTTATTTGTATAAATAAGATCTAATTAAACAATAATTCTAAAATTTTTTATTTTATTTCTATAAGTTACAAAATAAAATTTGGGCTAAATTACAAAATATTGGAAAATTGATTAGTGAGGTAAATTTTGGTTTTTATTAACATTATGAAACAAATCAATAAATAATAAACAAACAAATAGGGTAATAAAATAAATAAAAAATAACAATTATAATGATAAAGAGGATTTTGATTTATTGTACACAATTACAAAGTTTATAAGACCTTTTTTATTTCATTAATTTTAATATACATGATAATAATAAATGTGATATAATTTATTTATAAAATTAATCTATAAAATAAAGTGATCTTTTTTTTATTAAAAAAAATTATCATAAAAAATAAATTAACATATGTCCAAAATCTGATTTAATTTCCATTGGCTTACAAAATTAATTGACAAAATGATTTTCTTGATTTTATTGATATGAATATACAAAATAATAAAATAAAAAACAATAATTTGATTTAATTTATGGTATATATATAAATATAAAGAAAATCAAATATAAGAATTATACAATTCCAATCTCACTCATACAAATTAAATATGCAACATTCATTGTGCTCTTTGATTAATTACAATACACGAACCGATATAACACAAATAAAAAATTAATTACAATACATTAATACTCTTTGATCAAGAGTATTAATGTTTATGCGACTGCAACTGGTGGAAGAAGGTTCCCACAAAGATGATTTTTGTTTAATTGGGTGTATCCTATCTTTCTTCACATCCCTTTCTATAACATACACTTTTAACCAACTTATTTCTATATATATTATAATGTTTTCCCCTCAGCCTAAAATATTAATACAAACATTTTTTTTTGTAAGTTAAATCTATATATGAACATAAGAAACATTTTCACTATGTTTGATTCCAAGGAAATTTGAGGAAAAATGTAAGAAAAAGAAAAGAAAATAAAAAAAAGTAGAAGGAAAGAAAAAGTGAAAAAAAAAAAAACTAGATTTAAAGTCAATAAATTATTTTTATATGCTATTTCAAATCCATTTCACTTATTTTAACTCTTTGATATAAAGAATAAATAGTTTGAAAATATATAAGTTTTTAACTAATTTTAATTATATTAGATTTTCGTTGACTTTTTTCATAGTACAACCAAACGTGAAAAAAAACATTTTCCTTAACATCTTTTTTCCTTAGTATTTTATGGGAATCGAATATAACCTTTATATGATATCTTTCCCAAAAAAAATATATATATATATATATATATATATATATATATATATATACCAATTAGGAATTTAAGATACTTTTTTATCAATCTTCACCTTGCATCAAATTCTATCAAGTTAATACTTCATTTCTCTATGATATATGTTTTTAAAACATAACTCTACTAATATGCTAATACGAAGGAAACTGCTCAATGCACTTTTGTTTGGAAACTAGTCTTAACCAGATCCTTACTCCTACCATGACTTCCTTATGCATCATGCTCTCCTCATATGTCAAGATCTCTTTTGTACATATATCACTCTCTTATCAAGTGCATGCTACAAACACTCCTTGTTTTCCTTCTAGTAGATCTCTAGGAATTCAAATTGTTTAATCATTTCCTTGCTTCTACATTTTAAGAAGCAATAAGTGTATAAAAGAAATTATACTTATTCCGAGTAATGAAATAAATGTTTCTTGTATTACCTTCCAATGGGAGAATAATTAACTCCACTTTCAACCAAAATTAATTTTGTAATCCTCTTATATGTTTTTGTTTTGTTCTATTTTAACTCTTCTAGAAATCTTTACCTAGCTTTGATGCCATATGTTATGCAAGCTTTAATCCCAACACATTAGTATAATAACACAAAAATAAAACAATCCACATATAAAGGTACAAGATGTTTTAATTTGGTTATGCTTTAATGCTAATATATTAGTGTAAAAAATTAAGGATAAAATAATCCACACATAAAGGTCTACCATATTTTAATGTGATTCAACCAATCATTTTGTATAAATAGATAAGAGAAAATCATTGCAATATATCAAAATATTTTAGAAAATAGAAGAAAAAAAGTACAAATACTATTGAGCTTTGAAACATCACATATTTTCCTGTTCCTTATATGTATACGTATCTTGAACTATAAGTCCTCAATTTACCGAGTATCTCCATGCAACTCTTTCCCATATTTCTATCTATGATGTATAGTTATTATAAACTCATTTCCATCTTATCATAATATTTTCCTTCATGACCTAAAATATTTATAGAGATAATTGTAGTGATTTTTCTTCCTTTATAAAGAAGTCTATTATTATAATGATATATTTTATACAAAATGGATTATAAACCAGTTAAGAAGTTGAGACACTCCTTAGTAAAGAGTTCCTTCATATAAATAATTGTTTGAGATAATTATTGGACCATTAAATTTACTCATGGACAAGGGAATAGTGTCATCTTGAGAGTTTTATCAGAGAGATCTAAGTCTGCTAGGATGAGCATTCATTCCTCCAAACGAGGATGGTACAGAAAAGCTAATTATTAGTCAAATATAGGGCACTCACTTTAGATGAGCAAAGTTCCACAATACCCTTAGAATGGGTTCATTATCTAATTGCTTATTTTAACGTGAGTACAAGGGCAATGGAAGTCACTAGGACTTACTTTTTAAGCCTTTTAAGTGAAGACCTAAATTGCAGCAAGACCTAGTTTTTTTCCATATCCTATAATTTAGTCAGACGGGAGAGGAAATGGAATGTCATTATAAATTATTAGACTTTGCCTTCTCCTCCTATTGGAATTTTAGACCCTAAGGCCAGTTGGTAAGTTGCGTAACATTGACTATAGGTTTGAACAATTAAGGATTAATTATCTTAAGCTGTGGTCCTTAGCATTGACCCCAAGTCAGTAGTGGAAACTGACCCTCTTCCATTTAGCTATCTTAGTCATAAGGGGAGAAAGACTGTGGAAGAAAAAGTAGTACAAGAATAGAAAAAAAAGATTGAGTTCATTTGGAAGCTATTTTAATTAAACCAATTTTATTATAAATTTTTTTAAATAATTTTTGGAAGAATTATTGATCAAATTATTGCACATGAATCACTCTAAATGATTCTCTATATTTTTATAAGTGATTTTAAAATTTTTACTAAACACATAATTTTTATAAGAAAGCTGTTTCCAGTGTAAAGAATAGGTTTTGAAACGTATAAGAAAGCTGTTTCAAGTGTTAAGCATGGCTTTTAACTCGTTTCAAAGTCATTTTCCAAGGAGCTCTACAAAGGTCTAGTCTCTGGATCTTTGTGCAAAACTTCATTATTTTGCATGGTGCTTGGAGTATAGAATGTGTCATAATGTGCTTGGCAGTCTCGTGGATTTCTGTTTCTCCTTTTGAAGCGAGCTTCCACCCATTCAGTGTTGGACGCAATGATTTCTTTTGTTTGACCTGTGTAAATTGTCTGAAAATTTGAGGATGCAGACTGGAGTAGTATGATATTCAGCCACAAAAAAAAGGCTAATCATGGCTCAGGATTGTGGGTGATTAGCTTGAACAATTGTGCCCATGATTCTATATTTGCATCCTATTTTGTTTCTTGTAATTAAATTTTCCATCATAATTTGCTGTCCTCTGAAGAGTTGTGTTGAAAAGATGATAGGACACAAAGCAATGCTGGGAATCGGTAACACATTTATTTATTTTTTGGCAAGTCTTCGAGATGTGAGTATATATATATATGGTGCGAATTTGTGACCAAAAAATAGACAAATAAGAGGCAAAGCGGATTAAAGAAACTTGGAATTCGAAGCCTCATATTTCAGAAGGTTGTACATGAAGCTGAAGTGCTAAACTACATAGAAGCATTCATTTATTTCAGGAACTTAATTTCAGAAGGTTGAGAATGTTGCTCAAGTGCTAGAGTACATAGAAGCATTCATTTATTCAAGGAACTTAATTTCAGAAGATTGTTCAAGTATGATGCTGGCTTCTTCCCAAATTCAGTTTCCTTTGGAGACGGCCTACATTCAGCTGAATGACTAGAAGCAGCCACTCTTTGATGTCATACACAAGCCTAAAATAGGCATGCCTCCATGACTGCTTTATTACTAAGGTGCCACAAACTCCCCAAAACCCCACCACAAATCCTGTTCCCATGCTCATGTAGAACCACTTCATTTCAGCCTCAGCTCCATCTTCGTTGTCATCTTCATCATCTCCACTGGGAGGATTGGGGGTTCCATTATCATCACCAGGACACTTAGCAGTTATTGGACGCCCACATAGTGCAGGGTTGTCCCTGTATATTGATGGATCATCCAGGGTTTGCAGCTGGTTGCCTGATGGAATTCTACCTGACAGGTTGTAATACGACAGGTTCAAGTGATTTATGAGAGTCAAAGAAACCATACCTGGTGGAATTGGACCGGAAAGCTGATTTCTTGAGAGGTCTAGAGTTTCCAACAATTGTAAGTCCCCAATGTTGTCTGGTATTTTTCCTGTCAAATGGTTCATAGACAAGTTCAAGGTGCCTAATCTTGAAAGATTTGTTAGCCCTCCAGGCACATCTCCAGATAGGCCATTGTTGGACAGGTCTATGCTATTCACAAGATAGAGAATGTTTCTATATGAATCTTCCCTTCCTTTCGTCAACACCGTCAACTCGGCCTCATATCTGAATGTTTCAATTTCGGACGCCATAGCACTTAAATTCCCAACGCAAGAGGGAATAGATCCTGACAGATTATTTTGTGCAAGATCCAATATGTGAAGAGAGGAAAGAGTGCAAAGTTGTAACGGAATGCTCCCATCAAACAAATTTGATCGTAGTCGTAGAATCCAAAGACTTGGCATTGTTTGTCCAATCCATGCTGGAATATTTCCTGAAAATCTGTTGCCTCCCAGATCAAGAGTACGGATGTTTGTGCAATTCTGTAAGGCAGAAGGAAGTTCCCCAGAAAGATGATTGTTGCTGAGCATTAAAAAGATAAGGTAGGACAGAGCACCCACAGAAGTTGGCAGCTCACCAGATAAGTTGTTGTTTGACAGGTCTACATGCGACACCAAATTGGGAACACCATTCCACAATGCAGGGATTTCTCCAGTCAAACTATTGTTTGAGATATCCAGAGTCACTAAACCAATCAGTTCACCAATGGACTCGGGAAGGGTTCCACTTAGAGAGTTATGAGAGAGATGTAACTCTGTCAGCATGGGCATTCTTTCCCCGATATCCCGAGGGATTGGTCCAGAAAATGAATTATTTCCCAAAAGTAGGCTACTCACATTTGATGACCAAAGGGGCAGAGAACCATTGAAATGGTTCCACATCAAACAAACCGAGGATTGAAGAGTGAACTTTAATGAGTTTGGAGTTCTGCCACTTAATTGATTATAGCCCAAGTCCAGTTGATCCAATTCCAAGTCTAACTTCCAAAACCACTCTGGTATGGTGTCTGAAATTCGAGCATTCCTGAGTATGAGAGTGTTAAGCTCATTTTGGTTTCTGAGCCAAACTGGAAATTTAGGACCCACTTGGCATGATCTCAGCTTAAGGTATTGGAGCTTAAAAGGGGGGATCCACTCAGAACTGATATTGATAACCAATGTTAGGTCTGGAAGTAACGAAAATTTAGCGATGGACAACTCCTTTAAGTTTGTGAGATTTGACAAATGGGCTTCTGTTAGAACACCTTCCCATGGATTCTCAGAGATATCTAACGCAACCAACTTATTAAGTTGTCCAAGTGTTTCTGGAATGGTCCCACTCATTTGATTATTAGAGAGGTACAGCTCTTCCAAATTCAACAAGTTTCCTATTGAATTCGGAATTGAGCCTACAAACGAGTTGTCCCAAAGCAGAACAGACTGCAAGTTGGACAGGTTTCCTAGTGAATAAGGAAGAAAACCACCCAGTTCATTCAATCCCAGATTCAGGTTCTCTAAACTACAGTTGTTGCACCCAGATACAACATCTATCATTTCAGTTATTTCCCCATTCAAATCGTTCTCAGAAAGGATCAGTGTTTTCAAGTTGCAGAGGCTACCCATCTTTCTTAAACTTTCAAGAGAAGTCCTGTTTGCAAATGCATCTAAAATTGAGCCTCGAAGATTGTTAAAGCTGAGATCAAGGTACACAAGATTCCTCAGCTGGAATATCCAGTGGGGTATTGTGGTGTTGAAACCATTGTTGGAGAGAACAAGCATTGAAAGGGATGTAAGATTGGAAGATGGGAGAGAACGAGGGAGGACAGAAAGTCCACAACTAGGTAGATGCAACTCGGAAAGAGGAAGCTTGCTAACAGCATGAAGCCAATAAGCAGAAGCTCTACTTAGATTGACTCCTTCTAAATTAAGGTGTCTTAAAGAAGAAAGACCCGATATCCACTGAAGATCATTCTGGCTTGACTCATCAGGGTATGTATTGAAATCGAAGTATTCCTTGAGGTCAAGGTAGATCAACCTGGAAAGATTTCCAAGTTGTGGAGGAATCGGTCCACTGAAGGAGGCACCGGAGAGATTGAGATATCTCAACTTTTCCAGTGAACCAATGAACTTGGGGATTCGAGTCCCTTCAAAATTATTCATGCTGAGGTCTAAGTGATTCAAATATTTCAAATCAAGCAAAGAATGACTGATCTCACCGCCCAACTTGCCATGTGTTCCGTCATCATCAAGACTACGCAGATTGAGTTTGATGACATGTCCACTCCTGTTGTTGCAGACGACGCCTCTCCATTTGCAGCAGTCTTCCCCTACCCAAGATGAGAGTCGATGAGAAGGATCTGTAAGGCCTTGTTTGAACTTGAGAAGAGCTACCCTCTCAGTTTCAAAGGAGGCTGCCCTGTGGTGATCACCATGGCAGCAGCCTGGTTTAAGGATTTCAGGGAAAAGAAACCCCGAGGACATAATGACAAGAAAAAGAAGTTGAAGTGAGGCATTGGTAGTAGCCATGTTTGTCTGCGAGTTGCTGAAGTAGTATACCCTAAAGCTCTATATATATAAGAAGAAATGCAATTTCCCCAAAGCTTGCCCGTTGGACGTTCACTGGAAGATGATTAAGTCGCTGACAGAGCATGATTTCACATATTGGAACCTTGGCTGTTGAATCTATTGATTCAAATAGCAAAATAGTATCGTCAAATAATTGCTTGAAATACAAATTTTTGTCGCTAGTCAATTGTTAAATAATTACCTGAAATAATTTTAATTTGATTATCATGACCTCTTTGACTAGTAATTGGACCATTTATTTTTCATCTTCGTATATAGGTGAAAAAGGGTTGGATAACAAGTCTGGAATGCCAAAAGACAAATGTCATGCAGAGTTGTGTTACAAATGTGATCAGAACACACAAGCAAAATGAAGGAAATGATTTTTAAAAACAATATTTTGTTTTTAAAATAGAAAACAATTTTTTAGTTTTTAAAATAGAAAACAATTTTTAGTTTTTAAAATAGAAAACAATTTTTACAAATTCATAATACCTTTTGATTATTGTTTTCTATTTCTAACTTTTAAAAACAAAGTGAAATAGAGAACAACTTTTAAAAAACAAATAAAAGTTTTTTCACAAGTTTTTAAAACTAATAAGTTTTTACACACTTAATGCATTGTATTAATTAATTAATAAGTCTATGAATTTTTAAAAATAATTTAAAACTTAAATAATAAACTCATTAATATAAGTATTTATGAATAAAAATGAGTTTAAAACAACTTTATTGTTGTGGACCCTGTATTTTGCTCGATGCGTTCCCACTCGATGGCGAAATTGACTTTTTTATTTATTTGGCGAAAATTTGATTTTTTGAAAAGACTTGGAGTCGCCACTTCTTTTTGTTTTATTTTTTAAGGAAAAAACAAAATAAGAAAGAAAAACCCTAAGTGTGACTCTTGAAGAAAAAAAAACAGGTCTGTAAAAAACTGAGTCTGGGTCCGGGGTTAGGTTACTTATTGGGAAGGTACGGTGGTGAGCCGTAGCACCCCTCTAAACCCGTATAGTTACGATCTCTACTAAATGAATTGAAGAAATAGTGACAATTAATTAATTAATTATGGATACAAAAAAAAAATCAGTGTACAAGTCATAATGGAAATTAATATACACAAAAATAATGATGAAATTTAATTACTAGAATATACAAAATAAATGACGAGGAATTATGGAAAATGATTTATTGAACTAAAAAAAATATTAAAAAAATAGTTTTCAAGAAATTTTAAAGGATTTTATAAAGAATGATTTTGAATTAATGATTTTAATTTATTTATTTACAAAAAAAGAAGTTTCAATTTATTTTCAATTAATGATTTGATTCAATTTCATTTGTATTTAATTTTCAAAAAAAAGTTATTTGTACTTATTGTATCAAAAAAAATTTATTACAAAATTTTAATTTGGCAACAAAAATTATTTTACGTGCTTTTTTTTATTTATAGAAAATAATGAATTTTTACAATTTTATTTACAAAAGTATTTTGATTCATTTTCATTTTTAAAAAAAGTGATTTTTACAAATTATTTAAAACGACATAACTTTATTTGCAAAAGAAATTTTAATTAAAAAGAAAAACAAAGATTTAAATCCTCTATTTCTAAAAAACACTTTTAATCTCATTTTAATTAAGGAAAAAGAATTTATTTAAAAAAAATATTTTTGGACAATTTTATTAAAAATTAATTTTTGGGACAACTTTATTTACAAAACAATTTTTAGATAATTTTTATTAAACAAAGAAATTTTTGGACAATGTTATTAAAAACAATTTTTCGAATTCTATTAAAAACAATTCTTTTGAATTTTTCTAAATGAATTTTTATAAATAAATTTTTTTTCTTTTATTACAAATAATATTTTAAAATTGTTGTTTTATCAAAACACATTTATTGACTTCTTCCTCTCATTTAAACAAAATTTCTAGTTTGTTCGATGTTCAATTCTGTACACACTCAATAAATATATACAAACAAATATTTATAAAACTTACAACAAGTTCTACGTGTCATAAATTCGTATTCAGCCAACAAGATTGCAAAATGGGCCCATACAAAAACAGAAATAACACAAATTCAAACTTCAAATTAGTCTAATAAATTTCACCAATTAAACAAATATAATTCAACAAAAATATTTCACATATAGTAGACCTTAATCTAAAATTCCCAAATTAATAGTCAAAATATAAACTCAATTAATCAAACTCAAAACATGATAAATTAAAATAAATCTCATTATGCCTAAATTTAATATTCCATAATCTAAGTCTAATTTAATATATACCACAATTGTCCCATGTCCAAATTAAATAATTCAAATTGGCCAAGCCCATATCAAATATTCAGATAATCCCACAAATCCTACTCACATTATGGGCCCCAAAATTCACATCAATTAACAAGCCCATATAAAAAATATACATGGTCAAGGGAAATAATATTTCAAGCCCAATCCAATAAGTCCAAACAAATAACAAATTAACAATAGGCCCAAGTCCAAATAAACAATATGCAATTGATATAATCCAAATATCCCAAATTAATCACTAAATGTAATATATACTAGAAAACCAAATTAACAAATTTCAAATTAATCCATCAATAATAAATTAATCTAAATTTCATATTAATTAACAAAGTCCAAACATAAGACCTACAAACAAACATAAATACACAAACTCAATTCCAACAACAATTACTATTAAAATCAAATTAAGAATAATAAAGAAATAGTAATAATAAAATAATAATGAAACGGGTGTGATGGGAAAGTTAGGGAATGAGATAAATGAGAAGGGGTCATTGGGCGGCAGTGACTCACCAGTGGCGACTGACCGACGATCCTACTGGCGACAAGGTTGATAGGAATAAAATAAAATAAAATAAAATAAAATAAAAGGAAGATAAATCAAAAAATGGGAGGAAGAAAATGGGAGAAAAGAAAATGGAAAAGGAATGGGGGTTGGCCGTGTGTGTGAGTTGAAGGAGGAAGAAGATGGAGAAAAAAAATGGAGAAGGAAAAAACTAGGGGTCGGCGTGTGAGAGTAGGGAGAAAGAAAAAGAGAAAAAAAGGAAGAGAGAGGATGGGGGAACCAGCAGTGTGGGTGTTTTGGGAAGGGAAAGTAGTTAAAAAAAGATGAATTAGGGGGGAGCTACTGCCGTGTGGGAAAGTTAAAATATGGGGAGGGGGGCGCGTGGGAGTAAGGGGAGGAGGAAGAAGATGGAGAGATTGAGAGGGAAAAAATGGGAGCCTCCCTTGGGAATTAGGGGAAGAGAGAGAGTATATAAAAAAAATTGGGGAAGGAAATGAGGGAAAAGGAGAAGAAAATAAAAAATAAAAATAAAAATAAAAAATAAAAAATAAAAAAGAGAGATGAGATGGTGATAGGTGGTGATGGTTATGGAAGAAGAGAGAAGCAGTGGGTGGGGTGGTTGGGGATAGGAAGAGAGAGGAGAGAGAAGAGAAAAAAAAGAAAAAGAAAAGAATATAATAATAATATTAATAATAATAATACTAATAATAATAATAAAATAAAAGTAATAGTAATAAAATAAAATAAAATAATATAAAAAATAATAGAAGTTATTAAATGGTGAGTGGGCGGCCAAAAAACACATATAAGTGGAATTTAAAATCTAAAGACAAAATTAGGCTCAAAGTTAATGTAAAAATAAAATCGGGACAAATTTTGGGGTCTACAATTGTTTTTCTTCTACATAAAATTATCTCTTCTACATAATTTTTATCTTTTAATAATACTTAACTTGAATTTGATTTCATATTATTATAAATTAAATTTATAAAATTTTTATAAAATAAAAATAAGGTGGTATTTATTTACTTTTACTTAATTCTAAATAAAAATTAAAACTAAATAGTGATTAATAGTGTTAAGTATTAGTGTAGACCCCCATTTAGGGCTTTTCTTCCATGCAGTTTTTTTTTACCAGGTGCCACAATCTCGAGAGAGCTGGCAGCAATTTTGGAAGAGTGGGGACTGGTTTCTGGAGGAGCCGAGCATGCTGGGACGTGTGGCCATAGACACCACCACCTTGCCATGGTGGTGGTTGAGGAGAGAGACGGGCTGATGGTTGGAACAGGTGAAGACTTGCAAGAGGGGATAAATAGAGAGCAGGTAAAGGCTGGCAGAGGCGTTTTCATTTTGAGGGGGAGAGGGTTTTTTTTTTTTTTGGGATAGAGGAGTGTGAGGTAGGAGTTAGGAAAAGGCATTGAGGAAAGAGGGAGTTGCAGAAAAATTGGTTTTGGAAGGGAACTGAAAGAGAGGAAAAACAAAGCAAAAGGAAGAGGAGGAACATAAGGTAAATATTAATCTTGATTTCATGTCTCTGTTTTTCTCGTCTGCTCTTTATTCTATTGATTTTTTTTTATGCAATATTTTATGCTCAGTTTTGGTGTGGATATTGAGCCACACATTTGGTCTTTTGGTCAGTCCTAAAGATGACTTTGGATTTGTTAACATTGCTTTGTCTGTCATTATTATCCTCACATTTACTTGCTATTTTTTATTTATTTATTTTTTCTTGCTGAAAAGTAACCTCAACTTGTTTTAACTTTGTTGTGAAATGCTCAAGAATCATTTTCCATTCATGTTTGATTTAATCTCCCCCACCCGATCAGCAAGTTCACTGATAATCTATGCAATGAAGTTTCCATTGATGTCTTGTGTTGTTTATTACGTTATACTCTGTTTCTGGAAATGTTTCCTTGCTATAATCTTCCTCTGTTTTCGGTTCTTACCCAAACGCATGAGCTGTAGAAAGGTATAAGGTGATGGGGTTTGTGGGGCAGCGGCGGTCGCTGAGGAAGTCGTGGACTCCCGCGGATCAGCAAAGACTACAACGCCTAGAAGATGCTACTGGTTCAACATTCATGTTTGTTATTGGTATTGCCAACAATAAAGCAAAGGTGGCAGAGCTCATAAAGGAGGTTGCACAATATGATGATTTCATGTTATTAAATATTGAAGAGTACAGTAAGCCTCCATACAAAATGTTAGCTTTCTTCAAAGTTTCCTATGCACTTTTTTGACTTTGTGTTCTGTGTTAAAGTTGATGTTGACATATAAATAAAATTCCAAGGATTGCATGTCATTGCTTTTGGAAAAAGAGTGTTCACACTCTCAAACTTACCTTGGACGCATGAAGAAAGGCCCGGTTTTCACTAACCCAAAAGCCATATCTCATTTTATTATTATTATTTTATTTTCTTCATCTTTTGATGCCAAAATTTAATTTTTCAAATAATTCTTCAAAATTCCAATTTTTAAATTTAATTTTCAAAACTTTAGTCTTCAAATAATTTTCCAAAACTCCCATTTCTTTAAATTTAATTTCCAAAATTCCATTTCCTAAATTTAATTTTTAAAACTCCAATTTCTATCAAATTTAATTTCCAAAATTCAAATTCTTAATTTTAATTTCCAAAATTCCAATTCTAAAATTTAATTTCCAAAATTCCGTTTCCTAAATTTAATTTTTAAAACTCCAATTTCTTTCAAATTTAATTTCCGGAATTCTGATTTCCTTCAAATTTAATTTCCAAAATTTAAATTCTTCAATTTAATTTCCAAAATTTCATTTCTTTCAAATTTAATTTCTTTTAAATTTAATATCCAAAATTCCAATTCTTAAATTTAATTTTCAAAACTTCGATTTTTAAGTATTCTTCGAGACTCTAATTTTTCAAATAAATTTCACAAATCCAATTTTCTCTCGAACAATTTTAATTCCACTCTGGTTTTCAAATAATCTTCTATCTCTCTTGATTTTAATAAGCAAGAATGTTTTTTTTCTCATAATTCTAAAACAATGGAATTTGTGAGACCAATTCATGCTAAAATAAATCTGGCTTTGGTAGGGGCCCAACATATGGAATTTCCTCATTGATTGGTTGATTGATTGCTATACATGATTGATTTATTCCACTCTAATACATGTGTGCGATTATTCTGTGTTTGTTTACTAACCTTTGTTTTCCATGAAGCAAATCAATTCATCGCTCAGGTACACTATTTGCCCCTCTTGTTCTTTCAATTATTATGTTTTAATTGACATTCATTTGGTATCCATGCTCGATTAATCAATTGTCATGATTGCTTCATTTTATTAGTAGAGACCCGTTTCTAGGGTCTTAGAGGGGTGTTACGGTCTTTACCGTACCTTCCCAGCAAGTAACCTGACCCTCGAGTCTGACACGGTTTTTCACAGACCACCTTTTCCAAATAAGGAGTCACACTTAGAGTTTTATTTCTTATTTTGTTTACCCTTTAAAAACAAAACAAAAATAAGTAGCAACTTCAAATCATTTTTCAAATAATAAAATCATTTTTCAAATAAAAATCGAGCTCGTCATCGAGTGGAAGTGCATGAGCCGAAATGCGAGGTCCACAAAATGGGTCCACAATTAGATTATTCATTTTTGTAATATTTTATTTCTATTAAGTATTAAAAAGTAAATAAAAAACAATATGTTACTTTTTTTATTTAGAAATAGTAAAATATTTTGACTTTTTCTATTTAGTTAAAAATTTATAATAAGTCATAAAAAAGTAAAAAAAAAAAAAAAAAAAACTTATAGTCTAAAAACAAATTATTTTCAACAAAAAGTAAAAAAAAATTAACACTTTTTAAGATATTGTTTTTAAAAACAATATAAATTCTTTCATCCAAATAAACTTTTTATTTTTTTTACACTTTTTTTTTAAAAAAAAAACATCTTGCCAAACACTCTTATCTTTATAAAAAAAAATTTAAAATTATTTTTTGTTCTTTATTTTGAAAATAAATTTTAAAAACCACCGGGTCCTAAATTTTTATTCTTTGTTTTCTATCACTTGGCAGTGTCCCTAGACGGTGTCTAATAATTAAAGGTGTTTACCAGAAGATAGAAGAAGAAAACCAGACACAGATGGATATTGGAAAAGCTTGGATTCAATACTTTATTATATTACAAGAATGTAAACGAAGCCAAACACCATTGCATACGAGCCTCCATTTCTTTCAAGAAACTGCTGAAAGTTATTCAAACACTACCCAGATTCAGTTTCCTCCGCAGACGAGCTACATTCAGTGAGATAACCATGAGCAGCCATTCTTTCACATCATACACAAGCCTAAAATAAGCATGCCTCCACGAATTTTTTACTATTAAGGTGCCACAAACTCCCCAAAATCCCACCGCAAACCCTGGCCCCATGCTCACGTAGAACCACTTAATTTCAAAGCCATCTCGGTTCTCATTCTCAGCCTCTTCGTTGTCCCCACTGCGTGGTTTAGGCGGCTCTTCATCACCAGGGCACTTGGCTGTTGTTGGAGGTCCACAGAGTGCAGGGTTATTCTCATATATGGATGGATCGTCCAGGGTTTGCAACTGGTTGCCTGTTGGAATTCTACCTGACAGGTTGTTATACGACAGGTTCAAGTGATTCAAGGAAGTCAAAGAAGCCATACCTGAGGGGATTACGCCTGAAAGCTGGTTCCTTGAGAGGTCAAGTGTTTAACCCCTGTAGGCTCCCAATATTGTCTGGTATTTTTCCTGTCAAATGGTTTACGGACAAGTTCAAGGTGCCAAGTCTTGTAAGATTGGTTACTCCTTCAGGCACCTCTCCAGATAGGTTGTTGTGTGACAAGTCCATACTATTAACCAGATAAAGAATACTATTGTACAAGTCTTCTCTTCCTTTCCTCAATACCATCAACTCGCCCTCATATCGTTGAGAGTCGATTTCAGAGGCCATGCCACTCAAATTCCCCACACAAGAGGGAATGAAACCCGATAGATTATTTTCTCCAAGATCCAGTATGTGGAGTGCAGAAAGAGTGCACAATTGTGATGGAATACTTCCATGGAACAAATTTGATCGTAAGCGTAGAATAAGCAAGTTAGGCATCCTTTCTCCTATCCATGCTGGAACATTTCCTGAAAATCTGTTGCCTCCAAGATCAAGAGTATGAATACCTGAGCAATTCTGCAAAGCTGAAGGAAGTTGGCCATAAAGATGATTGTTGCTTATCATCAGGAATCTAAGGAATCTTAGAGAACCCATAGAACTTGGCAGCTCACCAGATAAATTGTTGTTGTTCATGTCTATGGCATAGAGGTAAGGTAAACCATTCCAAAACTCTGGAATTCCTCCAAATGATTGTTTGAGATGACAAGGGTCAATAAATTATTTAGTTTCCCGAAGGAGAGGGGAATGGTGCCATTTAGATCATTACTGGAGAGATCTAGATCTGTCAGCATGGACATTCTTTCACCATACTCCAGAGGGATTGGGCCAGAAAAGAAATTGTCATTCAAATACAGTTTCGTCACGTTGGATGACCATAGTGGCAAAGGCCCCTGAAAGTTGTTTTCACTCAAATCAACGGTGGAGTCAGGAAGAAACTTCATTGAGTTTGGCACCCTGCCACCCAGGTTATTAGAACCGATGTCCAGCTCATCAAGATGCAAATCCAACTTCCAAAACCACTTTGGTATGCTGTCTGAGATCCCAGCATTATTGAGCACTACATCGGTGAGCTCAGTTTGATTTCTAAGCCATACGGGAAACTTGGGACCCAATTGGCATGATCTTATTCTGAGGAAGCTGAGTTTAAAGGGAGGAATCCACTCAGGATTGATATTAAAAACCAGGGAAACTCTTGGAGTCCCTCTGTAGTTTGAAAACTGCTTTAAACTTGTAAGATTTGAAAAATGAGCCTCTGTTACGACTCCCGTCAGAGGATTCTCAGATAGCTCTATCTCTACCAACTTGGAAAGTCGTCCAAGAGTTTCAGGGATGGTCCCATTCATTGAGTTATCTGAGAGGTACAGTTCTTCCAAATACGATAAGTTTCCAATTGAACTCGGAATGGAGCCTACAAAGGAGTTATCCCAAAGCGAAAGAGACTTCAAGTTATGGAGTTTTCCTAGGGAATTAGGAAGAAAACCACCTAGATCATTGAAGCCCAGATCCAGCGTCTCTAACCAACTGCTGTTGCACCCAGATAAAACATTAATCAGTTCAGTTATTTCCCCATTCAAATCGTTCTGAGAGAGGATCAATGTTTTCAAATTGCACAGACTACCCATGTTTCTTAATCTTTCAATAGAAGTCCCGTTTGCAAAAGCATCAAGAATTGAGCCTCGTAGATTGTTGGAACTGAGATCTAGATACACAAGATTCCTCATCTGGAATAACCAGTGGGGTATTGTGGAGTTGAAACCATTGTTGGAAAGATCGATGATTGAAAGAGATGTGATCAGATTGGAAAATGGAAGAGAGGGAGGAAGGTCTGCAAGTGCACAATCAGGTAGGTGCAACTCGGAAAGAGAAGGAAGCTTGCTAACAGCTTGAAGCCAATAAGCTGCAGCCTGGCTTAGATCTACACCTCCTAAATTAAGGTGTCTTAACGAAGTAAGACCCGATATCCAATGAAGATCATTCTGGTTTGACTCATCGAAGTATTCCTTGAGATCAAGGTAGTGCAGGCTGGAAAGATTTCCAAGTTGTGGAGGAATAGGTCCACCGAAGGATGCACCAGAGAGATTGAGATATCTCAACTTCTCCAACGAACCAATGAACTTGACGGCTCCTGTTGTTGCAGACCACGCCTCTCCATTTGCAGCAGTCTTCCCCGACCCAAGATGAGAGCCGATCCGATGTATCTGTGAGGCCTTGTTTGAACTTGAGAAGAGCCACCTTCTCTGTGTCAACGCAACCCCTTTGATGATCACCCTGGCAGGAGCCAACTTTAATGGTATCATGGAAAAGAAACCCTGAGGAGGTGATGATAAGAAAAAGAAGTTGAATGAAGACGTTGTTATTAGCCATGCTGTTCGGCCCGCCACTGGGAGATGCTGTGCTATTCAGAGGCCACATGTGGTGAAGCTCTCTCCCTATACATATATACCCCATAGTCTTCGTCCACGGACATATTCTAGAGGAATTGATTAACTTGCTGGGATTGTGGTGGTCACATGACTCGCATCCAAGTTTTCTGTTGCTCGGGGATCACGGACGGGTGAGGTGGGTGGGTTACAAATGTGAATGCGAGAAGAGGAAGGAATGGAAATGGAATTTTAGAAAATTAAACTTGAAGAATTTTTTTTTTAATTGGAAAAACATTTTTTAAAAAGAGAGAAATTATGTTTTAAACCAGAAAATCAATCTTCTTTGAAAAGGAGAATTAGTTTTTGCTGATTAGTAGAAGATTGATGATAGTGTCTTCCTTTAGTCCATGGCAGGACTGCCCTACCCAGATTGGCTATTATGGATAAACTCTTGTTGCAGTTGGAAGCAA
The DNA here is from genome assembly GCF_030704535.1 of Vitis vinifera. Lineage (NCBI taxonomy): Eukaryota > Viridiplantae > Streptophyta > Magnoliopsida > Vitales > Vitaceae > Vitis > Vitis vinifera. The sequence goes on along the minus strand of NC_081818.1, from coordinate 25,891,210 downwards.
TAGCTTTTATGGACTTGCTGATAAAGATAAATTTGTCATAATACAAATAAATTAATATCTTAAAAAACAAAAAATTAAATATCTTAAATTAATAAATTATACAATTTTCAGATACAACTATTGGATTTTTGTATCCATACCCTATCACAAAAAATTATCGTATTCATACCCTATCACGAACCTTTTTGCTCTTTATTACATCTCTATCCATCTTGTATAATCTTTACAGACCTATCTCTATCTCATAATTTTTTCCCCTCATGACCTAGAATATTTATAAAGATATTTTCAATAACTTTCCTTATTCTATAAGAAAATATAATATTATAATAATATATTAACTTAGGAAATATTCTATAGAATATTCTTTACAAAAAGAAATTTGAAATAATTCCCAACAAAAACTTATCCCACCGGTATCCCTATATGTATTTTTTATGATATTTTTGTCAGTTGGGTTGGGTTAGAAAGAGTTGATTGAATAGTTTATGTATTAAGAGTTAAGATTCAATAATTTTTATGATATTTTTGTCAGTTGGGTTAGGTTAGAAAGAGTTGATTGAATAGTTTATGTATTAAGAGTTAAGATTCAATAATCATCTTTGATGTTTTTAATTCTTTAGTATTGTTGGCTGTCATTGGTTGAATTGGATCCATTGTTTTGTTAAATATAACTTTCAGTACATGTATTAAGACTGATCCATGCATAAACAGCAGTATGAGAAAATATGTTTTCATACATGCTCTTAAAGAAAATCATAAAATAAGAATCCAATTTTTTTAAAAATTCAAATTTAATATTTGTTTTTTTACATAATTAGGATTTTCAAAGGAATTATCTTTTACCAGTAGTATCTTTTAATAATACTCACTACCAAACTCAACAAAGCGTATAAAACTTGACGTACTTTTAGGTTATGTTTGGTATTGGAAAATATTAAGAAAAAAATGATAAAGAACAATGTTTTTCGTATGAAAAAATCAAATATAATTAAAATTAGTTAGAAGTTTATATACTTTTAAATTATTTAATATTTTGATAATAGAGAAAATTTATTTAATCTTTATATCAAAAATTAATTTGATATATTTTAATTTTTCTATTGACATATATTTGGAAGGAAAGTGATTAATGATTAACCTCTCCAAATCACTTCCGACAACCTCAAAACTTAATATCAAATTTAAGTATGTGTACTATCAATAAATCACTAATTAAATAAGATAATTCATTTTTAAAATAAAATGTATAACATATAGATTTGAAGGTTACACTTGAACAAGCAACCTTCTCTAAATTTATATTTTTGACGTAATTATTATTTACATTGGGTTTGAATTGAATTGAGTTATGTGAATATCTAAATTTTGACCCGACCCACCAACAAGAAATACTCATTGTGGAAACCAACTTGGATGGAGGGTCATAGGTGGGGCTGAAGGCCGGATCTAGGCTGACCGAAAGCTACCCATCTGAGGCCACAACTGTTGGTGGTCCAAGCTCTGCGTAGAAAATTCAGATTCTTACAATGAATCGGGGATCTACCCGTGTTTGGTACGCTAGAAACATGACCCACAAAGTCTAATTTACTTTTAATACAAAGACATGACCTGTCGCTTGGTCCCACATAGGGATGGCAATGGGGCGGGTCTTTTCGGGTACCCTCCCCGCCCCGCCCCTAATGGGATGGGATATTATTTTACTAAACGGGTACGGGACGAGTTTGGGATTTTTTTTTCAAACCCGGGCCGGGTTCGGGGCGGGTTCGGGTATTGCCCCGCCGCTCCCCACCCCGCCCCGCCCCGATTATATTTTATGTTTACCAATGATTTTCTACTCAAATAGGAATCCAACAGTTCTTTCTCTGGAGAAGAGTTAATTAACACCTGAAAAACAATCTAGAAACTATTAATAATTATATAGTGCACATGGTGTCTACAAATTATCATATTGAATTCTCAGGTGCCAAACACATGGATTATGCAATGATAAAGAAAAGAAGCAGGAAAAAAAAAAAACGCCTTACTATGGAATTATCTCTACTGCATTTGCTTTTGATTCCACATCCATTAGAAAAAGGGAAAAATCTTAATGCTAAAATTGATTAATCATGGGGAAAAAAATTAATGGGAAATTCAAATTAATGAATTAATTAAAGATTTAAAAAAAATTAGGGTTTGAGAAAAGGGGAAAAAAGGAAAGTAGATGAGGATGAGGAAGTGGGGGAGGGGCTGACCTCCGATGGCGATGTAGGGGATGCAATGCTGGCCTCCGATGTAGACGGCGTCGGAAACGACGCCGTATAGGGGTTTTCCGACCATGGGGAGATTGACAGAGTTTTGGAGGAGTTGGAGGGTGAAAGGAGCGGCGTTAAGGCCGTCCTTGAGGAAGAAGTTGATGGCAGTCCATGGGAAGCACCTGAACCCCTACACACAGAACCCTAGCCCCAGCAGTCCCCTGATCATGGGAGCCTCCGATGTAGACGGCGTCGGAAACGACGCCGTATAGGGGTTTTCCGACCATGGGGAGATTGGTGAAGTTCTGGAGAAGCTGGAGGGTGGAAGGAGCGGCGTTAAGGTCGTCCTTAGGAAGAAGTTGATGGCAGTCCATGGGAAGCACCTGAACCCCTACACACAGAACCCTAGCCCCAGCAATCCCCTGATCATGGGAATGTATATAAAGTTAAACGGGGCGGGTATGGGAATGTATCAAACCCGTCCACCCCGGCCCGCCCCGTCTAATTTTTTAAATGGGACGGGGATGGGAATTGCTTCAAATAAACGGGGCGGGGTTGGGAGGGGGCCGACCCATCCCGAACCCGCCTCGTTGCCATCCCTAGTCCCACATCCTAGTAGGCTTCTCGGTTCACATTGTATCTTGTAGAAAAGGAGAAAATTTTATGACATAATCCCTACATACCTGAACTTTCCAATCAGGACAGCCACATTGTATCTCAGTTCACATTGACCTCAGCAAGGCTGCAGCCTACCGGCGGCTTCTTTAAATGGACATCTCAATCATTTTTTTTCATCTTTTCTCGTATTTGAATAATTCAAGAGTGACGATGGAAATGAAATAAAATATGATTATAGTGAAAATGAATTTTCACTTACAAGTAAGATTTCAATTCATTTATTTTTTAAATAATTTTTTATTCTGATTTTGTAAAAATAAAATTGTAAAAGGAATTTATATAATATAAACTAAACTTAATTCAAGTTTTATTAAAAATAAAAAATAATTACAAGTAGATTAAAAAATAACTTTTAATAGAATATGAATAGTAATATTATAATAAAATTATAAATTATATTTTTTATAAATATTATAAAAATGGATATTAAAATCCCATAATAGCATAATTGATTTATTTTATTAAAAATAAATAAAAATAATTTTATATTTTTAAAATAGAACATTATTTTTAAATCACACAATCAAACACTTTTTTATCATTTACTTTAAAAAAAACTCCCAAATATGTTTTTTAAATGAAATTAAAGAATTATTTTAAACTATGTAGAACCTTGTTTAAATTATAAAATCTTTTCATCCCCCCGGTCAGGCTAATGTATTAAATTAATAACATCATTAATTGCATAAAATAATATTTTTTTTAAAAAATCATAAAGGTCCAATGAAATATGAATTAATAATGGATGAAGTACATTAAAAAATAACAAATAAAAATTATAATACAATATTGAGAAACATTTTACAAGTTCTATTTTTCTCAATTCAACTATTTTTTGGAATCATTGCATATTTGAAACTTTTTTTTTTATATCTTTTAGGGCATTAAATTTTAATACTATGTCTATTTCTTTTGAGAGACTTTTTATCTTCTATAATTAATAATTATCTCTTCCTTTTTTAAAGTATTTTAGACTTTTATATATTAACTTTTGATTATATCTATTGTTTTTGGATTTATAAGTACTATAAAGTAGAAACATAATACGGTATCTAAAGATAAATTAATTAATTATTCATTTATTGATAAATTAATAATCCCATTAAGATAATAATTTATCTTGATCCTAAGCATATTATTTTATTGAGGTTGTATTAGTATTCATATTATTATCAATATATTTCATTTCCAATTTTATTATCATTGTTGCCTAAAATTGAAACATAAATAAATAATCATTCTAACATTATATTTCCAGGTACATCCAAACACAAGAATTGAAATCACCAAACTCATTCCTACAAAAAGAAATAAGAATATAACAAAATATTTATTCTCCTTCCCTATTTCGATGTACCAAACATAGCCTTATGTGAATAAATAGAATGTAGCTCCAAAGCCTACCTCTAGAAATCCTATTTTTCGAAAATGAATGTAGCTCAATCATTTATAAATTTTTTGGTAACCCGAAGAAAAACTTAAAGCAAATATGTACAAAACAAAGCAATAATACTAAGGTTAAAAAAAAAATCTAAAATGAATAAGATAAAACAGGGAAATAAAATAAGTGGAGCAAAGTGGGATTGAGTAGTTCTTAGATATGAAATTATGAAAACTTTCCAAGATACCATAGTCTAAAATCAGATTGAACTTGTGAAATTGTGCTAGGTTGGTCAAGGGCAAATAGAATTCGATATTGAAAACCAACAAATACAACAATTCATTTTTCTTTCAATAGGTAATTGTTTTTTTTTTCCTTTTATTGTTATGACATAGAAGTGAACTTTATTTTGGATTGTAAAGAGAAAGGAAAATTTCCTTCAATAGATATTAGCGAAAATAGTGACCAACGGATCCCTTCTCTTGTACATCTTCTCTCAGTTATATGTGTTGTTCATAAGGCACAGTTAATTTTTAGCTTTGTGAGATAATGCATGATTAATATTAAAATAAAATTTTAATAAATAAATTAATGTTAATGATATTATCTTTAAATTCTATTTAACCGATAGTTAAAAATATAAAAATCGTTATCAAAATTTTATTAAAGATTTTTTTTTTTACATTTTTTATATATTAATTAAATCTATGAGAAATATAAATTTACAAATAAAATTTAAAAGATCATACTTATATCATGATTGTTTTTTTTATCATTGAATACATCCAAATTAGATATATTCATATATATATATATATATATGTATGTATGTATGTATGTATGCATGCATGTATATATGTATGTATATATGTATTATTGTTTCTTTCATTTTTTTAGTTTCTTTTTCAATATTTTTTATCAAAATTTTCATTAAATTTTTTTGATATATCTTAATATAACTATAACATCTAACTACTGATATTTTTGTAAAAACCAATATTTTAATCATTACATGTTACATTCTATTTTTTTACTTTTTGAAATATTTTTTGATATTGCTCTTGGTCCTTCAAAGTGGGTGGGAAAAGCTTCATTTATAGCATGTCTAGAGACAAATGTGCTTCATAGAAGGTCAATCAAATCTCTTCAACATCCTTAACATGAGTGTAAGGGCTTTGGTTCTCATGGCATCTAAAGATTGGGAGTAAGAGCACCAATTGAGTCTTGATGATCACCTAGTCCTATGATGTGACAAAACATGTGTTGGGAACCCTAGATTACTTCATTCTCATACCTTGGATCTCGTAAGGTGCATGCAAACTATCCTAGGCTTCTCTAAATCTATCGTAGTAAAAACATATAGCTATAAAAACCATATCAGAATAAAGATTTTGAGATGTAGTACTTATACCTAGATCTGGATGTTCCTATATCAATTCTAGTAGTGAAGATGCCTGGAGGCCTCGTACACCCAAGATCTTTAACCTAATGATTCAAACCACGATCTTGATACTTCAAAGTGTGGGCTTTGGAAGGGATAAAGCTATGACTCTCTCTTTCTCTTTCTTTCTCTATCTTTAGAGATGGAAAGTGGCTCTCACAAAAAAAGTGAAACCTTATTCTCTAAGAGGGTATTTATAAGGTTCTCCTACTTGGTTTAAGTGACTTAAGCCTACCAAGGCTTGGGTTACTTAATATAGTCAAAACCTAATTGATTAATTAACCGTACAAGGTCATCTAATTAACCAATTAACTCAATTCAAAGACCTTGTTCATTATCCCTTGTGCAACCTTACATAATTACCAAAACAACCATATGCACAAAAGTGAACTTAGAGGCAATTCAACTCTCATAAATTGTGTTATCATGATATATGAGCTCAAAGAGGAGACCATTGGGATCCATAGGAGTACTGACTCTCTCATAATTTAATTCTAAAGTTGATTCAACATTTCACTAAAGAGAATCAATTGCACTCCTATCCTATGTAAATAATAATGAGACAAAGTTTAGGATCTGTGACCTACTATTCATTACACGAAGACTCCCCATGAATTGGTATCCGTAATCTAATAAAGTAGTGCTATCACTTATCAAGATTGTCTCTTCAACCTTGAGTTACAAATCCTACTTATTATGTGATCAAATGACATACTCTACCTTAAAAAGAGCATATATATATGTCAAATTCCACTTAAAGAATTATTGTGATGCTATAGATTTCATGATCACATGTCCTTTTGATTAAAACCCTAACCAGTCTTCTCTTCATTCGTTTTTCTTCTTCTTCTCTCCACTTTTTCTCTCTCCTTCCTATTTCCATTGTGTTTTATTCTAGATAAGCATTTGGACATCTATTTTTCACCTATAAAAAGATACCCACCAAGGAAAAGTTTTGGTTTCGCTACGATTTTTGTCAAAAATTTGCAGAATTGTGTGATGTGAGTCTTCCAAATTCTTGATTTGGGTTTTTTCAAAAAACTTGGTTTTTTTGGATCTTTGGTTGTGATCGGTAATCATACCAAATTGAAGTGTTTCTTTCCTTCTTTTAATTCTATCTATTAAAGGGTTTGGAGCTTTGACATTGAAATTGGATTTTCAACTCCTTATAACCATAAACCTGATTATGTTGAATTGCAAGAGCTATCGATTTGAATAAAATGGAATCTAGGTTTGAAATTTAGGGTTTTTGTTGTTTTCATCACATCCTTCCTCAAAGCCCATCTCTAAATACTTACCATAGTTAGGTTTTAAGGCTGAAATTTCAAGAGATGCAATCATCGATTAGGGGAGGAGAGAGAAAGAGTGAAGAAAAAAGAAGAAAAACGAAGGAAGAGGAGGGCAGATTGGTTAGGGTTTTATAAATTGACCCATTTGCCCTTGGTCATGTGGAGAGCACATGCCTTTCTATAAAATAAAAAATAATATCGTCTCTTAAAAAATGCATATTGCACACAATTATAAAGGATGAATGGTATATTACTTGATTTTGAAACTCAATGGGGCAATGTGCAAAACCCATTATATGTTAGGGGGTAAAGTGTAATAAACCCAAAAAATTGACCATTTTGCCCTTGATCACGTGGAGAACACACGCCTTTCTATTAAAAAAAATTAACATTGTCTCTAAAAAAATGTAGATTGCATGCACTTATAAAGATTGGGGGTACATTACTCGATTTTGAACTCAAGAGGTCAATGTGTAAAACACGCTATAGGTTGGGGGGTAAAGTATATTAAACCCATTTAAAAAATTTTCTAGTTTGACTTTAATTTGGATTACTACTTTCAAAAAATTTAAATTTTATCCAAAAAAAGTCTATATTAAAAAGTCTAATAATATTACTAATTTTTTTTAGAAAAAAATTATGGTAAATTCCTTTAAAATATTTATATTCATTTGTTTCAAAAATTAAAAAAAAACATTAAATCATTTCTAAGATTTATATAAAATATTTTATTTGAGATTTAATTTCAAAAATTTTATTAAAAATTTGTGATGACAATTATTTGTTATGGACATTAATTTATTTAAATAATTAAAATTATTAAAAATTATATTAATAATTTATCTACTCAAATTAATTTCAATTTAAAATTATATATTTATAAAATGTTAGAACTTTATTTATTTATGTATTTATGTTTTAGTAATTTCTGAATAAGTTCATATTTTTAATATTTTAAAATAAAAACATTCAAAATTAAATAAAATTAAAAGGATAAATATGTAAAAAAAAAAATTAAAAGTGAAGTGAATGTAATTTTTTAAAATAGGGTTAATGTGTAAATATGAAAAATACTTAAAAATAAAATATAAATTTAAAATAAAAGATAAATTAAAAAATAATTAAAAAAATTCTGCCCACTCTTTAGGTATTATTTGAACTAAATATCCCGTAATTTTAATCATTGGATTTAATCTTGGCCTTAGATAAAACATTTAACCATTTGGATTAGATTTAAAAAACACAAGTGTGATCTTGGCCTTGAGATCAAGAATCTTTCATTTCAACCTTGATTGGAGGAAAGAAAACATGTAGATATATCGTCGATTTTTTTGGGCAGAAAATCATCATTTTTCGGCGAGATTTTGGTGATTTTTTTGATACGGCAAGGCTGGCTTCATTTTCTTCAACGATTATTTATGTCCAAGTTGATAAATTGGCGATTTTTGGACGATACATGACATTTTTTTCCAAAATTTCTCCCTCGTTCGAAGTTTCCATGCCATTTCTCACTTCAACCGTCACTAATCTATGATATTTTGTCGAAATATTGGTAAAATTTCAAACCATGGTTGGGATTAAAACTTGCATAATAAGTCGTATCAAAACTTAGGTAAAGATTTTTGTTAAAAGTTAAAAAAAAAACAAAACATACATACAAGGGCTTTATGTTTATATGGCAATTTCTTTTCTGGCCCAATTCTTCTGGAGTTTGGTGCAAGAATGCCCATGCATTCTTGGTATTGCATTGTGCTCCTACACAAAAATTGAGCTAGGGCTTTATGCATTTCATGGTACAGCCTCCCTAATGGCTGGTTGAATGAGGGTGTTGTTTCCTCTCTATCATATTCCTTGAACTCACAAACAATCTCCTCTTTCTACCCATAACAATGATTGTCCTCCTAATAGCCAAAAGTGTTGGTGATTGCATCAACCCAAGTAGTTACCTTTATGAGATAATATTGCACCTCAAAGGCCTGCCTTTCTTGGATGCGAATCTTGAGCCATGGATGAGAAATTTAACTATTGGGGAGTTTGCAGATGCCAAGCCACAAGTAGTTACCCTTCGTGAAGTGGAAAAGGTAGCCCGCATTGTAGATGTCCTGAGAAAACAACACGCACAATGGTTTCCCAATTGTAGATGAAATGGTGGAACCACCGGTCGGTCAGTTGAACTGCATGGAATTGTACTAAGAGACACCTTGTTAAAGTGCTGAAGAAGGGTTTCCCATTGATCATTTTTCAACTCCAACGCCAATGCCACATCAGTAACTTTTAGCATATTAGTTTTAGTTTTTTTTTTTTTTTGTTATAACCAATAGTTGGTTAGGTTGTTTTTTCTCTGCAGAGCTCTACAACTCCTTATGCGTGACTTCTATTATAAAAGGAATTTTGGCTACTTTGTTTTAGGGTTCTTTGTACAACTCATTTTTTTCAATCAATGAAAGGAGAATCTGTCATTTTTTCTCTCCATTTTCCCTTGTAATATGGTATCAGAGCTTTTTACCTCTGCCGCTCACTGAAATGGCTCGTGGTGGTCAGCATAACAATGATAATAGATTTCAACCCCTCACATCCCCTACCTCTGGTAGCACGATAACACAATCAGATCAATCTCTCATGGAGAACACTAATAACCCATTTTTCTTACATAGTGGTGATCATCCAGGCTTGGTGCTCGTTTTGCATCTCCTCACTGGTTCAAACGCAAAGAATACATGGAGTCGGGCCATGCTGATGGCTCTCAACGCAAAGAATAAGCTCAGATTCGTGGATGGCACTCTTTCGCAGCCCATAACCGACGACCCTACAGCCGGAATCTAGTCCCGATGCAACAACATGGTCACATTTTGGCTCCTTAACGCTATCTCAAAAGAGATAGTTGATAGTATTCTCTATCTCGAGAGTGCCCATGTTGTTTGGGCAGATTTGCATGAACACTTCCATCAGAGCAATGCTCCATGAATTTTCCAAATCAAGCAACAACTACATGGTCTCTCACAAGGCTCGCTCGATGTTAATACCTATTATACTTGATTGAAAATTCTCTGGGATGAACTAAAAAACTATCAACCAGTTCCCGTCTGCCACTATGGAGGTATGAAAGCTTGGATGGATTATCAACAACAGGAGTATGTGATGCAATTTTTAATGGGTTTGAATGAATCTTATGCTAGCACAAGAGGCCAAATTTTGATGCTTGATCTGCTCCCTCCTGTGGTGAAAGTATCCAATCTTGTTGTTCAAGAAGAACGCCAATGGTCTATTCGATCTAGGTCTTCCGCTCCATCGGATTCCATGGCGTTCAATGCCTCTTCTCCGGCTCATTCTGTAGCTACTGCATCATCTCACAACAAGCCTAGACATGAACGCCCAATTTGCACCCATTGTGGGCTCACAGGGCATACAGTAGATAGGTGTTATAAATTGCATGGGTTTCCACCAGGTTATAAGCCCAAAGGGAAAGCCCAAACACAAATGGCCCAGACAAGCCCCCTTCAATCCCAATCTACTTCACCAAGGTCCTTTACTGAACCATTGAAGGGCATTCATTATTTTCCTTCTGCTGCTGCTGCTACAGTGGGATCTTTCCCACCACTAGTCTCTCTCTCATCGAATCAAGTTCAACAACTCATTGCTTACCTTAGTACGCACCTTCAACAACAAACTATCGACCCATTTGAGTCTCCATCGACATCAGGACCTTCAATTTCTCAAATCTATGGTAACAATTGTTCTACTCAATTTTTTTCTCATCCTTTTGTTCCTTCTGATGCTTGGGTGATTGACACAGGGGCCACCCACCATGTTTGTTGCAATATTTCTCTATTTTCTCATTCCAGACTGGTTCATAATACCACAGTCACTCTTCCTAATGGTCATGTTGTTGCAATCAATCGTGTAGGTTCTGTGAGGTTGTTTGATACTTTGAACTTGGATAATGTCTTGTTTGTCCCCATGTTCACTTTCAATCTTCTCAGCATTAGTGCTCTTACTCTTAGCCATAATTGTAGTGTTAATTTCCTTTCAAATTCATCTGTCATTCAGGACCTCACTCGAGGCTTGATGATTAGGAAAGATAAAAGATGAAAGAACCTTTATTTTCTAGAATCAGGAAATGAATTTTGTAATTCTGTAATGTTGAAAAGTGATATTTGGCATTTTCGCCTTGGACATCCATCTCATGTAAAAATTCAAATTCTTCACAATGAATTACACATTCCCAATTCTTTATCCCATTTGTTTTCTCACTGTAAAATTTGTCATATGGCCAAGCAAAAACGTTTACCTTTTATTTCACATAATAATATGTCAACTAATCCATTTGATCTAGTTCACATTGACATTTGGGGACCATTTAATGTAAGTACACCGACTGGACACAGATATTACCTCACCATTGTTGATGACTGCACACGTGCTACTTGGGTATATCTTCTTTGTGCTAAAGCTGATGTTCTCACTGTCTTTCCTGAATTTTTCAATTTGACTTCTACTCAATATAACAATGCAATTTAATCTGTCCATTCCGATAATGCCCCTGAATTAGCTTTCCATGATTTTTTTTTCGTACCAAGGGTGTTATTCCTTATCATTCTTGTGTTGCTACACCTGAACAAAACTCAATTTTAGAGCGTAAACGTGAACACATACTTAATGTGGCACGAGCCTTATTGTTTCAATCTTGTGTTCCTCTTTGTTATTGGGGTGATTGTGTTTTGACAGCTATTTATTTAATCAATCATACACCCTCTCCATTACTATCCAATAAAACCCCATTTGAGCTGTTGAATAACAACAAACCCACCTACAACCATCTTCGCATTTTTAGGTGTCTATGTTATGCTTCCACGCTTTCTAACCAACGTACAAAGTTTGCCCCTTGTGCTCGAGCTTCTATTTTTCTTGGCTATCCTTTTGGTTATAAGGGTTACAAGTTACTTGACTTAGAAAGCAATAAGATCTACATTTCTCGGAATGTCATTTTTCATGAATCACTCTTTCCTTTTGCTCATTCTGCCGTGAGTAGCGATGTTGTTGATTTTTTTAATGATCATGTCCTTCCTAAGCCAATTCAGTCCATCTCCGAGCCTTCTTGCAGTCAACCCAACATGTCTTCTTCCTATAGTCCAAAGTGCATTTCCTCACCAGATTCAATTCAAACAGCCTTACGTCCACGTCGTGTCACCACAAAACCAACTTACTTGTCTGATTATCATTGTTACCTCACTAAACACGTTTCTTCTAAGCCTTCTCTATATCCTATTTCCTCTTGCTTGAGTTACCACAAGCTTTACAGGCCATATTGTGAATTTGTTCTTGCCATTAGTTCTCAAACTGAACCAACATCATTTTCTTAGGCCATTGAGTCTCAAGTGTGGTGCGATGCTATGAATATTGAATTGCAGGCATTGGAAAGTAATGACACTTGGTCCATTTGCTCTCTTCCCATTGGCAAACAGGCGGTTGGTTGTAAATGGGTGTACAAAGTTAAGTTTTGAGCAGATGGTACTGTGGATAGGTACAAAGCACGCTTTGTGGCTAAGGGATTTACACAACAAGAAGGTATTGATTATCTTGATACCTTCTCTCTTGTTGCCAAGCTAGTTACTGTTAAAATGTTGCTTTCTTTAGCTACAATTCATGGCTGGTCTCTCACTCAACTTGATGTCACTAATGCATTCCTTCATGGTGACCTTATGGAGGAAGTTTACATGAGTCTTCCCCCTGGATACACTTGCCATGAGGGGGAACATTTGCCTCCTAATGCTGTGTGCAGGCTGCATAAGTCTATCTATGGCTTGAAATAGGCCTCCCATAAATGGTTTCACAAGTTCTCTAATGCTCTCTTATCAGAAGGTTTTGTTCAATCAACCAGTGATCACACCTTGTTCACAAAACATCAAGATACTTCTTTCTTAGCTCTTTTGATCTACATTGATGGCATCATTATTGCTAGTAATGATCAACTTGCTGTGGATACTTTAAAGCATGCCCTCAACTGCAAGTATAAGATGAAGGACTTGGGGCCACTCAGATATTTTCTAGGCTTGGAAGTGGCTTGATCTATTGCTGGTATCTCTATTTGTCAATGCAAGTATGCGTTGGAATTGCTCTCAGACACTAGACATTTGGGTTGCAAACCTGCCACCATTCCCATGGATCCTAATTTGAAACTATCTCAAGATGACGGTGACTCATTGGTAAGCTACTATATCTTACTATTACTCAAAAAGTACTAAGGGAAAAAAACCATTTTCCTTGAGTTATATTTGAAAGAAAAAATATTTAAAAAAATTATTTCATTATTTTTACTATAAAAATAAATAAATAAAATCAAATACAATTACAATTAATTAGAAATTTATATATTTTTAAATTATTTACTTTTTGTATAAAATGGTTGATATAAGTGAAATGAGTTAAAAGTAATACATAAAAATAATTTATTTACTTTAAATTTGTATTGTAATTTCTTTTACTTTTTCTTTCTCTTTTATTGTTTCTTTTCCACTATTTTTCTTTCTCTTCCATTTTTATTCAAATATCTCAATAACTAAACATGGTCTAAAACATAATGGATGACAATTGAAAAGAAAATTTTTAAATAAATCATCTAATTTGAAATGTGATTTTAACCATGAATTTATCTCCTTTTTTTATTTTAAAAGATTTTCCAAATATTTGTCCGTCCATTTATTTAATGCAAAAAAAAAAAAAAAAAAAGAGTTTTACATGAGCCTGGTGAAACTTCAGACTTTACAGAACCTCTGAATCTTGTCCGACAAATCAGAATGGCAGCTCACCACCAGAAAAATACATACACAGTCCATCACATAAGTATGATATCATCAGGGTTAAGTATGATTTAGCAGTAATAGTCATTAGCTCTCTGGATATCATACATAGTTGATAGTTTAGCCACAAAAATTTACGAAGCATATAAGGTGTTTGTATCCCAAAATGCAGCTGGAGGTTCACACCTTACAATTCAACTTTCATCTGGGGTTGAGATTGTATATTGATGCAAGGTAGCAATCCACTTCTCCCACTGTTCAGCAAAGTTATCAGATTGCCTAGCAGGGGGCTAAGGTTCTGCTACTTCACTAAATCAAACGGAAGAAAAACCTGTAGAAGAAGAAGAAGAAGAAGAAGAATACCACAGATGCAAGCAGATATATCAGTCTATCAAGGTTGGAAGAAAAGCTCCTAATTAACCAATGTTTTATTGTGTTAGGAGGAAGCACATGAAGCAAATCACTGACACATAGACTGTTATTTTAGCTAGAAACCTTGTTGATGGATATCTGTTCAAGTTCGATGATGTTTTCTTTCCCATTTGCATTTCTTTTGCAGCCATGCTACATTCACTGTGATAACCACCATAACTCTATCTTTCATCTCATCCAGGAACCGGAAGTAGGCTCGCCTCCAAGACCTATTTATTATCAAAGGGCCAAAAACTCCCCAAAATCCCACTACAAATCCAGGCCCCATGCTCATGTAGAACCACTTCATTTCAAACGCATCTTCATGTTCATCGTCATGATCTTCATTATCCACACCTGAAGAATCAGTAGTAGCCTCATCATCGCCTGGGCACTTCATTGCCAGAGGCTCCCCACAGAGTGCAAGGTTATTCCTGTATATGGACGGGTCATTGAAGGTTTGGAACTGGTTGCTTGTTGGAATTTTACCAGATAGTCTGTTGTAAGATAGGTTCAAGTGATTCAAGGAAGTCATAGAAACCATGCTTGGTGGAATCAGGCCAGAGAGCTGGTTTCTTGAGAGGTCCAGAGTTTCTAATTGACTTAAGCTCCCAACGTCCTCTGGTATATTTCCTGTCAAATGGTTTCTGGACAAGTTCAAGGTGCCAAGTCTTGAAAGATTTCTTAGTTCAGGCAACTTCCCCGATATATTATTGTCTGAAAGATCAATGCTATTCACGAGATACAGAGTATTCTGATATATGAGTTCTCTTCCTTTCATCACAACTGACAATTGGCCCTCGTATCTCTCACTGCTGATTTCAGTAGCCATGCCACTCAAATTTCCCAAACAAGAAGGAACGGATCCTGACAGATTATTATGTGCGACGTCCAATATATGAAGATGGGAAAGACTGCACACTTGGGAGGGAATGTTTCCATCAAATAAGTTTGATCGCAGGCGTAGAATCAACAATGATTGCATCTCTCCTATCCATGATGGAAGGTTTCCTGATAATCTATTATCGCCAAGGTCAAAACTATCCATGTCCTTGCAATTCTGCAGTGAAGAAGGAATTTCCCCTGAAAGTTTGTTGCCACTCAGTATCAAGAACATAAGTGAATTCAGGGTGCCCATTGAGCTGGGAATCTCACCAGATAGGCTGTTATTTGCCATATCAACAATGTACAAATCTGGTTTATCATTCCAAATCAAAGGAATTTCACCAGATAAATGATTATTTGAGAGAACCAGACTTGTCAAACCCGTAATCTTACCTAGAGACAAGGGAATGGTACCATTTAGAGAGTTCCAAGAGACATCAAAATTTGTCAACCACGGCATGGTTTTTCCAACATCCCGAGGTATTGGTCCAGAAAATAAATTGTCTCTCAAATACAATGAACTCAGGTTAGAAGAAAAGTGTGGGAAAGGACCGTGAAAGCGGTTGGAGCCCAAATCCACAACAGCATTTTTGGGAAATTTCAATGAATTTGGGACCCTCCCACTCAATTGATTATTGGCAACATCCAGTAGTTCGAGCTGCAAGTCTAACTTCCAAAACCAATCAGGTATCGTGTCTGAAATCCTAGCATTGTTGAGCACTATTGTCTTCAGCTGGTTTTGGGTTCTCAGCCATGCAGGAAATTTGGGACCTAGTTGGCATGCTTGGAGTTCCAGGTAATTGAGTTTAAAAGGAGGAATCCATTTAGAATTCACATTGAAGACCAAGGTGATATTTAAAAATGACTTCTTGATTGCCAACTCAGTTAAGCTTGTGAGATTGGAGAAATGAGACTCAGTCACAACACCAACCCATGGATTCTCTGAGAGATCCAATGCAACCAATGCTGAGAGTTGGCCAACACTCTCTGGGATTATTCCATTCATTTGATTTTCAGAGATGTAGAATCCTTGCAAGGACGACAAATTTCCAATGGAGTTTGGAATTGACCCCACAAATGAGTTGCTCCACAGATGAAGAGACTTCAAGTTCTTTAGGTGTCCCAAAGAATTAGGAAGAAACCCACCCAGTTTATAATTGAACCCCAAATCCAGAGACTCTAAGCTACTACTGTTTACACACTCGGACAACCCATCCATGAATTCAGTTATCTCTCCACTAATGCTGTTGAAAGATAGTTTGAGAGTTCGCAAGTTGCAAAGCTTTCCTAAGTCTCTTGGTAAGTGACCAATAAATAAATTAGAAGAAAAATCAATGTATTTAAGGGAAATCAAGTAACCAAATCCTTCAGGAACACTGCCTTGAAGATTGTTGGAGTTGAGATCAAGGTATGCAAGACTACTAAAGTTGAACAACCAGTGAGGTATCGACGAGTTGAAGTCATTGTTCGAAAGATCAAGCACCAAAAGGGATGTGACATTAAAAAATGGAAGAGGGAGATCAGGAAGGGAAGAAAGCCCACATCTAGGTAAGCGTAGTTCCAAGAGTGAAGAAAGGGAGTTAACAGCTCGATGCCAATAAGCTGCAGCCTTGCTAAGATCTATATTTCCCAAATTAAGGTGTCTCAGAGAAGAAAGACCTGATAGCCAGTGCAGGTCATCCTCAACTGATTCAAGAGAATATGAGTTGAGATCAAGATAGAGCAGGCTAGAAAGGTTCCCTAGGTGGGGTGGGATGGTTCCACCGAAGGATGCACCTGAGAGATTGAGATATCTCAACCTCTTGAATGATCCAATGAACTTGGGGATTTGGAGTCCTTCCAAATTGTTCATGCTCAAGTCCAAGTACCTCAAATCTTTCAAATCAAGTAAAGAATGACTTATCTCGCCACCAAATGCATGAGCTGCTCCATAGTCATCCTCAAAAGCACCGGTATCTTCATCGTTGGCGTCCGGACTTCTAGCATACTGGTTGCGGAGTTTGAGCTTGATGACTCGAGGCACCCTCTGGCTGCACACCACACCACTCCATCTACAGCAATCCAGGCCAACCCAAGAAGAGAGCCTGCCGGAAGGATCAGTAAGACCTTGTTTGAAGTCAACAAGGGCTTTTCTCTCAATTTCAGTGCAGGTGACATTGAGAACGCCATTGCAGGAACCAAGTTTAACAGTTTCAAGATAGAGAAAAGTGGAGGAGAGGAAAATAAGCAGAAGGAAATGAATGGAGGCATTGATATTAGCCATGAAAGTAGAACTGCAGCCAGAAGTTGTATGTATGGAATGCACAAAATACTGATACAAATGCTTTTTATAAGCCAATTGAGATCATGTGTGGAGGTTTAGGATAGCAATGACAAAGAAAGTGCTTCTTACAAGTTAGAAACTCCACTATCAAACTTATCTGGTGTTTTTTATTTATTTATTTATTCAAAGCTAAGCCTGCTTTTTCTTGAAGTCTTTTATCCCTTTTTTTTAGCAAATCACTGAAAGTTCTTCAGGAAATGGACTTCAATAGAAAAATGGTAAAAATCAATTGCCCAGTCACTACTCAGATTTTAATCCACTATTCCAACACAAAGCCCAAGTGGGCATATTATTATATAATGATGAAGTAGCGACAACTGACAAGTAGTACCTCTCATAATTCAGTATGGGCTGCTACCAAAATTCTCAGAAATCCCCTTTAGACTTGAGCGTTCTTTTTGCCATTTTTTTTTTGCAAGTGGGACGTAATTTTCAACTTTCCATATATGATATAACCAACTTCACGTGAAGAGCCTCCAATTTTGAAGAGAAGTTAAAGAGGTCCTGGACGCAGTTTCATGGAAGCATACCTATGATATTGTATTGGAAAAGGGTTAGGGAAAGCCAGCTACTCTTTGCAGTGGACAAAGGAGACTTAAGCCTTGTGCCAACTCGATCCTTCACAAGTTGCCATAGATTTTAAACTAATTTTTTTAAATATCCTTTTTCAAAGATCCTCACCAAGAAGAGAACTTGGAAACGGAAAATGAGAAAAAATATTCTGATTATTTGACATTTACTCATCACTTAGAATATTAATATTGACATAGGCCTAAAAAAATGTGATAAAATTTTGTATTATCAACAAACCACCAATTAAATTAGATAATTACTTTTCAAAATAACATATAGATTTGAAGATTACACTTCATCAAGCAACCCTCTCTTCTAACCGAGCTTGAAATGATGTCCACAAGAGCATCTCTTTTCAGCACCCAAATGAGGACTCGGACTCTGAAAACCAACTTGGACATAGGCTGACAGAAGCTACCCATCTTAGGCCTAAACCGTTGGCGATCCGAGGCTATGCGTAGAAATTCAGGTTCTTAATAAGTGTGGATGGAAGACTTGAGGTCAATGAATGGGTCTACCGGTGTTTGGTACGCTAGAAGCTTTACCTAACAAGTCTAATTTACTTTTAATACCAGACATGACCTCTTTTTGGGTCCACGTTCTAGTAGGCTTCTCTAGTTGGTTCATATTGTCTTGTGGAAGAGGAGAAAATTTGATGACACAATCCCTACATGACTAAACTTGTCACGTGTATGCCTTAGGATGTGGAAGAGCGCACAAACTTTCCAGTCAGGACAGCCACAGGAATTTCAACTGTACGCTCTTGGAAATGGTTCCGGTCCATCTTTTCCTCAATCCCCACAATGCCAAAAAGCCTATCACAATTCCCCTATTTGAAATATCTGAATCATCTAGATCTCTGCATGAATAATTTCGAAGGAGTGGGAATTCCAAAATTCATTGAATCAACTCAATCTCTCTGGAGTATGCTTTTGAGGTATGATCCCTCCAAATATTGCAAACCTTTCAAACTTGTGCTACCTTGATCTCAGCACCTCCTCCGTTGGATTTCGTGACTAAAATCAAATTAATTTTTTATTTTGATTCTATAAAAAGAAAAAAATTGTGAAATAAACTTATATAATATAAAATGAACTTAATTCAAATAAAAATTATTTTTAATTAAAAATTAAATAATTTTAATAAAATATGGATATTAAAATCCTCATAAGAGTATAATTGCTTTATCTTATTAAAAATGAATAAATATATATATTTTTTAAAATAGAACATTATTTTAAATTATATGGTCAAAATGACTTTTATTATTTATTTAAAAAAAAACCCTCAATTATATATGTTTTTAAAATGAAAAAAAAAATTTAAATTATGGTAATATCTCAATAAACAAATATTTGATAAATTAATAACCTCATTTAAATGATAAGATCTTTTAGTTTCAAATCAGATACTAAATTAATAACCTCACTAAGTGTATAAAGTAATAAATCTTTTTAGAAATCCTTAAAATGCTATGTTTGGTTCCTAGAAAATTTGAGGGAAAATGCAAGGGAAAGAAAAAGTGAAAGAAAATAAAAAATAGATTAAAAGTCGATAAATTATTATGTTTGTTACTTCAAACTCATTTTATTTGTTTTAATTCATCAATATAAAGATTAAATAATTTAAAAATATATAAGTTTTTAATTAGTTTTAATTATATTTGATTTTCTTTTATATTTTTCATAAGACAACCAAACATGAAAAAATCATTTTCCTTTACATTTTTTTTTCCTTAGTATTTTCCGGGAACCAAACATAACCTAAATATCTAAGAAAATATAAATTAATAATCAATAAAGTACATTTAAAAATAACAAACAAATTTCATAATACAATGTTAAATAACTTTTTACAACTCCTATTTTTATCAATTCCACTATATCTCGGAACCATTATATATTTGAAACTTATTTTATCTTTTAAGACATTAAATTTTAACACTGTCTCTTTTTTTTAAGAGTTTTTTTTTTTAATTTCATATATTTAATAATCATCTCTTCTTTTTAAAAGTATTTTAGACTTTTGTATATTAACTTTTTATTATATCTATTATTTTTTTATTTATAAGTCATATATATACAAATACTATACAACTGAAATATAATACTTTATCTAAAGATAAATTAATAAATTATTTATTTATTGATAAATTAATAATCCCACTAAGTTAATAATTTCTCTTGATTCTAAGCATATTACTTTATAGAGGCTTTACTCTATGTGTATTGATATTATTATTAATTTATTTATTTTTATATTTTCATCCTCATTATTAATAAATTATCACATTTTCTTCCCTGTCTACCTTTGTATTAAAAAAAAAATGGTGCATTAATTCTCAAACTTAGCACTAACATAAATCTAAGCTAAAAATAATGATTGAACTCATATCACATTAGTAACATAGTCTAGGATTTTTATTAGTAAATATTTCAACACATGTGACATATGGTAGGTCCACCTCTTCCACCTCTTCTCCGTCGGAACACCACCATCACTTGAACAATTTGGCAGCACGTTTATCACCTCGTGGGCTTCACACTCTAGTAATACTTCAAGTCTACACTGTTGTTGCCCCTGGCCACTTCTCTAATCCTTATTTTTACTACTAAAACCCCAACCTCATTTTCAATATCCACATTTCCCTCATTTGGGTCGCCATATTTCCTCTCCAATTCCTCTCAAATTACCTTCTTTGCCTTTTATGTCTCAGCCACCCCAAACACTTGTTCCAACTTGTTATTCTCTTCTCTTATGGATTCCTATGCTTTTTTGCTCTCTCTATGGTACATAAACGCAAGACAATCTCCAAGAATGGTGTAGTCAAAACAACTACACACTAATTTATTAAATGATGCTAACTAGCCATAGAGAAAGTTTAACTTTGCATAATTAAATATCACTAAAATGCTAACCGTCGTTGAGGGACCAGTCAAATATTAAAAATATTAGAAGTGTTTCCTAAAATTACCACTACAAGAAAAAAGTGAAATAATGACACTTTTTTAGCGTCAAGAAAGGTAAAAGATGACGCTTCCCCGAAGCGTCCTCTCCGCCCCTGTCATTAAATGTTACAATTAACAATAACACTTTGAAGAAGCGCCATATCTTGTTAATGCTTTCAATGGCGCTTTAAGAAGTGTCATCCTTGAATAATGTCAACAATGACACTTGTGAAAGCGTCATCTTTGAGCATTTTTATTGAAATAATTTTTATAAAATTACTACTCTTGACACTTATGTGAATGCCATCTTTGATTTAATCTTATTAATGACACTTTTAAAAATGTCTTCTTTGTTTCATGTTAACAATGATGCTTATGAAAGCGTCATCTTTAAACAATTTCTATTAAAAAATAATATTTTGATTCCGTTATTAAAATAATTGATTTCTTATATAATTAAAGCAATTACAACCAATAAAATAAAATTGACTTTTATTAATTAAAATATATCCAAAGATTGATATACATGAACCTAGTTTAAACAATTAATGTAACCACCTATATATATTAATTACACATAAACTTGTTAATTATATCAAAATATTTCATTAAGAATTTCTAATTTGAACATAAGAACAAACATTGGTACCAAGACTACTAAAATAAACCATAATATTTAAAAGCATAGTTCAACCTCCTAATGAGTTTACTGATATAATCTTCATGGTTTTTGACTTCGTCTTCTTTAACACAATGGTTTCTCTTCTTTTAGCAAACAACTTTCCTTTGCAACCTGTAAATAAAAATAAGGAAGAGTAGAAAACATCTAAATTATATATACATACAATAAATAATAAGCATAAATGAAATTATAACCTTCACAAAATTAATTTAGGTTATCAAGTTTGCTTACATGAATCCCCTTAGCATCTTACATACATGGATTGTGCTCCTTTCAATTCATTATACGGAAAAAAAAATTATATTAAGAAGTGTTTTCAAAATAAAATATAACATATTATTTTACTGTAGATAAAAAGCTCTCCATTGTCATCTTTATGTTGCACCTTTAGAGCATTACTTCAAAAGACCTCATAAAAGAATTCATCAAAGTAAAACTAAACATACAAAACATTTCATTAAGAAGACCAATGAGTTGAAACTAAATAAATAAATTTGCACTCTATCAACAAAATACCCTGAACTACAATTTCAACTAACATATTATGCTTTCCCCAAAATAAGGAAAAAAATGTACTTAAATTTTTTTTTTAAAAGTTTGATTAATTTTTTATTCAACAACATAGAAGAAATAAATTCTGTTTTTATGGGATAAAATATTGTATTTTTAGTATAAGTTAATAGTTAAATTAAATCATTAATAAACTCATAGACTCTAAGTGAATAAACATGCATCAAACGCTTATTATAAAGTGTATATATGAGTTGGGGTTGCTCTGTATGGACATTTAATGGTGAACTCTTAAAGCATTATTGAATACAAGAATAAGTCCTATAATGCACAATAAAAAAAATACCAAGGTCCAAACATGATGAAAACCATCACGTTATCACTATGTTATTATTAAATTTTATTTTTAATTTCTTACATTTTTATTATTTTTTATTTATTTGACTAGTTTTTATTTTTACTAGTTCCTTTGATTTTTGTTTATTTTGATAATAAGAGGAGCTTGTAATTTACTAGATGAGGTATGATAAAAATCCTAAGATAGGAAGTATAGACTTATTTTTATATTTTATTTTAACAAAACCAAGAAACATGACATTGCTTGATTTAAGATATCATATAAATCTTATGTAATTATAAAAGTAAATAATTAAATTATAAAGTTATAGTACAAATAGAATTCTATCTTATTAGCACTTAACCCCTTACTCCTAGTTGTCACAATCATTACCTCCTACTCCTTGTTCTCATCTAGAATGATAGCCTTGTTTTTTTTTTTTTTCCTATATCCGTAATAGAAGACCACTTTGTCTAATTAGTGCAACTCATTGCACTAAACAATATGAAGATATATTATTGACAAATATTGAAAGTTGGATCTCTTGTTTATTAATATTGAAAGTTGGATCTCTTGTTTATTAATATTACAATACTTGCTATTCACAACAATGGGATAAACCTAGCAGAAAGAAATGAAGTAAAAGATTAGGAGAAGTTCTGAAGAAATAAAAAACAGTTTGCAAAACAAACATGAATTTCAATAGATATTAATTGCACATACTGTATATAAGCATCCTGGTACATCAACACAATGCTCAATGGTTCCAGAAACTGGAAAATGAAAGTGATGGTAGTCCTGCAACAATTTGGAATTCAATAATTGAACCATATAATATGAAAAGTCTTTATCCTATAAAGCAATAAAGACAAGTTGTACCAAATACCTATGGTGCTAAACGAGATATCAGCAAGGTTCCATTAATAAAAGAACTGGAGCATATTTCTTTTCCCAAAAGACCTTGAATTGAAAACTTCTGACCCTATAGAGAAGCAAATAATGATCCTAGAAAATAAGAGATCACCCAACATATAAAATTTAAAATAAAACAGTAAGAAGCAAAAAAAAAACAAATAAAAACACACTTAGGAGGATTCAGACTTGAAGGATTCCACCAATATTTTCAACATGATTTACCGAAAGTAGTAAAGTAGTGGATAATGTTTTTTCATCTCACTCATGAGTTCATTTTCTTGATTAATAATAGATGGTGC
Source organism: Vitis vinifera (assembly GCF_030704535.1). Lineage (NCBI taxonomy): Eukaryota > Viridiplantae > Streptophyta > Magnoliopsida > Vitales > Vitaceae > Vitis > Vitis vinifera. Next base: position 25,867,504 of record NC_081818.1, on the reverse strand, counting down.
CAGCCAGCAGTTGAGGGACTATTGCAGTCTGGAGAAAGGTTTTCAAAATAGTAGTTTAAGTAATTGGCCATCTTGACCAATATTTTCTAGCTTTTTACCTTGGCCTTTAGGGAGCAAAATTATAGTTCAGAGACAATGTTTTTATCCATTCATTAATTTACTTCAATATAGAGACAAAGGCCCAAGCCATAACTCCGATTTTCTAAGATCACATCTCCAAATAAAAAATGAATATTGAGCATGTCTTTTAGAAAAAAGAATTATTTAGATAAGTATTCCCTATTATAAATAAATAATTTTTTTTGATAGACATATTATAAATAAATAAATAAGTAGATGAAAATTATCAATCGGCAAAGATGAAACCTATCTTGCATAAAATATGTTACATAAATATTATGGAATAAGGAAGCCCTTACCAGGATCCTTTAAAGGTCTAAAACTTATATAGTTAGTATTATATAAAATTCTTCCACATTTTTGGCTGGATTCCTTGTTCTGGATACTGCTATTCCTTTTTCATTTGTGTTCAATAAAGTAGTGAGCATGTAAAAAAGCATCTGGTTCTTTAAGTCTTGGAAAGAATTTTTAAATTTTAATCATGAGTGCCATTTGCCAATGACTGAAGAAAATAAGAAACAGAAGAAACAAGAGATGCTCTCTGTATCTCTGATCTCATTTTGTCACCAAAATTATCAAAGTTTTTCTTACCAGATTTAACAGTTTCAATTGTTAGTTGCTCTCTCTCTCTCTCTCTCTCTCTCCATCTATGTGACACTCACATGCACTCTCCTACTTCCATTTCCCCCATTTTTTTTCCAGATTGGTAGCTTGTGTAAGATATCCTAAACTTATTGTTTTTGTTTAGTGTAACCTTTAAGTTAAATGGAGAAATAGTAAAAGGGCACATCTTTTCTACCATGTGTGCTGACACTCACACGCACGCTCATACTTGTATTTCAGTCTCTCATGTCAAATATCCTCAACTATCTTGGCCGCTTTTATTTTTATTCCATGCCACCTTTTGGACAGCCAATATAAGGTCACCTCTTCTCTGCCATGTGTGCTGATCCTTGAAAGGATGACAAAGGGTAAAGAAGGATAGAGGGTCTTTAAGTTAAGGAAATTATGGTACAGCTATGATAAGTCAAACTTTCTAAATATTAGGAGTGTTCGTAATTTATAGGGATGGTTAGAGTTAGTTTCCAATAATAGAGTCAGTTTCCAATTAAATTTTGAATTTCATAAATAGGATTATGTAAACACATATATATGTGCTATTTGTTTTCTTCTTGAATTAGTAAGACGGTTTTAGAATTTCTCACATCATAGTATCAAGGCAGTTTGCTCTCTGGAATCCATTATCATTGCTAACCTGTCTAAATTCATTCTTTGGCCTTAATCACCATAAATGTGCTCTATTGTCTTTTGTTTTTTTGACTTTCTTATTTTTTTTCAAAATCCAATCAATCTGTTTTTGGATTTTTGAAAAAATGCCCAACATGTATTGGCTAGACTACCTGGCATTAGCATCGGAAATAAACATGGAATGTAAACCAGAAAAGAAGAAATAAAAATAAATTAAAAATAATGATATAACACATATAGATACATATATCATTAGATGCGACCAATCTTCAAACAGTGGAGGAGCAACAAGAAAAAAAAGAAGGAACCTGACTGTAATCAGGAGTGTTGTTGATTTGTAGAAACAAGTGTTTAATCTGATGGTCAAGAAAATGGTTGCTCTTAAGAATAGGCTTTTGCTTGCTCCCCATAAATTATTAAAAGTCATAGCAAGATAAATGTCATCTACTGCTCAACAAAACACTAAAGTTGAATTCTTTTTTCAAAATAATAATAATAATAGTAATGGAGCCTCAAATACAACCAAAACAGGGGATTGGGGTTGAATTGGGAAGATTGCAATTCCAAATTATATCTTCCCGATATTACTTGGATTTCTTAATAATAAATGAAAAAATTAACACAAAACCACAAAAGAATAAAGAAATGAAAATGATAAATTACAAGAACCAAGCAATAGAGACTTTGATTTCTCAAGTGCGAAATCGAGAAGGCTGTGACACCATCAGAAAAAATAAAATTAAAGAAGCTCTACCTTCAGAAAAGGGATTTACTTGTGTTGATTATTTGAAGGAGTTCCCAATATCTTGGTGGCGGAAAATTAGTTAGGGAATCTCACAACTGGAGCTATGAAAAAGGGTTAGGGCATCTTCGTTCTAGATTTCTCCAGTGATGAAAGCTGTTTGTGGTAGTTATTTTCTGGTGAAAAATCATCACAATACCCAGTAAACATAGAGATTCAACTTACCAATAATATTCAGAGAGGTTATCAACTTGATAGTAGGAGCGTTCTACCTGGTTGTTGTTGTCCTCGATGAGGCTACAGATGGGTGTCTACTGGTTGCCATTGAGTTCGTCAGTCATCTTTGTTGTGGCTGTTGTTGGTAGATTGCAAGGCAAGGGTTCTTATCTCTGATATCGATGGTTTGCGAGATGGGAGAGATTGGGAAAATAGAAGTGTATATATAGGCATAGAGATAATGACATTTATTATAAGTGTTAAGGTTGACAAATTTTATTATAGCAGACAATGACACTCCAAAAAAGCATCATCTTATTTAAAGCGCCAATGAAACCTTTGAAAAAGCGCCAATATTTAGGTAAATTTCATAAGCGTCAATATATTTATTCAAGAAGCGTCCTTGTTAGCCAAATTTCTATAAGTGTCATGATTAATACAATTCCTTGACATTTTTACAAGCGTCAAGAAAATGAACGTCATTGAATACATTTTTTGTAGTAGTGTACTGTTAAACGGTTAGTAAATATGATTGATAAAATAACTTTATACTACAACTTAGAATTAAAAATTGATGGTTTTAAGTATTAAGTTAAACTAATTAATTTATTTTTATTTAAATATAAAATTATGTATATAAAAAAAATTAAGATTAATATAAATTAAGTCATTAAGTTATTTTAAGTTATTAAATTAAATTATCAAATATCCTCTCATTCTTTCTATTATTAATGGATATTAAATAATAATATTATGATTATTACTGTTCATAATATTAATGTCACACACTTTTCATTGTTTGATTTCTTTCCTCATAATGTTTAACCACCACACCAAGAAAACCTAAATTCAAATAAAATTGTCACATCAAGCCAGAAAACCATTCAAATCCTCTATAACAATTTTGTTTGAGACTCTGATTATGTTTGATTCTTGAAAAATTTGAGAGAAAATGTAAGGGGAAGAAAATATAAAAGAAAAGTGAAAAGAAGGAAAAATTGAAAGAAAATAAAAAATAAATTAAAAGTCGATAAATTATTTTCATTTGTTACTTAAAACTCATTTTATTTATTTTAATTTACTGATATAAAGATTAAATAATTTAAAAATATGTAAATATTTAATTAGTTTTAATTATATTTGATTTTCTTTAATATTTTTTAAAAGACAACCAAACATAAAAAAAATCATTTTTCTTTATATTTTTTTTCTTGCCTCAATATTTTCTAAGAACCAAACATAACCTATAAATTATCTTACATTAGCCAAAATTAAAATTAACATTGGTGATGACCTCAAATATTCAGATGACACATGAAACTAGAAGTATATAGGAAATGTGAATGATGATTAATTAATTACCTTGGAATTCAAATTAATTACTGGGATAAGTGAGAGGGTAGAAGTATTCCAGACCTTGATCAATATGGAAGAATCACAGAAATATTCTAGATGGGATTGGGATTCCATCAACCTTCCATGTTCCATGAACTTGGTTGGATGATTATTAAAGTTGTGATGATAGTCAATGGCGCGTTGTGGACGGTGGTGATTAGATGAGGAATGAGAGAGCCCATCGTTGTCAAGAGGAAATTTTGAAAACCCGTAATCGAGCATAGTTGACATAAGAGGAAATGAAGGGAAGGCTCGATCTACGCGTGCTCGAATTGGAAGCAATCAAGCCCTCAATTTCGTCAACTTGAAATTGCCACCATATGACAAAATAATACTATCTTGTACATGCTTTGTATATATAATGCATTTGATTTATCTATACTATTTTTTTATGAATAATACTAGTGCATTTGTCTATTCTTCATTTTGTACATGGCTTTGTGAATTCATGTCCAGGGATCAATTTGAAAATATCCATTTGATTTTTCCATGTACCATCCAAATGCAACATGTGTTTCAATGTCATTATACGCTCTATACAATTTTATTTTATTTTATTTTTTTGAGTTATACTAGTTTTGATTTCGCGGGCATAACTAGTTCAAGAAAAATGGGTAATGCATCTACAAAGAGTATCAATTTGAGAAATGGTCAGAGACCGCCAAAAGAAGGCGATATCAAGCAAATGGAGATTGAAAGTGATTTAAAAATGTTCCTACTAATGAAAATATAGGGTCCTAAATAAATAATTCTAATGACATGCAAAATATTTATGAAATTAATAACTCTTTCAACAAGATGATAAGTAAACATTCTGATAGACAAGCACATATTTATCTTTGATTCTATAACAAATTTTGGCTATAATTGTAAGAATTGTGTTAAATGGGAATACAGAGTAAAATAAGTCAATCGTTTAAAATAGTAAATGAAGATATGAAATGGATGTTTTATCTCGACATATTTAATTTTATTTGAATTATTAAACTTGTGTCTTTCCCAAAACCAAAATAGGAGCAAGACTTCAGCAAATGTTCCTAAACCAAGGTCGGCAACTCCAGATGCCTAAAGTCTAAAAATTTCTTCCTCTTAGAACATGACATTGTCATAGATTCTATTAAAGCACATGTGTTCAGACTTTAGCGTGTCAAAGAGGCCACACAACAAAACAAAGAAGATAGAGACATTTTCATTAAGGACAATTTCAACAGCTTAAATTCCCTACTCCATTCAATTTTACTATTGTGGCTACTAACAACCCCCACCAGGAGTCGGTTGTCGTAGTTTATCATTTGACAAGATCATGTGTATAGAGAAGTTAACATTACCACTAAGTAACAAATTTAGGCTATAGCAGTCAGGATAATGTCAAATAGAAATGGAGTTCTCAAGTTCGGCAAAATGGTAGCTGATGAGGATATCAGAAAGTTCTTCCTCCTACAGTTTCTAATGTTCACATCGTAACCTATAAAAGAAAGTTCACATTCTAGCATCTCAAAAAGGGCAAAGCATTTCCATATTGACTTCTAGCAACCACCATGCGGTTGTCAAAAGTCCTAACCACATCAACCAACTAAATCTTCCCCTCAGACACCTAATTTGTTATATAAGTAGACTAATTCAGCATTCTGTTGGATAGAAGAGAAACTCTCCCTCTTACACTTTGATCATAACATAATCATGTGCAATGTCATTACTCAATTTCTTTCACTCCTACTATCTGGGTTTTTGTCCCAAGGAACAATTAAACTCAGCTCATGTGATGCCAATCAGAACATGGATTGCCTAGAAGTTGAGAAGGAAGCACTTCTCAAGTTCAAACAATGCCTCACAGGTCCTTCAAGTCGGCTGTCATCTTGGGTCAGAGAAGATTATTGTAAATGGAGAGGAGTTAGCTACTATAACAGGACTGGATGTGTCATCAAGCTCAAACTTGGAAACCCATTCCCAAACAATTTGTAGGGCGATGGAACAGCTAGCGAGTTGGGCGGTGAGATCAATCCTTCTTTGCTCAACTTGAAATATCTGAATTATTAGACCTCAACAAGAATAATTTTGAAGGAATGGAAATTCCAAAATTCATTGGATCACTTGGGAAGTTGAGATATCTCAATCTCTTTGGAGCATCCTTTGGTGGTATCATTGTTAGATTAATTTTTGTAATTAATCTATAATTTGGGCCACACATGTAAATAATTAAAATGTGTGTGCTATCATTTAATTAAGCCTAAATATAGTGATCTAATTAATAATTGATTAATTGGCTTAAGGGTATAATTGTCATGAGATTATTGTGTAGATACCATTAGACAATTATTATTTCTATGAGGGGCAGAAATATAATTGTGATAAAATTAAAACTGCCCTAGCAGTTTATAAATAGGGTTATGGTCCCCATTCTATGACTACGCATTCCAATTTCTGAAAATCCTCTCAGAGAGAAATTGACACAGAATCTAGTGGCTAGAATTGGAAGACCATCTCAAAGGGTTTTCTTCCTATAAGGTTTCTCCTTCAATGGATTCAGGTATGCTTCCGCTATTATTTTTCTACTCATTGTTTTTAATCAGGAGATTCCAGTATATATGAAATTAGGGTATTCACCTTGTTAAATATTCCAGTATATATGAAGTTAGGGTATTCACCTTGTTAAATATTCCAGTATATATGAAATTAGGGTATTCATCTTGGTTGATTGATTCCAACAAGTGGTATCAGAGCCTACTCCTTGATTAATTCTTTGAGTTATTATTTTAATATATGTCAATGGATTAAGATTTATGAAATATTGAGTTGATAAATTTTTTTTATTACAATTATTATTATTATTATTATTATTATTATTATTATTATTATTATTATTATTTAATAGCATTTTATGATATTAATATTTAAGTTATTGATCTAGCATTTTAAATAGGCTAATTAAAGCGGAAAATCACCAAAGTGACATCTTTCGTGTAGATTAGTCTGTTCGGGGTGTTAGATATTTGTGTGTATGTGATTCATGCGGGTATTGACTGGCCCAAAGGAAAGTTAATATTTGGTCAAATTGCATACATACCTGTGGTGATAAATATGTGATGATTATAAAGGTAACTTAATGTGAATAATAAATCAATCCAAAGATAGATTTATTATTTGACATAACTTATCATCAATGTTTGATCACTACAACAAGAGTACCACTCACAGTTAATATTACTGTCCAAAGACTTGATATTAATGTTGTGCTAGGTATCTTGAAATGTCATAATTTGCTTTTAAATTTAAAGATTATGTGTTTAATTGCTTATTTTATGTGAGCATGATGGTTTATTTGATTCATTTTATTTTGTTCTCGATTCAGCTTTTATATCAACTACTTCTATATCTGCCAACATCAATAATGTCCCTATGTTAAATGAGACTAATTTTAAGGACTGGAAAGAGAATATGATGATTCTCTTAGGTTGCATGGATATAGACTTAGCCTTGAGAATGCCCAAACCCGATGAACTCAATGAGCAAAGTACTCAAGAGGATGAGGTTTATTGGGGTAAGTGGGAACGTTCAAATAGGCTAAGTCTTATGATCATGAAGCGCGGCATTCCAGAAGCTTTCAGGGGTGCGGTAACTGATGAGGTTACTAATGCCAGTGACTTCCTTGCGGAAATTCAGAAACGTTTTGCCAAAAACAATAAGGTTGAAACGAGCACGCTTTTAGCAAGCTTGATTTCAATGAAGTATAAAGGCAAGGGTAATGTTCGGGAGTACATCATGGAGATGTCTCATCTTGCTTCAAAACTTAAGGCTTTGAAACTCGAGTTATCTGATGATTTACTCGTGCATTTGGTTCTCATCTCTCTTCCTGCACAATTTAATCAATTCAAGGTCAGTTATAACTGTCAAAAGGATAAATGGACTCTTAATGAGCTCATTTCATTCTGTGTGCAAGAGGAAGAGAGATTGAAGCAAGACAAGACCGAAAGTGCTCATCTGGCTAGTACTTCCAAGGATAAGGGCAAACGAAAGAATAAGGATAATAAGGTTGCTGTTTCTAATGGTCCAGAACAAAAGAAACAGAAAGTTGAGGTAACATGTTTCTTCTGTAATAAGCCTGGACATACTAAGAAGGAATGTACCAAGTATGCTGCTTGGCGTGTTAAGAAAGGTATGTTTCTTACTTTGGTCTGTTCTGAAGTTAATTTAGCTTCAGTATCTAGAAACACATGGTGGTTAGATTCTGGTGCTACTACTCACATTTGTGTTTCTATGCAGGGTTGCCTGAGTTACCGAAAACCAAGTGATGCTGAAAGATGCATCTATGTCGGAGACGGTCAGTCGGTAGAAGTAGAGGCAATAGGGCACTTTAGATTATTATTTAAATCTTGTTATATTTTGGATTTAATAGATACTTTTGTTGTACCGTCTTTCAGACGGAATTTAATTTCAGTTTCTGTTTTGGACAAATCAGGTTATTGTTGTTCATTTGGAAACAATAGATTTGCATTATCTATTAATTCAAATGCTGTAGGAACCGGTTTACTTAATGTTTATGATAATCTATATTTGTTGGAAACTGTTCCGTCCTATAATGAAACCTTGCATGTGGAATCACGAGGTACAAAACGTAAATTGAATAAAGATAATTCGGCCTCATTGTGGCACAAACGCCTAGGTCATATCTCTAAATCTAGAGTTGAGCGACTTGTGTCCGATGGGATTTTGGATTCACTTGACTTTTCAGATTTTGATATTTGTGTTGAGTGTATTAAAGGAAAACATACCAAAACAAAGAAATTAGGTGCCAATAGAGCTACAGATGTCTTAGAATTAATTCATACAGATATCTGTGGACCATACCCTACGGCATCTTGGAATGGTCAATAGTACTTTATAACATTCATAGATGACTATTCAAGATATGGCTACCTATTTCTTATACATGAGAAATCACAATCATTGGACGTGTTCAAAACATTTAAAGCAGAAGTTGAGTTACAACTCAACAAAAGAATAAAGAGCGTCAGATCTGACCGTGGTGGTGAATACTATGGTAGATATGACGGATCAGGTGAACAACGTACAGGACCATTTGCTAAATACCTAGAGGAATGTGGGATCGTCCCTCAATACACCATGCCAGGATCACCTAGCATGAATGGTGTAGCAGAAAGACGAAATCGAACTCTTAAGGACATGGTAAGGAGTATGATTAGTCATTCTACTTTACCCGAAAAACTCTAGGGTGAAGCACTCAAAACGGCAGCTTATATCCTAAATCGGGTGCCAACTAAAGCGGCTGCTAAAACGCCTTATGAGCTTTGGACTGGTCGAAAGCCCAGTTTAAAGCATTTTCATATTTGGGGATGTCCAGCTGAAGCGAGACTTATAAGCCTCATGAAAAGAAATTGGACTCTAAAACAGTTAGCATCTACTTTATTGGCTATGCAGAGCAATCAAGGGGTTTTAAATTTTATGATCCTGCTATTAGGTCAATTTTTGAGACGGGAACTGCAACATTTTTTGAGGATGTTGAGTTTGGGGGGAGAAATCAGGCTAGGAATATTGTCTTTAAGGAGGAAGAGGGATCTACTATTGCTTTTGATAATGTACAGGTTTCACTACCTATCATTGATCAAGAAGTAAATTTGGATCCTCAACCAACAGACAATATTGTTCAACCCTTAATTGCAAATGGGGACATTGCTCCTGAAGAACAAACTCAACAACCTCAAGAAAATATGCCATTAAGGAGATCCACTAGAGAGAGGAGAAATGCAATTTCGGACGATTATATCGTATATCTCCAGGAACGTGAGGTAGAAAGTGGAATGATGGAAGATGATCCAATCAACTTCCAGCAAGCCATGAAAAGTTCCAACTCTCAGAAATGGATTGAAGCCATGAATGAAGAGTACAAATCTATGCAAGACAATAAAGTTTGGGAACTCGTCCCATTACCAGTTGGTACGAAGCCCATTGGTTGTAAATGGATATTTAAAACCAAGCGTGATTCAAATGGTAATGTAGAAAGATATAAAGCACGTCTTGTAGCTAAAGGCTTTACTCAAAAAGAAGGAATTGACTTCAAAGAGACCTTCTCTCCAGTTTCTACGAAGGACTCTTTCAGGATAATCATGGCACTAGTTGCACATTATGATCTTGAGTTACATCAAATGGATGTTAAAACAGCGTTTCTCAATGGTGACATTGATGAAACAATTTATATGGAACAACCAGAAAATTTTGTATCCGAAGACTCAAAGAATATGGTTCGTAAATTAACTAAATCCATTTATGGGCTCAAGCAAGCTTCTCGTCAGTGGTACTTCAAGTTTCATCAAATTATTGTCTCATATGGTTTTGAGGCAAATCTTATGGATGAATGTGTGTATCACAAATTCAGTGGGAGTAAGTATATTTTCCTGGTTTTATATGTCGATGACATATTGCTAGCCACAAATGATATTAGCATATTGCACGACACCAAGAGATTTTTATCAAAACATTTTGAGATGAAAGATCTTGGTGATGCCTCCTTTGTCTTAGGAATCCAGATACACCGAGATCGTTCTAGGGGTATTTTAGGATTGTCACAAAGGACCTATATTGATAAAGTCCTCCAAAGGTATGGCATGCAAAATAGCAAACCAGGTGATACCCCTGTCGCTAAAGGAGACAAATTCAGTCTTAATCAATGCCCTAAAAATAGTTTAGAAAGTCAAGAAATGCAGAAGATTCCTTACGCTTCGGCTGTGGGGAGTCTAATGTATGCTCAGGTATGTACACGTCCGGATATTGCGTACATTATTGGCATGTTAGGCAGATATCTAAGTAACCCTGGAATGGATCATTGGAGAGCAGCCAAGAGGGTTATGAGATATTTACAGAGAACAAAAGAGTACATGCTTACATATAGGAGATTGGATCAGTTAGAGATCATTGGGTATTCCGACTCCGACTTTGCTGGATGCCAAGACAGCAGAAGATCCACATCAGGCTATATTTATCTGTTGGCTGGTGGAGCAATTTCATGGAGGTCTGCCAAGCAGACACTCATAACTTCATCCACCATGGAAGCAGAGTTTGTAGCATGTTATGAGGCATCCAATCAAGGAATATGGCTACGGAATTTTGTCACTGGGCTGCGTGTTCTGGATGGTATTGAAAGACCACTGAAGATATTTTGTGACAATAAATCAGCAGTTTTATATTCCAATAACAACAGGAGTTCTACAAAATCAAAATACATTGATATCAAGTTCCTAGTTGTAAAAGAAAAAGAACAGAGTGGACCGATATCCATAGAGCATATTGGAACAAACTCCATGATAGCGGATCTGCTTACAAAGGGATTACCACCCAAGGTCTTTCATGAGCACACTGCTCATATGGGTGTTGTCTCATTTGAGGATATCCAAATTTAGTGGGAGTTTATATTATTCATTGTATATTGCTCTATGTTATGTTTAGACTTTATCTATACATTTGGATTGTGTTCTGCAGAAATAAAGTATTCATTTCATTGGACTCTGTTAAATTATGCTAAAGATTTGATCTCAATAAAGTTAAGTAGGACCAGTTGGAAATAGGCATGAATAGATCACATTGCATGTAATTTCCATGCTATGCACTCATGATTGATCGATGTCATTTAGCTGTGCAGATATATGTGACCATTGATTGGTCTAGTAACGATTGATGTAACAAAGGCCACCTTGATCCTATGTCAGTATAGTTAATGGACGAGATTGTTCGGATATACCCTAAGGACATGATAGCAAATTTTGAGCTCATAAGGTTAAGCACATTTATTTGATTACATATGCATGTGGCCCAATGGGAGATTGTTAGATTAATTTTTGTAATTAATCTATAATTTGGGCCACACATGTAAATAATTAAAATGTGTGTGCTATCATTTAATTAAGCCTAAATATAGTGATCTAATTAATAATTGATTAATTTGCTTAAGGGTATAATTGTCATGAGATTATTGTGTAGATACCATTAGACAATTATTATTTCTATGAGGGGCAGAAATATAATTGTGATAAAATTAAAACTGCCCTAGCGGTTTATAAATAGGGTTATGGTCCCCATTCTATGACTACGCATTCCAATTTATGAAAATCCTCTCAGAGAGAAATTGACACAGAATCTAGTGGCTAGAATTGGAAGACCATCTCAAAGGGTTTTCTTCCTATAAGGTTTCTCCTTCAATGGATTCAGGTATGCTTCCGCTATTATTTTTCTACTCATTGTTTTTAATCAGGAGATTCCAGTATATATGAAATTAGGGTATTCACCTTATTAAATATTCCAGTATATATGAAGTTAGGGTATTCACCTTGTTAAATATTCCAGTATATATGAAGTTAGGGTATTCACCTTGCTAAATATTCCAGTATATATGAAATTAAGGTATTCATCTTGGTTGATTGATTCCAACAATCATACCTCCAACTATTGCAAACCTCTCAAACTTGCGCTACCTTGATCTCAACACATACTCTATCGAACCAAACAAGAATGGCCTGGAATGACTGTCAGGCCTTTCTTCTTTGAAGTACCTTAACTTGGGAGGTATTGATCTCAGAAAGGCTGCAGCCTACTGGCTCCAGACCGTTAATACTTTACCGTCTCTTTTGGAGTTGCACATGCCCAACCGTCAACTTTCCAACCTTTCTCTTTCTCTTCCATTTCTCAATTTTACCTCTCTTTCCGTTCTTCATCTCTCAAACAATGGGTTTGACTCCACTATTCCTCACTGGTTATCTAATCTCAGTAGCCTTGTGTACCTCGATCTCAACTCCAACAACCTCTAAGGTGGACTCCTAGATGCATTCCAAAACTTCACTTCTCTCCAGCTACTTGATTTGTCCAAGAATTTCAACATTGAAGGCAAGTTACTGAGAACATTGGGAAATTTGTGCTATTTGCGGACATTGATTCTTTCTGCTAACAAACTTTCTGGTGAGATAACTGAGTTCCTCGATGGCTTATCTGCATGCTCTTACAACACTGTAGAGAATCTGGATTTGGGATTCAATAAACTGACTGGAAACCTGCCAAATTCATTGGGGCATCTTAAGAATTTAAGATATCTTCAATTATGGTCTAATTCATTTCGCGGTTCAATTCCAGAATCAATTGGGAGCTTATCCTCTTTACAGGAATTGTACCTCTCGCAGAATCAAATGAGTGGGATCATCCCAGACAGCCTTGGAGAACTCTCATCACTGGTCGTGCTAGAGCTCAATGAGAATTCATGGGAAGGTGGCATAACAGAAGCTCATTTTTCCAATCTCTCAAGCTTAAAGCAACTGTCGATTACTAAAAGTTCTCCAAATGTTTCTTTGGTTTTCAACATCTCCTCTGACTGGGCTCCTCCTTTCAAACTCACATACATCAACCTTAGATCTTGAAAATTGGGTCCCAAATTTCCTACCTGGCTCAAAACTCAAAATGAGTTGACCACCATAGTGCTTAATAATGCGAGAATTTTAGGCACTATACCGGATTGGTTATTGAAGTTAGATTTGCAGCTCCATGAACTTGACATTGCTTATAATCAATTAAGTGGCAGAGTTCCAAACTCATTAGTGTTCAACTACCTAGCCAATGTTGATTTGAGTTCAAACCTCTTTGATGGTCCTCTCCCACTCTGGTCGTCTAATGTAAGTACACTATATCTGAGGGATAATTTGTTTTCTGGACCGATTCCTCAGAACATTGGTGAAGCAATGCCTATTCAGACAAATTTAGATATCTCTTGGAACTCTTTGAATGGTAGCACTCCCTTGTCCATGGGTAATCTACAGGCTTTGATGACCTTGGTCGTCTCCAATAATCATTTATCTGGAGAAATTCCTCAGTTCTGGAACAAGATGTCTTCCCTGTATATTGTAGATATGTCAAACAATCGCCTTTCAAGTACAATACCAAGATCATTGGGTTCCCTCACGACACTCAGATTCTTGGTGCTATCCAACAACAATCTCTTTGGTGAACTTCCTTCCTATCTGCAAAACTGCAGTGCCTTGGAAAGCCTTGATCTTGGTGATAACAAATTTTCTAGAAACATTCCATCCTGGATAGGAGAAAACATGTCCTCCCTGCTGATCTTAGCATTGCAGTCAAACTTCTTCAGTGGTAATATTCCTTTAGAAATTTGTGCCCTTTCCGCGCTTCACATACTGGACCTCTCACACAACCATGTGTTAGGATTCATTCCTCCCTGTTTTGGGAACTTGAGTGGCTTCAAATCTGAACTTTCCGACTGAGAAATCTGATCCCCAAACCTTTTTTCGTCCACCAATCTTCTCACTCTCTATACGTATTCCAAGTCCCTCTCTTCTATGCCTCCTTTCAGACGATCCTCTCATGCCTCCTCTCTTCTTTTCCCTTTCCACTTATATTTGTCTCAGCCTCTCAAACCAAATATGCTAAAGAAAATCCACTTTCTTTTCTTCTATTTCCTTTCCTTTTTCGAAAATCAGAATACTCCTTTAGGATCTCTTATTTCCATATGTATGCAACCACATTAATTCCTTTTTCCCTCACAAAATATTTTTCTTACGTTTTTTGAGTGCACATACCTTAGTGAGATTTGAATAGTAACCCCCATTCTCTTGCCAAACAAAAAAAAACGAAAATAGAGAGAATAAAAAAATAAAAAAAAGTTAGCAATCTTACAACTTATCAAGGATTAAAATAAAATAAAAATAAATAAAGTAAAACATAATAAAATGAAATGAAATAAAACAGTCCATCCCATGCGGGCCATGCAAGTCATACAAGTCGCGCTAAAAAAAGTCTTAATGGGCTAAGTGCGTCTAAAAGGGCTTAGGTGAACCTAAATGAGCCTAAGGTTGGGACAAGGGTGCCTAAATGGACCTAGGGTGCCTAAATGGGCCAAGTAGACTACCCTAAAAGCTATCCTAAAAATGAATGAAAAACCTAAGTCTAGAATAGGGCTGCCAAGGGTCACAATAAGGGGTCAGATAATCCCTCAACCAAAGTCTTCGAGGTGACTCAGAAAAGGGTAAGTTATACGAGTAATAATGGGCCACTAAGGAGTTACTGTGGAGCACTGAAAACAAATTTAAAGACATGTGCTAAAGGGACGAAATTGAGGGTCGACAAATATGCCCCTCTTCGGTATAGATCACGAGTGTAGAGAATGTGAGTAGAAACGCGAGTAATGAGCGAAATGAAGTGAACTATATGAAGAATTAAAGAAGGACCAAAGATTTTGTCCTAGCACATGAAGAGGTAAGGTCAAAAGATGGGGTCTCAACGATATGGATGGGACAACTCTATGCGGGGAGAATGACAATAAAGAGAGAACGGTATGTGACGAGTAGCACAAAAATGGAAAGAGGTGAAAAGGATGACTCGAAGTCATGGATGAGATGAATGAATCTAGGTCATGGACAAGATGAACGACTCTGGGTCTAAAATAGGATAAACGACTCTAGGTCGTGAGCTCAGGGCTCTAAATGGAAAAGAAATGACTCTGGGTCAAGATGGAAAACAACTCTAGGTCGGGAGCTCTGGGCTCTAAATGGGAAAGAATGACTCGGGGTCATAAATGGAAAACGACTCTGGGTCGAGAGCTTTGGGCTCTAAACGAAAAAGAGATGACTCGGGGTCATAAATGGAAAACGACTCTGGGTCGAGAGCTCTGGGCTCCAAATGGGAAAGAATGACTCTGGGTCAAAATGGGAAAAATGACTCTGGGTCGATCAGGATACTTTTCGACTCAAGGTGCCGGGTCGAGGCCACTCACAAGTGGCTGGAATGATGAAAACGAAACATCTCAGGGATGTGAATGATGCAAATGACTTCGGGTCGTGAGCTCAGGGCTCGGGGTGCTATGAATGACTCTGGGTCAAGATGCAATGAGTAATTCGGGGTACGATGAATAGCTCAAGACTACGGATGGTATGAATGACTCTAGGTCATGATGCAACGAGTAATTCAGGGTTACGATGAACAGCTCAGGGCTATGGATGGAATGAATGACTCTGGGTCATGATACAATGAGTAACTCGGGGTTACGATGAATAGCTCAGGGCTATGAGCTCTGGGCTCTATGACTGATCGGCTAGAAGGAGAATGCGATACGCAAACTCCAGGTCAAACCACTCATGGGCGACCAAATGATGAAAGCTCAACTAAGAGCTGGAAAGACTCCGGGTCTATAGGAAATGATAGCTCAGGGCTACCAGGCTCAGGGCCTAAGAGAAAAAGGATAGCTCAGGGCTATAAGACTCAGGGTCTAGAAGGAACGGATAGCTCAGGGCTACGAGGCTCAGGGCCTAAAAAAAAAAGGATAGCTCAGGGCTACTAGGCTCAGGGCCCAAGGGAAGAAAAATGCTCAGGGCTATAAGACTCGGGGTCTAGAAGGAATGAATAACTCAGGGCTATGAGGCTCAGGGCCTAGAAGGAAATAATAGAGAAGACCAACTCGAAAGTGGACATGAAATAAATTGGCTTAAAGCCATATACTCAAAATGTCAAGGGTCGGACTACTGAAACCAAGAATGGAAATATGCCCCAGTATCCAGGGTGCTCACACTGCTGAAACAACCAGTAAATCAATCATCTGCTGAAATCAATGGGTCAGGAAGCGAATACGTCACAACAAACCTCTAAAAAGTCAAAACTGAAAGAACTCTCTATGTCTGAAAAGCTGCTCTGTCTACGAATCTCAATAGGTAAATCTCAAAGCGTGTATATCGTGGCTCATCTAAAAGCAAATCTCAAAGTACACAAAATGGTGCTCATCTGGATAACCCAATATGCAAGGTAACAATGGCGGAAACAAGTCTGTCTCATGAACATCTGGCTAAAAGATCCACCCACGCTCCTCGAGTGAAACGTGATGCGATCCATCTCTATCTCAAAAAATCCATGTAGGGAAGCTCTGATACAGTCGATCGTCGGAAGCTCTGGGCTAGTACTCAATCTAAAACCAAGCTGGCCACTGTCCCAATCTCAAGGATACTCAAAGAAAATGGGGAAATATGCCCCAGTATAAGATCCGATATCAAAGTCATGAGGTAAACAACCGACAATAATCATCCATCCTCATACCACTACCCAAACAAAATCTCATCAAGGAAAGGGGAATATGCCCCAATATGGATATCTGGTGTCAAAATCATGAGATAAACAACAAACAATGATCATCCATCCTCGTACCACTGCCCAAACACAATCTCATCAAGGAGAGGGGAATATGCCCCAGTGTGGATATCTGAGGTACAATAAAGAGTTTGTCAAAATCAACCAAACATCTCTATAACCATGAATAAGGATAGTCATACCACACAATAACAGATAGGAATCTCAGGGGAAGGGGGAATATGCCCCAGTGTGAATATATAATGCACAGCCAAAGGATGAATCCAACATCATCAATCAACTTTCCTCAGCTCAACAATAATCCGCTAAGAAGTCAGAATAAAGTATCGACCAATGCCTCAAAGGAGACACTCTAAATCTAATCTCAAATGAATAGCCAAAATGATGAGGAATGTGATAATCTTAAGAGTAGAAACATGTCTCTGATGAATCCCTAACTAAATATGATAGGAATCTGGTAACCTCAAAATGGGGAAATATGCCCCAGTATGCCGGATCTATACACTGCACTGAAAACTGCCTCCAGCTCAGTAATAATCCACTAGTCTATCTCAAAAATACTCCGCAAATGGAAACACTAGGGGCTCAACGATGCTCCACTAGAACTGATATAATCTCAACATACCCCACTAAGGATCTCTGATCGGTGAAAATGACCAGACTCAAAGAAAGTGCTCCACTAGGGGCTCATCTCAACCAAATGAAAGGGGAATATGCCCCAGTATAGATATCTAATGCACAACCAAAGGATGAATCCAATATCCTCAATGAATTGTCTCCAAACCCAAAAATCCATCAAACACCAATATGCCAAGCGAAGAGAGACACCAAATGCTGCCAAAAGCATCTTTCAGAAAAGAGAACATAGTAACGACCATACTTCAACCAATCTACAAAAGCCTGACCAAGTGAAGACTGTCAAAGATAACGTCTGATCTCGTGGCCTCAGGGTGGTCTTAAGACACGGGACGTAACGTAGGCCAAGGTGATAGGGTGAAAGAAATAAAGGGAGACTATGCTCAAATACCCAATGATCAAACCCGTACCCTCGTGTACAAGATGTAATGCATAGAAAAATCTCATGAGTCATGGACTTAGAAGTAACCAAAGGGAATGTTGATAGCGAAATGAGAGAAAGGATGAATGGTCAAACCATCAATGAAATATGTGAATGATGTGAAGAAGGTATCAAATCAGTAATGGGTATCAATATGTAGGAAATGAATAAAAGGTGGAACAAAGATCTGGAAAGAGGTAATGGGATACAAAAGAAAGCAATGAGAAAGTGGAATGAGTGATGATCAACCCATGTTAGTACAATAAAGGAAAGTCATATCACCAATGATGGAATGGTGGGTAAGACAATGATCCGGAGACCCTAGTAAAAAGATTACTCATCTCTCATACCTAGTATATATCAAACATGATCCAAGAAGCATAGGATCTCATAGAACTCTCATATGAACCCTCGACACTCCAAATGCATAACAAGAGTGGCTCAAGGAGTGAAAAACTCATAAAAAACTCACAAAAACCCACAATGACAAATATACCCAATAAATGAACCTCAAAATGTGGCATAAATGCCCAATGGAACGAGATACCATACATGAGCATATCATTGCGCTTTTTTTTTCTTTTTTTTTTCTTTTTTTTTCTTTATTTATTTATTTATTTATTTATTTATTTTGCACATGCTCTGATCATTAATAAATCAAACTCCAATGGGAAAAATATAAGGAATAAACAAACTCTCTCAAATCACTGATGAATACATGAACCCTATCCCATGAGATAACCTCTCAAACCAAAATCTCCGAATCAATGTCAAATGATGGAATGAATAGAGTGATATGACTACCCTCTTTGCACTAAGACGTGAAGAATCATCAACCCAGGGAAGAGAATAGATAAGATGAAGCAAATAATGATAGAGGCAAGAAAGAGAATGAACATGTGGCGATAATAAAATAGAACAAATAGGGTGATAAAAGGATGGTAACAAAATGAGAAGATAGACCTATAAGTCTAAAGCTCATGAGACTTTCCTAGCAAAGCATGCATATACATCAAAGGGCCCCAACCCTGGTATAGAAATGGTAATCAAAGCTATAAGAAAGAAATAAGGCTATAACATACCACGCGAAGCTCAATAGGCTAGCAACGGTCTAATATATAGAGGTGATAAAGTATGAGGCTAACCGAAATGATGGCCACCCATCCTACGACCATGGTATCAAACATAATACTTCTTTAGTTGATCCACATTGGTAGGCTCTGAAAATTGGTTTCCATCTAAGTTTATCAACCATGCAGCCCTTTCTGGAGTCAACTCTCTAATGAAATACGATGTACTCCAAGTAAGCCCCTAGGGTCTCCTGGAATAGATGAATCTCCATAACCATAACTGGGCTAACATCGTCCTTAAACACATCATTGATTCGTCCCTAGCAGCGGCAGTGGCAACGGCACCATTTGATTCGAGGTTCGATCCCCGGCAACGGCGCCATTTGATTCGTGCCCAATTGGTGTCTCAACTGATTCGTGTCCAGCTGGTGCTCCTTGATTGAGGGAGTAATCAACAAAATTTATAACCTATTACACCATTTACTAGGGTAGCAGAGACAAAGCTACTATAGCATAGTGGCTCTAGGATTGTTCACTGGGATGGGTTTTCACTTTGCAAATGATATTAATTCAAAGCTGAATTGGTGCCTTTTCATTTCAAGGTTAGCTTTAAAAGAAAACATAAAGATGTTTGAATGAAAAAGATTTAGATTTAAACTAACCAAAAATAGTAACTGATTTTACTTACAAAGAAAAGTGTTTCTTGGAGTTTAGATCACTAGGCTCAGGTTCCTCATACAAAAAGGGAGTTCCGGTCACTTGTTTCTTTTCCTCGTATTAGAGAATTAACATATAGTTCATTCTCTAACTGGTATTGTACAGATGCTTCCCATTAATGGGTTCAAACACTAAATCCCTCTCACTAATGCACCTTGCAATGGCTCATACCTCTCACCTAGCACTTGCCATTCAAGGTGATCTTTAACCTTGGATTACCCGTCAAAAGCTCGCAAGAGATAACTAATGGATGTCTCCTTGGAGTCCAAAAGCTTACCAAGTGTTGGCTATTCTAGAAAATCCTACCTTCAAACCACCTCCCAAAAGCTCGCAAGAGATAAACTAGTGAATCTCCATGGACGGAGATCACTTGCCTTACCAAGTGTTGGCCCAGGTGATTTAAAGGCATTTTAAGTTAACTAAAAAGATAAAAACCATTAACGGGTCACACTTTCTCTTCATTAAAAACTAAAACAACAAAACTTCCAAATTATGCATGTGGAAACTTACCCGGCTTTCCTTACTCCAAGAGACAAAAAGCTTAGCCTCTCATCCTCTGAGGAAAAATCCTCAGAGTTTGGTTGGCTAGAAAGAAAACTAACAAGAAAACAAGAATATATATGAAAAACAGAGCAAGTGCTCTGTTCGTTGATTCTATATATGATATATCTATATATTGATCGATCCCCTTTACAATGGATGCAAGGGAATATATATAGAGATGTTTTTCCAACCTTCCTAACTAAGAAATCTTATGGTTGGTGGATTACAAGGAGAAGAATGGAAATTTATACAAAAATATCTGAAGAAAAGATCTAAAAGAGTCGGTGCACAAATATCGGGAAGCACTAAGGACCATTTCGCAAGAGAAAATGGTGTCTGCGAGATTTCGCAGACACTCAAGAAGGGCTGCGAAATCACTTCGCAGCAAAAGGTATTCTCGCAGGGCTGCGAAGTTGGCTTCCACCTTGAGGTTCTCAGCTTCCAGCTTGCGGCATATATCGGGCAACTTCAGGAGGGAATCCACAACACTGTACAAAAAGGCTGCGAAATCACTTCGCAACAAAAGGGTGATTTCGCAACACTTTGCAAAATGCTTCCTTCAGCTTGGAGTGATTGGCTTGTAATGGCTGTAACTTCTTCGTTTCAACTCCAAATTGCATACCGTTTGAAGCATTGGATTCTTGACTTCCTGAGCTTTGAAATGGTATATATTATGTAGAAAATGGACTTCGGGAAGTGCTCCAAAAGTGGCTGACATGACTGTCATTAAGAATGCTTCATGGCAGATTTCTCTTTGCTTTCCCTCCTTGCATTCCGGATTTGCTTATGGAAAAGGACTTCAAAGCTTTGGTTCTTCATGAATTTGAGCTTCCAAAAGCTTTGCCATAACTTGTTCAAGTAGCTCCTCCATCATTTGGCATGCTTGAATTGATTCATAAGCTGATAAAAACATGTAAACTTGCCACAAAATGGTTAAAACCAATTACTAAGGACCTTAATGAATTAATTGGGTTAAATGAATATGATTACTACTCAAAGGTGCTTAAAACCATTATAATTAGGTCTACAAAATAGCACTTTTTGGTAGTAATCAATCATCAACATAAGCGGAATTCCCCAACATAAATAAATTGAATCTCTCCTGAACTCTCAACAATGAATATCCCAAGCATATCGAGAGAGTGAACTATCTCTGGCTAATCTATGCTAGCCATCCAACTATCATCCAACACATCCATCTCAGGCTCACCATGAAGAAAACCATGTCAATCAAATCTCACATCTTAGAGAAACAAAACTATCATCCTCTATAAGAACTCTCATCTGATAAACTTTAACTCATAATCCACTAAACTGATCATATGTATGAAGTCATCCTCAACAATGTCACTGGCTAACTGGGTAGTGGGGGTGGGTGGTAATGAATCATACGACATCTCATCCTAAATCGAATGCTATCTATCTCACTATCCATCAATCATTTGGCTCAAACCTGCTAATGTCTCTTGAATAGAGTCGTGGTGACTGTAATTCGATCAACTATAACATGCTGAAGATCCATACCTGACTGCTTTGAAACCCTGATCAATTTATCTCCAACTCTGATCTAAGAAGTCGAATCTAAACTGAAGCGAATAACCCTCCTATAAGGTGCAAAGGCACGAAAAGATAAATGACATGAAGAAAACTCAAAAAAGTTGGAGACACACTAATCACAAAGTAGAAAGGTGGCCCAATTGAAACTCAAATATGTACCAATCTCTAAGCACACCAAAAGGAGACTACGGAGAGGATAACTGAACCCAATTGTGACCAAGGCAGCTCTGAAGGTCCACAAATGCACCCACGTGTAGGAATGAAACCTTAATTGGGTCTAGGCTAACCTACAAGGTTGAGGTGGCTCTATAAGATAAAATGGGTGGGTCAAAGGATCCCTAGCAGAAGCGATTGTACCTTCTGGTGGTACGCAACCCTCTGCACGCCTCCAAGGAGACGGAGTGCTTCCATGCAAGGTGTTCATTACCTCCACACATGCACTTCCTCGCGTTCCCAAGGGGTTTCTTAAATGTGAAGGCTCTCCCATCTCTCAACACTCAGGGATAATCTAAAGTGCACAATGAAGGATATGGGTGCATCCGAAAAACCTAAGATCTAAAGTGAGATAGTGAACAAAGACAAGCAATCATACAATCATGCAAGAGAAAAGGGTTGTCATGCAACAAGCAGTCATACCAAGTAGATAAGTATCATACAATCAAAGTCCTATCTAGCATATGTGAGAGTGAATCATGCTAAAGTGAGCAAGCAATCAAGTGATCATCCAAGGCAATCAAACATGTCAAGATAGCAAAACAATCAAGCAAGCAAATCAAATCACCTTGCCCAAAAAAAGAGGTACCCATTGATCGACCAATTAAACGCCACATTTTCCTCAACTAGTGTTCAAGCTTGATCCTCAAAATCCCCAGTGGAGTCGCCAATTTGTGGACCCGCATTTTTCACGTGCGCCCCCACTCGATCGACGAGACTTGCTTTTTATTTGTGAAAAATTAATTTTTGGAAAAGTCGGAGTCGCCACTTATTTTATTTTATTTTTGAAAGGGAAAATAAAACAAGAAATAAAACCCTAAAAAAAATGACTCCATAATTTTTGGAAAAAGCATGTCTGTGAAAAAAACCCGAGTCTAAGTCCGGGGATCAAGTTACTTATTGGAAAGGTACCTTTAAAAGGTAGCACCCCTCTAAGCCCTATAAAGGTCTCTACTGACTAAGTTGACGGAAATATGGCAATTAATCGATTGATCATTGATACCTAAGTAGGCTAGGTGATTTTAAAGTGTGGCATGTCAAACACAATCAAATTACAATAAATGAGAGTTAGGGTGCGTACCTGAACCGCTTTTCAAGCGCTATCATAAAACATAAAAGTTAGTGTAGAAATGTAGCACACAACATTTGTTTTATTCAAGCAAGTCAGGCATATATCAAGTCATCCAAGAATCACGTCAAATATGGATATGGTCATCAATGGCATACAAGTCCATAGAGTTCTAAAAAATAGATGAGAAGAGAGCGTACCTGGATAGCAAACTAGTACTCCTCTATGGGAATCAAGAGCATCTCAACAATAAATACGAAACAAATTCATGTATATCATCAAGAAGAATCAAAAATCAATTAAATACCAAACAATCATCTTTAAAATCAATATTAGTGAAGATATCAAGAATGTAGGACCACCCACCAAAGTCCATATTACTTTTGCACGTATTGATTCAATGAATTCCATTGTTTGGAATCATGAAGTTTGTTCATGCTTGGGAAAATCAAGAAAATCAATTGAAAATCAAATAAAATAGTGAAAAAGCGTGTCAGAAGGAAAATGGTAGCAAAAGGGTGTTGAAGTCTGGATTTTATTGCCTAGAGAAGGTCTAAAGATGAATTTTTCAAAGTTGAGAATGTTTAGTTGAACAATGGTTCAAAAATTCAATTTAAAACAATAAGTTCCCAATCAAAGAAGCGAATAGAGGAGAAGGTGTGTATAGCAAGGTTGCCATGAAGTGAGGCCGGGGAATTCTAGATAGAAGGGACCAATTCACTGCAAGAGTGTTCAACTGTCAAATGCTCCAACTTAAAAGACATCTTGGTTTATAAGCTCAATTGGATTCTCCTCAACAAAAATCAAATACTGAATTGAAGGTTCAGAACTTCCAATTTTCTGCATTGTTGTATTTCTTGCATTTTGTGTTATTTCCCACCACCGAGACTTGGTTCAGCAGTATTGTCGGAGTTTGCTTTTTGATTGCGGGCGGAAATGGATCTGGCGAATCGTGAGTATCTGACGAGCCAAGCTATCCGGGTGGAGTGTGAATCGTTGGCCACAGATGCTATCAGGATAAGCATTATCGAAGGATCCGAACATGTCTGCCCGGGGAAGTTGAATCGTCCTCCTCTCTCATCCGGCGACGGGCGCCGGATGTGAAATATCCGGAGAAGGTGGAACGTCGGCCGGATAGAATTGCGGTTGTGATATCCGAAGAGAGTGGGATATCGGCCGGATAGAATTGCGGCTGTGAGGCATCCAGAGAAAACGAGATGTTGGCCGGATGGAATTGCGACTGTGAGACATCAGAAGAGAGTGGGATATCGGCCGGATAGAATTGTGGCTATGAGACATCTGGAGAGAGTGGGATGTCGGTCGGATAGAATTGCGGCTGTGAGACATCCGGAGAGAGTGGGATGTTGGCCGGATAGAATTGCGGCTGTGAGACATCCGAGTGGAATTGGTGAGAATTTCCGTCCGGGTGGAATGAGCGATGCCATAAACTAAGAACCCTCAAGAACTATGGTAACATCTGCATCTGTTTAACTCCAAGAAAAACCCGTTTTGCACAGCCTTTATCAAGTTCCCAACTTTCTCGGAATGCTCATGGTCTCCATATTCGAGAATACCAAGGTAAAGAAATGGAAGAAACGTAGATACAGAAGCACGCAAAAAGACCAAGAAAGAAAAGAAAAGAAAACAGGGGAAAAGAAGACAGTTGGTAGGTATTTTAAAGCCAGGTTGGGACATAAATGGGGGCAAGACCCATAGCATCAAATTCAAAGGTAAACTTATATTCAGATTGCTTTCAGATGGAACCAAAGACATTAAAAGGAATATTAAAATAGCATAAACATGTAAGCAAACCAGTCTCAACTAATCAAATTGTGGCCTTTGCGTCCACACCAAACGACAAGAATGAATCTTCAGAAAACTAAGAAGTCAGGAAAGATTGAAACTAAATGGTGATATAGCAAAAATTTGGAAACATACCTGCACGTTCTCATCTCCAATTGCTTGGTTCCAGTCTGCTGCACCTTTTCCCGACTGAGAAATCTGCTCCCCAAACCTTTTTCCGTCCACCAATCTTCTCTCTCTCTATACGTATTCCAAGTCCCTCTCTTCTATGCCTCCTTTCAGACGATCCTCTCATGCCTCCTCTCTTCTTTTCCCTTTCCACTTATATTTGTCTCAACCTCTCAAACCAAATATGCTAAAGAAAATCCACTTTCCTTTTTTGAAAATCAGAATGCTCCTTTAGGATCTCTTATTTCCATATGTATGCAGCCACATTAATTCCTTTTTCCCTCACAAAATATTTTTCTTACGTTTTTGAGTGCACATACCTTAGTGAGATTTGAATAGTAGCCCCCATTCTCTTGCCAAACAAAAAAAAACGAAAATAGAGAGAATAAAAAAATAAAAAAAAAGTTAGCAATCTTACAACTTATCAAGGATTAAAATAAAATAAAAATAAATAAAGTAAAACATAATAAATGAAATGAAATGAAACAGTCCATCCCATGCGGGCCATGCAAGTCATACAAGTCACGCTAAAAAAAGTCTTAATGGGCCAAGTGCGTTTAAAAGGGCTTAGGTGAACCTAAATGAGCCTAAGGTTGGGACAAGGGTGCCTAAATGGACCTAGGGTGTCTAAATGGGCCAAGTAGACTACCCTAAAAGCTATCCTAAAAATGAATGAAAAACCTAAGTCTAGAATAGGGTTGCCAAGGTTCACAATAAGGGGTCAGATAATCCCTCAACCAAAGTCTTCGAGGTGACTCAGAAAAAGGTAAGTTATACGAGGAATAATGGGCCACTAAGGAGTTACTGTGGAGCACTGAAAACAAATTTAAAGACATGTGCTAAAGGGACAAAATTGAGGTCTACATCTACAGTTATTGCATTACAGGTTTTACTCATTTAATGAATTGTACATAGTTTCATACTTCCAATTATTGTGATATTAATGTTATTCTCATTTGATTTCATTTTGATGACAAAAAAACATATTCTTAAGTAGAATTTGATGAAATTAGAGGAGAATTGACTACTTTTTTGTTATGACTAATCATGAATCATGTTGATGTATCGTGATCATGTATGGTGAGTCCCTTAGTTGTATGATATTACTTATTCTTTACAAACTATTTTTATATCAAAATGGGAAAAAGAAAAAAAGAAAACATTAGTACTTAGATTTGTTTATTTTTTATAACATTAATTAATTTTTATTTTCAATAAGAACTCTAAAACTCATTAAACTATGAAATGCAGGATACACTCTTGGGAGGACAGTATGAAGAATAAAAAGAAATGAGAAAGAGGTAACAAGATTTTTAGTTTTTAGATGTGACTCTTATGTCATATATTATAGAACATAAACGTTACTTTATTAAGAATTTTGGGTTTTTGGATGCAACTCTTGTGTCATTTTATGGTTAGCCGGTTTTATGCATATGAAATGCAAATATACATGAATGTTGGGATGCTTAACATTTTTAAATCATGTTTTAATGTGCATTCACTTTTCTTTTTTAGTTTTGGTGGGTTTGATGTACTATCGTTTTGTACATTTGATATACAAATATTAGATATGTAATGTATTACAAGTTAATCCATAAGCATTATAAAAATATAAGTTAAATGTGATATGATTATTATATTTATAGACAAAACATGCACAGGTTGATCTTATTTATTAATAGGCTAATCAACCAAAAACAACCATATCTTCCATAATCATTTACAATAATGTGACACCATAACTCAAAGGTGATTCATTTAACATGACACCATAACTCAAAGGTGATGCATTTAATATGACACCTTATATTTAAGCATCACTAAAAATATATGGTGTCGCTTCTGAATGTGTCACTATTTATCTGCTTTGGTGTCGCTTCCAAATACGTCACCAATTGGTACCCTCCATGGTGTCAATGGCTAAAGTGATGCTATGTTGTAGCAACACCCTATGTTTACAATGACTCATTATAAATGTCTACTACATATTTTTCCTTGTAGAGCTAGCTTGGTTGTATTTGCATTGAATATTTATATTATCTCATAGAATTAAGTTGATTTAAAATGGGTTAAATTCATCTTATTGATTTTTATTCTAAAAAATATTTCAAGTTAATATTTTACAGCCCATTTATTTAATAAAAAAGAAAATTTTCACATGAGGAAAAATTGAAACATAGGAAGGGCAAAATGCTTGATTATCCTTGGGCTGATGGGATAGATGATCAGGCGATCTGTCGACCGA
Organism: Vitis vinifera; assembly: GCF_030704535.1. NCBI lineage: Eukaryota > Viridiplantae > Streptophyta > Magnoliopsida > Vitales > Vitaceae > Vitis > Vitis vinifera. The sequence continues at coordinate 25,840,201 of NC_081818.1, read as the reverse complement.
TGAGGTTGAGAATTGTCTCAAATTACTAATTGATATAGATTCTTTGTTATAAAAAAAATATAATATAAAATATTTTTTATATTCATATGTCATTGTAATATTAGATTTCCTTATATAATAAGAAAAATTATTAAGTTTACAAATATTCTAGGTTATAAGAGGGAAAAGTTATGAGATGAAGATGGACTTATAAAGACAATATATATGTAGTGGATAAAGATATGGAGAAAAATGAGAGATACATGGTAGAACGAAAGAACTCATGGTTAAGGGTATAAATATAAGGAGTGGAATGATTTTATCTCATTTACGAATGTAGGCATGTTTGGTCAAACTACATTAAAACATCATGTATCTTATATGAATTATTTTATCTTTGTGTTTTTTAATTAATATTGTTTATATTAAAGCATTCGTTGACACAATAATATTGTGTCGGGAAATGGTTAGTAGATTGTTAATGCAGTAGTTAGGTTGACAATTTTATTCCAAAAATCACCGATTTGGATCAACTTAATTTCCTTTAAGACTTATACACCTCAAAAGCCAATTAAAGGGTTAAATAAGCAAAATTTAGAAAGTACTAAGGCAAGAAAACTATTTTCCTTGAACTATATTTGATTTCAAAAAAGTATTAAGGAAAGAAAAAAATATTAAGAAAAATTATTTTCTTATATTTCGATTTATTATGAAAAATACAAAAAAAAACAAATATAATTAAAATTAATTAGACATTTATATATTTTTAAATTATTTACTTTTTATATAGAAGAGTTAATACAAGTGAAATGAGTCCGAAATGACATTTATTGACTTTAAATCTTTTTTTTTTTTTTTTATTTACCTTCACTTTCTCTTTTCCTTATATTTTTTTCTTTATTTTCTTTCCCTTACATTTTTATTCACATTTTCCGGAACCAAACATAACCTAAAACATAGTAGATGGCAACCGAAGAGGAAAATGTTATATAAGTCATCTAATTTGAAATGGGATTTTAACCATGAGTTAATCTTATTATTTTTTATTTTAAAAGATTTTTCAAATATTTACCCATCCATCCATTTATTTAATGCAAAAACGAAAATAAAAAAGAGTTTTACATGAGAGGTGCAGGGCTAAAATGGCAAGATGCTTCGTCGTCTATGGGTTGATGGGATAAATGATCAAGTGATCTATTAGCCTTAACATGAATTGGGGTATTCCCTGATCATGAGCGCATGATAATATGTCGGCGGACATAAAGGATGATGTAGGTGCCAACCGATATTAGTCACTTTAAGAGTGTATATTCAGATGAGGTAAAACCATGTACAATATGCTTCAAACTTAATAGATTTTATTAGGGTTATGTTTTATATCTATAGGGCTTCAAGAAACCTTGGAGGTAGTTTAGAATAGAGTAACAGTACTATAAATTGAGAGTTTACATAAAAACTCGTATTTCAAACCTTAGAAACAAAAAAAAAAAAAAAAAAACTGACAATCCCCCAACAGATGACAGGTGAAACTTCAGTCCGACAAATCAGATTTAGTAGCTCACCACCTGAAAAACAAATACAGAGTACTCCATCAAATTAAGTATGATATGATCAGGGTTAAGCATGAAGAAAATCACTGATATATGGAAACAGTTATTTTGGTTTGAAAGCTTGTGGATGGATACCTGTTCAAGTTCCATGTTGTCTTCTTTCCCATTTGCATTTCTTTTGCAGACGTGCAACATTCACTGTGATAACCACCATCACTCTATCTTTCATCTCATCCAGGAACCGGAAGTAGGCTCGCCTCCAAGACCTATTTATTATCAAAGGGCCAAAAACTGCCCAAAATCCCACCACAAATCCAGGCCCCATGCTGACGTAGAACCACCTCATTTCAAACTCATCATCATGATCTTCATTACCCGCCCTGGAAGAATCAGTAGTAGCTTTATCATCGCCTGGGCACTTCATTGGCAGAGGATCCCCGCAGAGTGCAAGGTTATCCCTGTATATGGATGGGTCATTGAAGGTTTGGAACTGGTTGCTTGTTGGAATTATACCAGATAGTCTGTTGTAAGATAGGTTCAAGTGATTCAAGAAAGTCAGAGAAATCATGCTTGGTGGAATCGGGCCAGAGAGCTGGTTTCTTGAGAGGTCCAGAGTTTCTAATTGACTTAAGCCCCCAATGTCCTCTGGTATATTTCCTGTAAAATGGTTTATGGACAAGTTCAAGGTGCCAAGTCTTGAAAGATTTCTTATTTCAGGCAACTTTCCCGATAAATTATTGTCTGAAAGATCAATGATATTCACAAGATACAGAGTACTCTGATATATGAGTTCTCTTCCTTTCACCACAACTAACAATCGCCCCTCGTATCTCTCATCGCTGATTTCAGTAGCTATGCCACTCAAATTTCCCAAACAAGAAGGAACGGATCCTGACAGATTATTATGTGCAAGGTCCAATATATGAAGATGGGAAAGATTGCACACTTGGGAGGGAATGTTTCCATCAAAGAAGTTTGATCGCAGACTTAGAATCAACAACGATTGCATCTCTCCTATCCATGATGGAAGGTTTCCTGATAATCTATTGTCGCCAAGGTCAAAACTATCCATGTCCTTGCAATTCTGCAGAGAAAAAGGAATTTCCCCTGAAAGTTTGTTGCCACTCAGTATCAAGAACATAAGTGAATTCAGGGTGCCCATTGAGCTGGGGATCTCACCAGATAAGCTGTTATGTGCCATATCTACTTCGTACAAATCTGGTTTATCATTCCAAATCAAAGGAATTTCACCAGACAACTGATTATTTGAGATAACCAGATTTGTCAAACCCGTAATCTTAGCCATAGACAAGGGAATGGTACCATTTAGAGAGTTCCAAGAGACGTCAAAATTTGACAACCGGGGCATGGTTTTGCCAAAATCCCGGGGTATTGGTCCAGAAAATGAATTGTCACTCAAATACAATGAACTCAGATTAGAAGAAAAGTGTGGGAAAGGACCGTGAAAGCGGTTGGAGCTCAAATCCACAACAGCATTTTCTGTAAATTTCCATGAATTTGGGACCTTCCCGCTCAGTTGATTATTTGAAAAGTCCAGTAGGTGGAGCTGCAAGTCTAACTTCCAAAACCAATCAGGTATGGAGTCTGAAATCCTAGCATTGTTGAGCACTATTGTCTTCAGCTGGTTTTGGGTTCTCAGCCATGCAGGAAATTTGGGACCTAGATGGCATGCTTGGAGTTCCAGGTAACTGAGTTTAAAAGGAGGAATCCATTTAGAATTCACATTGAAGACCAAGGTGATGTTTGGAGATGACTTCTTGATTGACAACTCAATTAAGCTTGTGAGATTGGAGAAATGAGACTCTGTCACAACACAAACCCATGGATTCTCTGACAGATCCGCTGCAACCAATGCTGAGAGTTGGCCCACACTCTCTGGAATTATCCCATTCATTTGATTTTCAGAGATGTAGAATTCTTGCAAGGACGACAAATTTCCAATGGTGTTTGGAATTGACCCCACAAATGAGTTGCCCCACAGATGAAGAGACTTTAGGTTCTTCAGGTGTCCCAAAGAATTAGGAAGAAACCCATCCAGTTTATAATTGAACCCAAAATCCAGAGACTCTAAGCTACTACTGTTGACACACTCGGACAACCCATCTATCAATTCAGTTATCTCTCCACTAATAATGTTGAAAGATAGTTTGAGAGTTCGCAAGTTGCAAAGCTTTCCTAAGTTTCTTGGTAAGTGACCTCCAATCAATATATTAAAAGACAAATCAATGTATTCAAGGGAAATCAAGAAACCAAATCTGTCAGGAACACTGCCTTGAAGACTGTTGGAGTTGAGATCAAGGTATGCAAGACTACTAAAGTTGAACAACCAGTGAGGTATCGACGAATTGAAGCCATTGTTGGAGAGATCGAGCACCGAAAGTGAGGTGACATTACCAAATGGAAGAGAGAGACCAGGAAGGGAAGACAGGCCACATCCAGGTAAGCGTAGTTCCAAGAGTGAAGAAAGGGAGTTAACAGCTCGATGCCAATAAGCTGCAGCCTTGCTAAAATCTATATTTCCCAAATTAAGGTGTCTCAGAGAAGAAAGACCTGATAACCAGTGCAGGTCATTCTCAACTGATTCAAGAGAATAAGAGTTGAGATCAAGATAGAGCAAGCTAGAAAGGTTCCCTAGGTGGGGTGGGATAGTTCCACCGAAGGATGCACCTGAGAGATTGAGATATCTCAACCTCTTGAATGATCCAATGAACTTGGGGATTTCGAGTCCTCCAAAATTGTTCATGCTCAAGTCCAAGTACCTCAAATCTTTCAAATCAAGTAAAGAATGACTTATCTCGCCGCCAAATGCATGAGCTGCTCCATAGTCATCCGTAGCTTCATTGTCGGGGTCCGGACTTCTAGCATACTGGTTGCGGAGTTTGAGCTTGATGACTCGAGGTGGCCTTGAGTTGCACACCACACCACTCCATCTGCAGCAATCCAGGCCAACCCAGGAAGAGAGCCTGCCGGAAGGATCAGTAAGACCTTGTTTGAAATTAACAAGGGCTTTTCTCTCAATTTCAGTGCAGCTGGCATTGAGAACGACATTGCAGGAACCAAGTTTAACAGTTTCAAGATGGAGAAAAGTGGAGGAGAGGAAAATAAGCAGAAGGAAATGAATGGAGGCATTGATATCAGCCATGTACGATGATATTGCAGCCAGAAGTTCTATGTATGGACTCCACAAAATAATGATAAAATGCTTTTTGTAAGCCAGTTGAGATCATGTGTGGAGGTTTAGATATAAATACCATTCATCCCCTCGGCAAAAAATCCCTCTCTCTATCATTACTCATGATGAAATAAAATTCAATTAATTATTCAGAAAGTAAAATTCTTCATATGGATATAAATATTATTTGACATTTAGTCTTCACTTAAAATATTAATATTAACATATCTCAAAAAGCACGCTATGATAAATAAAAAAGGAAGAGGACATTTTCTAAGCATTAGCCATTATGACTACATTTGGGTCTTCAAATTTTATGTCATGTATTAAGATATTATCTTCCAAAGAACCTTATAAAAGAATTTTTAATTTATAATACGACTTTCATTAGGCATTTATAATACTTTCGTTTCGCAATTTTACAAAGAATTAATTAATATTTTTATGTAAATTTATTTTTAATAGTTTGTTATATAATAAAAATTGATTTTTGAATAAAGAATTTATTTATATCTAATTGAAGAATCACTTCAAATATTTTGATATATTTTAATTTTTCTATTGACATATGTTTGGAAGGAAATCGCTTCATGATTAACCTCTCCAAATCACTTCTAACAGCCTCAATACTTAATATCAAATTTAAATATTTGTACTATCAATAAACCACTAATTAAATAAGAGAATTCCTTGTCAAAATAAAATGCACAGCATATAGATTTGAATATTACACTTCAACAAGCAACCTTATCTTCTAAGTAAGCTTGAAATGTTGTCGAAACGAGCATCTCCTTCATGACTAGGGTAACGCTTTTCAACATCCAAATAAGTAGGGGTAATAAAGTTTAATATAATTCGTCAACATGACACGAACTCAACACACTTTTTACATATTTGAGTTGAGCATAAGTAGGTTTGGGTTAAATTTGTGTTGACCTAGATAACTTGTTTAATAAATAATTAATTTTTGGATCAACTTACATAACACAAATTGACCGGAATTGACCCTTTTAATAATCCTATTATTATCTTAATTATACTTTCAAACAAATTAACTCATTTTAAATTTATTTTTAAAAAAATAAGTCAATTGATTTATAAACATATTTGATTGAAACATTAATTATATAGAAATATAAAAGTTCCAACTCACTCTCATTATTAAAAAGGAGGATTTGATTATTAAATGGGTTAAATGAGTTATATGACATATTATGTATTTAATAATTAAATAGGATTTAAGCTTATATTTTTCACACAATTATTATTTACATTGAATTTGAGTTGAAAATAAAATATCTAAATTTTGACATGACCCAATACCAAGAATTACCACCCCTACAAAAAAGGATCCAATGTGGAAACCAACTTGGATGTAGGGTCATAGGTGGTGCTGAAGGCCAGGTCTAGACTGACGGAAAGCTACCAATCTGAGACCTCAACTATTGGTCGTTCAACCTCCGCGTAGAAAAATCAGATTTTTAACGAGTATGGGTCGAAGACTTGAGGTTCAGCGAATGGGGGGTCTACCCGTGTTTGGTACACTAGAAGCTTAACCCACAAAGTCTAATTTGCTTTTAATGTAAGGACATGACCTGTCGATTGGTCCCACGTATCTTGTAGAAGAGGAGAAAATTATATGACATAATCCCTACATACCTGAACTTTCCAGTCAGGACAGCCGCAGGGATTTCAGTTCTATATATGCTCTAGGAAATGGTTCCGGACCGTCTTAGCCTCAATGCTGATCACAATGCCAAAACGCCAACAACAATTCCTCATTTGAAATATCTGAATCATCTAGACCTCAGCATGAATAATTTTGGAGGAATGGGAATTCCAAGATTCATTGGATCACTAAGGTAGTTGAGATGTCTCAATCTCTCTGAAGCATCTTTGGTGGTACGATCCCTCCAAATACCGCAAGCCTTTCAAACTTGTGCAACCTTGATCAACGTACTCTTTTGGACCAAAGAGAATGGCCTGGAATGGCTGTTAGGCCTTTTTTTTCTTTGAAGTACCTTGACTTGGGAGGTATGGGTATTGACCTCAGCAAGGCTGCAGCCTACCGGCGGCTTCTCTCATATTTGAATAATTCAAGAGTGACGATGGAAATGAAATAAAATTTGATTATAGTGAAAATGAATTTTCACTTACAAGTAAGATTTCAATTCATTTATTTTTAAAAATATTTTTTTTATTCTGATTTTGTAAAAATAAAATTGTAAAAGGAATTTATATAATATAAACTAAACTTAATTCAAGTTTTATTAAAAATAAAAAATAATGATTACAAATAGATTAAAAAATAACTTTTAATAGAATATGAATAGTAATATTATAATAAAATCATAAATTATGTTTTTATAAATATTATAAAAAAAATGGATATTAAAATCCCCATAAGAGCATAATTGATTTATTTTGTTAAAAATAAATAAAACTAATTTTATGTTTTTAAAATAGAACATTATTTTTAAATCACACAGTGATACAAAATTTTATCATTTACTTTAAAAAAACTCCCAAATATGTTTTTTAAATGAAAATAAAGAATTATTTTAAACTATGTAGAACCTCGTTTAAATTATAAAATATTTTGGTCCCCAATCAGGCTAATGTACTAAATTAATAACATCGTTAATTGCATAAAATAATAATTTTAAAAAAAAATTCATAAAGGTCCAAGGAAATATGAATTAATAATGGATGAAGTACATTAAAAAATAACAAATAAAAATTATAATACAATATTGAGAAACATTTTACAACTTTTATTTTTCTCAATTCAACTCTTTTTTGGAATCATTGCATACTTGAAACTTTTTTATCTTTTTGGGCATTAAATTTTAATACTATGTCTATCTCTTTTAAGACACTTTTTATCTTCTATAATTATTAATTATCTCTTCTTTTTTTAAAGTATTTTAGACTTTTATATATTAACTTTTGATTATATCTATTGTTTTTGGATTTATAAGTACTATAAAATAGAAACATTATACTGTATCTAAAGATAAATTAATTAATTATTCATTTATTGATAAATTAATAATCCCGTTAAGATAATAATTTCTCTTGATCCTAAGCATATTATTTTATAGAGGTTGTATTTGTATTCATATTATTGTCAATATATTTCCTTTCCAATTTTATTATCATTGTTGCCTAAAACTGAAACATAAACAAATAATCATTCTACCATTACATTTCCAAATGCATCCAAATACAAGGATTGAAATCACCAAACTCATTCTTACAAGAAGAAATAAGAATATAACAAAATATTTCGATGTATCGAGTTATACATAGCCCTGTGTGAATAAATAGAATGTACCTCCAAAGCCTACCTCTAGAAATCCTATTTTTTAAAAATGAATGTAGCTTGATCATTTATAAATTTTTGGGTAGCCCAAAGAAAAACTTAAAACAAATATGTACAAAACAAAGCAATAATACTAAGGTTAAAAAAAATTCTAAAATGAATAAGATAAGAGGGAAAATAAAATAAGTGGAGCAGAGTGGGATTGAGTAGTTCTTAGATATGAAATTACGAAAACTTTCTAAGATACCATAATCTAAAATCAGACTGAACTCGTGAAATTGTGCTAGGTTGGTCAAGGGCAAATAAAATTCGATATTGAAAACCAATAAATACAACAATTCGTTTGTCTTTCAATAGGTTTTTTTTTTTTTTTTCCTTTATTGTTATGACATAGAAGTGAACATTATTTTGGATTGTAAAGAGAAGAAAATTTCCTTCGATAGATATTAGCGAAAATAGTGACCAATGGATCCCTTCTATTGTACGTCTTCTCTCAGTTATATGTGTTGTTCATGAGGCACAATTAATTTTTAGCTTTTTGAGATAATGCATGATTAATATTAAAATAAAATTTTAATAAATAAATTAATGTTAATGATGTTATCTTTAAACTCTATTTAACCAATAGTTAAAAATATAAAAATCATTATCAAAATTTTGTTAAAGATTTTTTTTTTTTACATTTTTTATATATTAATTAAATCTATGAGAAATATAAATTTACAAATAAAATTTCAAAGATCATACATATATCATCATTGTTTTTTTTTTTTTTTTTTTATCATTGAATACATCCAAATTAGATATATTCATATGTGTGTGTATATATATATTGTTTCTTTCATTTTTTTAGTTTCTTTTTCAATATTTTTTGTCAAAATTTTCATCAAAATTTTTCGATATATATTGATATAACTATAACATCTAACAACTGATATTTCTGTAAAAACCAATATTTTGATCATTACATGTTACATCCTATTTTTTTACTTTTTGAATTTTTTGATATTTCACTTGATCCTTCAAAGTGGGTGGGAAAAGCTTCATTTATAGCATGTCTAGAGACAAATGTGCTTACTAGAAGGTCAAGCAAATCTCTTCAACATCCTTAACATGAGTGTAAGGGCACCAATTGAGTCTTGATGATCACCTAGTCATATGATGTGATAAAACATGTGTTGGCAACCCTAGATTGCTTCATTCTCATACCTTGGATCTCGTAGGGTGCATGTAAACTATCCTAGGCTTCTCTAAATCTATTGCAATAAAAACATATAGCTATAAAAACCATATTAGAATAAAGATTTTGAGATGTAGTACTTATATCTAGATCTGGATGTTTCTTATTAATTTCTAGTAGTGAAAATGCCTGAAGGCCTCGTACACCCAAGATCTTTTACCTAATGATTCAAACCACGATCTTGATACTTCAAAGTGTGGGCTTTGGAAGGAAGAAAGCTATGACTCTCTCTTTTTGTTTCTTTCTCTATCTCTAGAGGTGGAAAACGACTCTCACCAAAAAAGTGAAACCTTATTCTCTAAGAGGGTATTTATAAGGTTCTCCTACTGGGTTTAAGTGACTTAAGTCTACCAAGACTTGGGTTACTTAATCTAGTCCAAACCTAATTGATTAATTAACCACACAAGGTCATCTAATTAACCAATTAGTCCAATTCAAAGACCTTGTTCATTATCCTTTGTGCAACCTTACATAATTACCAAAACGCCCATATGCACAAAAGTGAACTTAGAGACAATTCAACTCTCATAAATTGTGTCATCATGGTATATGAGTTCAAAGCAGAGACCATTGGGACCCATAAGAGTACCGACTCCCTTAGAATTCAATTCTAAAGTTGATTCAATATTCCACTAAAGAGAATCAATTGTACTCTAGTACCCTATGTAAATAACAACGAGACAAAGTTTAGGATCTATGACCTACTATTCATTGCATGCAGACTTCTCATGAACTAGTATTCGTAATCTAATAAAGTAGTGTTATCACCTATCAAGATTATCTCTTCAACCTTGAGTTACAAATCCTACTTATTCTGTGATCAAATGACATACTTTACCTTAAAAAGAGCATATATATATATATGTCAAATTCCACTTAAGGAATTACTGCGGCGCCATAGATTTCATGATCATGTGTCCTTTTGATTAAAACCCTAACCAGTCTTCTCTTCCTTCGTTCTTCTTCTTCTTCTCTCCATTTTTCTCTCTTCTTCCTATTTCCACTGTTGTTTATGCTAGATAAGCATTTAGACATCTATTTTTCACCTATAAAAAGATACCCACCAAGGAAAAGTTTTGGTTTCGCTAAGATTTTTGTCAAAAAAATTGCAGAATTGTGTGATGTGAGTCTTCCAAATTCTTGATTTTGGTCTTTTCAAAAAGCTTGGTTTTTTTGGATCTTTTGTTGTGATTGGTAATCATACCGAATTGAAGTGTTTATTTCCCTCTTTTAATTCTATCTTTTAAAGGGTTTGGAGCTTTGACATTGAAGTTGGATTTTCAACTCCTTATAGCCATAAACCTGATTATGTTGAATTGTAGGAGTTATTGGTTTGAATAAAATGGAATCTGGGTTTGAAATTTGGGGTTTTTGTTGTTTTCATCACATCCTTCCTCAAAGCCCATATCTGAATACTTACCATAGTTAGGTTTCAAGGCTGAAATTTCAAGAGATGCAGTCATTGATTGGAGGAGGAAAGAAAAAGAGTGAAGAGAAAAGAAGAAGAATGAAGGAAGATGAGGGCAGACTAGTTAGGGTTTTATAAATTGACCATTTTGCCCTCGATCATGTGGAGAGCACATGTCATTCTATAAAATAAAAAATAACGTCGTCTCTCAAAAAATGCATATTGCATTCAATTATAAATGATGAATGGTATATTGCTCGATTTTGAAACTCAATGGGGCAATGTGCAAAACACATTATATGTTAGGGGTAAAGTGTAATAAACCCAAAAAATTGACCATTTTGCCCTCGATCACGTGGAGAACATATGCCTTTCTATTAAAAAAAAATTAACATCGTCTCTCAAAAAATGTACATTGCATGCAATTATAAAGGTTGGGGATTCATTACTCGATTTTGAACTCAAGGGGTCAATGTGAAAAACACGCTATAGGTTGGGGGGTAAAGTGTATTAAACCCATTTAAAAAATTTTCTAATTTGACTTTAATTTGGATTACTACTTTCAAAAAATATAAATTTTATCCAAAAAAAGTCTATATTAAAAATTCTAATAAAGTAATGTGCATATCATGGCATACATCAGAACTAACATGTCGTATTCACTTTAAGTTGCTCAAGTCAATCAGGTAGTTAATTATTTTCCATTAAGAACCAAGTATGCCTGATAAAGTTTAAATTGTTTAATGCAATTTTATGCACGCCTATGGCATAGATTCAAATTTCTAGTACATATTCCCCTTTACCCTAAACGCAGTGAAATAGATTCTTTCTTCTGGAAATTGCTATTTGCCTGTGTTAGGATAACAAACCAGGAAATCATCAAATAATTAAGGCATTTAGCTAATCCAAGAAGTTCCCCAGAGAAAATTTCATGGACAGTCTACAACTGAAAACATGTTCAAAGCTCCCTTAGTTTAGGAGACAAACTTGATGCCCACTAATATGTCAGTTTACAGTTGGACTCACATGATCTGGAGATTATGCCCATAAGGCGCAACAGAAGCACCATAGGTGATCATTTGTGTTGGTTGAACTTAATCTTTCTTCCTTCCCGACCAAGTGTGAAACATATAATTGGTTCCTTAACTGAATTACAAGATACTCTTCTATTGAAGAATAAAGAAAAGCAAACAATTCTTCATCAGAAACTATGCCATAGGTTCAGTGCCTTCAAATATGCAGAGTTACATAGTACTAGATGTTCTAAACAACTACAGAATGATGCCAGTGTTCATTCAAGATGGATTATATGTCTTCTAAAAGGAACAGAAAAAATTAAGAATGTATTACCTCTGGGTGCATGGCAATTCTAAGTAGACAATATAGAAACTTAAGATCCAGAAGTACCTCTTTGAAGCTTTCCCATCCACAACTAATATAAATAAGAGTTTTAGGCAGTGATTGACCCTCTTCCGGAGATGTTTTGCTTTTCAATCTGAACCGAGGCTTCCTTTGCACGTAAAATCCATGGTCTCTTTTCGTTCTTGACCTTTGAAAAAGACCTGAAATAGAGGCACAAAGAACGAATTACTTAAATCTTAAAACTTTAGAGTTGTTGTTTCATACATTTCAGTCACATGGAAATTACAGAAGCACACCCACACCTTTCAGTTGACCTAGTTCTTTTCTCAGCAAATGATATAGTCTGTAGCGCATCAACCAGATATAGATCCAGCCCATTTCTAGGAGGGTCAACAACAACTACATCTGATCCCACTAGCCAAGAAAGAGGTCCCCGATATTTAATTTTCAATAATATTAGCAGCTTATCTGACTTTAGTCACTGGTATGAGCTTCAGAGGAAAATTCAAAGGGTTATTTGTGTTTTTGTTTGTATGTGTATGTCTGAGTATAAAAAGTTTGAGGTGTTGAACACTAACAATTGGCGTGTCTGCATGATTCCAGCTGATGGTACTATCTATAGACATTGGTAAGCAGCCAACTGTCTTCTCAAAAGATAGCTTTGCCTCTTTGTTGATCTCAATGCATTTAATAGACCTGAAAAACAAGACTAATTAACTTGGAATTAATATATCTTCTAGTTGGACATAAGAATGAGACTTCCAGAGAACTTGAACCATCCGAGTTCTTGCCTGCGTTTTCTAGTGGCAGCTAATGATAATCTAATTACACCAGCTCCAGCATACAAATCAGTAACTGCTGCCCCATATGGGACATACTTTTGTGCAACATATAAGTAGGATTTCTCTCAATAAACATAAGATAGAGTCAGGCATCTTATGTTAGTGAGCTGCCGATGTGTCCTGTGTGATGCAGGAACACAAAAAGGAACACGGAACTTGGGTGTCCAAACAAGAGGCAAATAAAGCCAGAGTCTCCAGCCTCAACAATTCCAGCAATTAATTGTATCAAAAAGGGAATTGTACATTCTCAAGGATTTGAGGTCCCTCAGATGCTGAAATGACTTATGATTTAATGATGATTGATAAATAAGATAGAATAAAGACATTTCTAAGCAATCAATTAGGAAGGTTTTTCTAGATTAGAAATTTTGTCTGCCTGTGTATTTGCTTGGCCAAAACTGGATGGAGCCAATGCAACATCAATTCCTCCAACATGCTCCGATCCCAAAAGTCTATTTCTCCTAAAAGATGTCTCCACCTATTCCCAAAAACTATCTGCAACAATAGTAATAACATTATTAAGTTCCCAACCTTAAAATCATATAAATCTAGATATTAAAATTACATAATGTTGTACGTAGATAATATGAAATACATGTGCTGGTCTGGTATAAAAAAGTAAACAGAAATTGATGAAGCTAAAGGAAGTGGATCTTACACCATTCAGATATGAGTTGTGCTTAGGCATAGTACCCCTAAAAGAATTAGTAAATTTCATTTTCTCCTAAGAATTTTATCTCTTAATCAGTGATAATGTTAGCTTCTATACACTTTATGACTTATGATCTAGTCAAATGACAAACTACGACAGCCCGACTCCAAGTAGGGGTTGTTGGCAGCCACAATGGTAAAATTGAATGGAGTAGCCTTCCTGTCCTTAATGAAAATGTCTTGTCTTCTTTGTTTTGTAGCGTGCCCTCTTTGACACGCTAAAGTATGAACATTTGCTTTAATAGGTCCATATGTGGACATTAAAACTTTACTAGAATGTGCATGTGAAAATGTCATTAATTCTATAGGAAGAAAATTTTAGACTTTAGGCATCACGGACTTGGTTTAGGAACATTTGCTAAAGTCTTGCCCCTTTTTTGGTTTAGAAAAAAGACACTAGTTTAATAATTCAAATAAAAGTAAATACGTCAAGGTAAAACATCCTTTTCATATCTTCATTTGTTATTCTAACCGATTGACTTATTTTACTTCATATTCCCATTTAACAAAATTCTTACACTTATAGCCAAAATGTGCTTTTGAATCAGAGGGAAATGTGCCTGTCTAGCAAAATGCTTATGTATCATCTTGTTGAAAGAATAATTAATTTCATAAATATTTTGCATGCCACTAGGCCAAGATTATTTATTTAGGACCCTTTATTTTCACTAGTATGAAACTCTTTGAATCACTTTCAATCTCCAACTGCCTGATATCATCTTCTCTTGGCCATCAGAGGCCATCTCTCGAATTGATACTCTCTGTTACACATGCATACATCAACTTTTTGCTCTTTTCTTTTCAATAATGCATAGATTTCCTATTCTCTTATGAAATTTGTGAGTGGAATAAAAAACCGTGAGAGGCTAAGACCCTTTCTTATGAAGATGTAGCATGAAGGTGAAGGAATAGGACAAAAAGGAGCAGTGACTATACTGATGTTAGAGTAGTAAATACGGATTTTGAAGTTTATTTTAAGAAAATGAGATCTTTGAGTAGTTTGGATTAGGAGTGTAAAATTATTGTCTAGTAGAGTAACACACAGAGGGGGGGTAAATGAGTAATTTTAAACAAATTATAATATAAGGATTGAAATTGACCATTTTGCGCTTAGTCATGTGGAGAGCACATGCCTTTTTATTTTTATAAAATAAAAAAAAAATAATGTGGTCTCTCAAAAATTATAATATAAGGATTGCAATTGACTATTTTGTGCTTGGTCACGTGGAGAACACACACCTCTTTATAAAAAATAAAAAAAATAACGTCGTGTCTCAAAAAATGCACATCACATACAATTATAAAATATGGAATGCACATTCCTCGATTTTGAAACTCAATGAGGCAATGTGTAAAACACATTATATGTTGGGGGTAAAGTATAATAAATCCAAAAAATTGATCATTTTGCCCTCGATCACGTGGAGAGCACATGTCCTTCTGTTAAAAAAATTAATACCGTCTCTCAAAAAATGTATATTGCATGCAATTATAAAGGTTGGGAGGTACATTACTCGATTTTGAACTCAAATGGGCAATGTGCAAAACACGCTATAGGTTGGGGGAGTAAGTGTATTAAACACTTTTTAAATTTTGATAAACATTAGAAATTGTTAATCAAGACTCCTATGAAATAGAATTCAATGCAATGATTAATTTATTATAAATATAGATTTGTTATTGCATTTGAAAAAAATTAGATTGTAATAAAATCTTATTTTAAAAAAATATTGTTAATATCTTCCAACAAAATTATTTCAAAAAGTATAAAAATAAAGCATTTTAATTTTTAAATATTGATATGCATATATCAAATTGTTAAATATAACAATCTGAACACGTGTATTATTTATTTTTCTATAATTTTTTTTCAAAATTTTTCCTATATATTTCTTTTTTAGTTTTTGTTAATTTTATCTCACCTATATTTTGTATTAAAATATCCACCGATCTCAATATATTATGACCGATATTTTTTATATATCCCAATATATTTATAAAATCAAGTTATTGATATATCTACAAAAACTGATATTTTCATCATTGATCTCAACATATTAATATAATAACACAAAAATAAAATAATTCACATATAAAAATAGATGAGGTTTTAATGTGATTCTACTTTAACGCTAGTATGTTAGTGTAAAACTAGAATGATAAAATAATCTACACACAAAGGAATGCCATATTTTTATGTAATTTAACTAATAATTCTTACATCAATGGATGATAGAAAATCATTGGAGTATATCATAAAGAATATTTTAGAGAATAGAGAAAAAAACAAAAACAAAAAACAAAAACAAATACTATTGCATTTTGAAACATCTAATGTTTTCCTATTTCTTTTATTTATACTTTGAATTGCAAGCCCTCAATCCACCAAGTGTCTTCTACTCTTTCCCATACCTCGATCTACCATATATAGTTGTTACAAACTCATCTCCATCTTATCACAATCTTTTCCCTCTTGACCTAAACTATTTATAAAAATAATTGTAGTGATTTTTCTTACTTTATAAAGAACTTTATTATTATAATGATATTTTTTTTATCCTTAATGTTGGTTACAATATGGATAATATATTATATATCAATTGAAAATTTAAGGCACTCTTTCGTATAAATAATTGTTTGAGATAGTAATTGGACCATTTAATTTACTCATGGACAAGGGAATAGTATCATTTCAACAGTTTTATCAGAGAGATACAAGTATGCTGGGATGAGCATTATTTTTTAAGCCTTTAAAGTCAAAGACTTAAATTGCTGCAAGACCTAGTTTTTTCCATATCCTATGATTTAGTCCACAAGGGTATAGTCTAGACAGGACATGGAATGTCATGATAAATTATTAGACTTTGTTTTCTCCTCCAAGAATGAAAAGAAACCTTTGTGGTACCTTCGTTCATATTGGAATTTTAGACCCTAAAACCAGTTGGTAAGTTACGTAAAAGTTGAACATAAGTTTGAACAATTAAAGATTAATTATCTTAGGCTGCGGTCCTTAGCATTCACCCCAAGTCCGTAGTGGACATTGACCCTCTTCCATTTAGCTATCCTAGTGGACCCCAAGTCAGTAGTGGACATTGACCCTCTTCCATTCAGCTATCTTTGTGGACAAAGAGGAGAAAGAGCGTGTAGGAAAAAACATTGAAAATTAAACCGATTTTACTTATAATGTTTTTATTAATTGATAGTTTTATTATTATAAATGTTTTTAAAGAGAATAGTCACGTGATGTTTAGATATAAATTAAAAAAATTTCTTTTAACCGTGTTTTTGGTAATATATTATATAACAGTCAGGATAATGTCAAATGGGAATAGAGTTCTCAAGTTAGTAGCTGGTGAGGATATCAGAAAGTTCTTCCTCCTTTCGGAACATGTCACACTTCCTCGTACAGTTTCTAATGTTCACATCGTAACCTATAAAAAAATGTTCATCATGTGTCAAAAAGGGCAAAGCATTTCCATATTGACTTCTAGCAACCACCATGTAGGTGTCAAATGTCCTAACCACATCAGCCAACTAAATCTTCCCCCCAGGCACCTAATTTGTTCTATAAGTAGACTAATTCACCATTCTGTTGGATAGAAGGGAAACTCTCCCTCTTACACATTGATCATAACATAATCATGTGCAATGTCATTACTCAATTTCTTTCCCTCCTTCTACTCTCTGGGTTTTTGTCCCAAGGAACAATTCAACTCAGCTCATGTATTGCCAATCAGAACATGGATTGCCTAGAACTAGAGAAGGAAGCACTTCTCAAGTTCAAACAAGGCCTCACAGATCCTTCAGGTCTGCTGTCATCTTGGGTCGGAGAAGATTGTTGTAAATGGAGAGGAGTTAGCTGCTATAACAGGACTGGACGCGTCATCAAGCTCAAACTTGGCAACCCATTCCCAAACAGTTTGGAGGGCGATGGAACAGTTAGCGAGTTGGGCGGTGAGATCAATCCTTCTTTGCTCAATTTGAAATATCTGAATTATCTAGACCTCAGCATGAATAATTTTGAAGGAATGGAAATCCTAAAATTCATTGGATCACTTGGGAAGTTGAGATATCTCAATCTCTCTGGAGCATCCTTTGATGGTATAGTCCCTCCAAATATTGCAAACCTCTCAAACTTGCGCTACCTTGATCTCAACACATAATCTATCGAAACCAAACAAGAATGGCCTAGAATGGCTGTCAGGCCTTTCTTCTTTGAAGTACCTTAACTTGGGAGGTATTGATCTCAGCAAGGCTGCAGCCTACTGGCTCCAGACCGTTAATACTTTACCGTCTCTTTTGGAGTTGCACATGCCCAACTGTCAACTTTCCAACCTTCCTCTTTCTCTTCCATTTCTCAATTTTACCTCTCTTTCCGTTCTTGATCTCTCAAACAATGGGTTTGACTCCACCATTCCTCACTGGTTATTTAATCTCAGTAGCCTTGTGTACCTTGATCTCAACTCCAACAACCTCCAAGGTGGACTCCCAGATGCATTCCAAAACTTCACTTCTCTCCAGCTACTTGATTTGTCCAAGAATTCGAACATTGAAGGAGAGTTTCCAAGAACACTGGGAAATTTGTGCTATTTGCGGACATTGATTCTTTCTGTTAACAAACTTTCTGGTGAGATAACTGAGTTCCTCGATGGCTTATCTGCATGCTCTTACAGTACCTTAGAGAATCTGGATTTGGGATTCAATAAACTGACTGGAAACCTACCAGATTCACTGGGGCATCTTAAGAATTTAAGATATCTTCAATTACGGTCTAATTCATTTCGCGGTCCAATTCCAGAATCAATTGGGAGCTTATCCTCTTTACAGGAATTGTACCTCTCGCAGAATCAAATGGGTGGGATCATCCCAGACAGCCTTGGACAACTCTCATCACTGGTCGTGCAAGAGCTCAATGAGAACTCGTGGGAAGGTGTCATAACAGAAGCTCATTTTGCCAACCTCTCAAGCTTAAAGCAGTTGTCTATTACTAAAAGTTCTCCAAATGTTTCTTTGGTTTTCAACATCTCCTCTGACTGGGCTCCTCCTTTCAAACTCACATACATCAACCTTAGATCTTGCCAATTGGGTCCCAAATTTCCTACCTGGCTCAGAACTCAAAATGAGTTGACCACCGTAGTGCTGAATAATGCTGGAATTTCAGGTACTATACCAGATTGGTTATGGAAATTAGATTTGCAGCTCAGTGAACTAGACATTGCTTATAATCAATTAAGTGGCAGAGTTCCAAACTCATTAGTGTTCAGCTACCTAGCCAATGTTGATTTGAGTTCAAACCTCTTTGATGGTCCTCTCCCACTCTGGTCGTCTAATGTAAGTACACTGTATCTGAGGGACAATTTTTTTTCTGGACCGATTCCTCAGAACATTGGTGAAGCAATGCCCACAAAAAACCGTTTTTATTAAAATATTTTTTATAGAATTATGCCGGAAGGAGCCAAAAAAGGTGAGCGCCCCTGCGCTAGTAAGCTTTTTGGCTGAGCCCTATCTTGCTGCCTCAGACACCTTTCGGGTGGGTTGGAAAACTTTCATATCAAGGGGGTTAGCTCTATCGAACGAGGGTTAGGTTATCGAACAGATCAGGCTATCTATCAATCGATTTGAGATCGGCATAAAAGATAGGGATCGGATGGAGGAGATAAGGGTCCCGCCAGTAAGAACTCTCGATAAGGCGCCTTAATTTCCCAGATTTAGATATCTCTTGGAACTCTCTGAATGGTAGCATTCCCTTGTCCATGGGTAATCTACAGGCTTTGATGACCTTGGTCATCTCCAACAATCATTTATCTGGAGAAATTCCTCAGTTCTGGAACAAGATGCCTTCCCATGTATATTGTAGATATGTCAAACAACAGCCTTTCAGGTACAATACCAAGATCACTGGGTTCCCTCACGACACTCAGATTCTTGGTGCTATCCAACAACAATCTCTCTGGTGAACTTTCCTTCCCATCTGCAAAACTGCAGTGCCTTGGAAAGCCTTGATCTTGGTGATAACAAATTTTCTGGAAACATTCCATCCTGGGTAGGAGAAACCATGCCATCCCTGTTGATTTTAGCCTTGCGGTCCAACTTCTTCAGCGGTAATATTCCTTCAGAAATCTGTGCCCTTTCTGCGCTACACATTCTGGACCTCTCACACAACAATGTGTCAGGATTTATTCCTCCCTGTTTCAGGAACTTGAGCGGCTTCAAATCTGAACTTTCGGATGATGATATAGCACGGTATGAGGGATGCTTGAACCTTGATTCAAAAGGAAGAGCAATTGAATACTATCACAGTCTCTACCTTGTGAATAGTCTAGACCTGTCCTGTAATAACTTATCAGGAGAGATTCCTATAGAACTAACAAGCCTTCTGAAACTGGGAACCTTGAATTTGTCCAGCAATAATTTGGGGGGAACTATACCAGAAAAGATTGGAAACTTGCAGTGGTTGGAGACTCTCGACCTATCAAGAAACAAACTTTCTGGTCCAATTCCAATGAGCATGGCTTCCATAACCTTTTTGGCTCACCTGAATCTGTCACACAATAACTTGTCAGGGAAAATCCCAACAGGAAACCAGCTTCAAACCTTGATTGATCCGTCTATTTACCAGGGAAACCTCGCACTTTGTGGATTTCCTCTTACAAACGAGTGTCATGACAACAATGGAACAAATCCAACTGGGAAAGGAGAAGACAAAGATGATGAAGATGGAGATGACTCTGAGTTGCCATGGTTCTTTGTTAGAATGGGACTGGGATTCATCATAGGACACTGGGGAGTTTGTGGCACATTAGTGATCAAGAAGTCATGGAGATATGCTTATTTTCGCTTTGTTGACAAAATGAAAGATAGGCTCCTTCTGGCTGTGGCACTGAATGTAGCCCGTCTGACAAGAAAGGTGTAGGTGTTGGAAATAAACTGTCGCAGGTGAAGAAAATCTGGGAACATGCTTTAAGATGGAGAGATACTTCATGAAAACATCATTTCTCATAAATTGTAAACCTGCCATTTACACAAATAAATTTCTGTTTGGGAATTGTTTCTTATGATCTTGGTTGCTTTTAAATATTGTGTTAGCAGCAGCAATAATCAGCCAAACCTATTTTACAGTTAAAGCTTCATTACTGGCAGAGTCCTAGGCCTTGTTTATTTGTAAACTGACATATGAGTGGGCATCAAGCTTGTCTCCTAAACTAAGGTGGCTTTGAACATATTTTCAGTTGTAGACTGTCCATGAGATTTTCTCTAGGGAACTTTTTGGATTAACTAAATGCCTTTATTATTTGATGATTTACTGATTTGTCATCCTAATTACATAGGCATATAGCAATTTCCAGAAGAAAGAATCTATTTCACTGCGTTTCGGGTAAAGGGGAATATGTACTAGAAATTTGAATTTATGCCATACATGATACAGGTGCATAAAATTGCATTAAGCAATTTAAACTTTATCTCTTAACTTTTTGTTGTTCCAGTACTGGCATACTTGGTTCTTAATGGAAAATAACTACCTGATTGACTTGAGCAACTTAAAGTAAATACATGTTAGTTCTGATGTATGCCATGATATGCACATTACATTCATTCCTTTGTTTGCTTATTAACTATTATAAATGATGTTTGGCTATGATTGCAGCATTGAGCGAGGTTTTGGCTGTGTTCAAAAGGGGCCCAGGAGTAGGTCTCAAGAAAAAGAAGTCAGGAAAGAGGAAGAAGAAACCCTTGTGAGGAATATTTTAGTTACTGATGTGGCGTTGGAGCTGAAAAACGATCAACGGGACTAGAGGTTAGGTTGTGGCAGAGCAAAAGGAATGAAGGATTCTTTCAATATTTTACTACAGAAGAAATACCAAGAATCAATTTCTGTTTTTCTAGTGTTGTGAAAAAGGAACTTGTTGTTTATTACTGACTGAATGACTTGTAAATAACAATAATTTGAATGAACAAAATTCTACAATAATGTTGAAAAATAAATTAAGATAATGCTCCGTAAAAGCTGCTCAGTTTCCCTTATCCCTTTCCTTGGATTTCGCTAGATGAGGAAAGGCTGTCAACTTGTTGTAGGTTCTCAAATCCTGCCTGGTCAAGATCCCAACTACTGGAGACACCTGCAAGTGAAGGAAACAATCAGGTTAGTCATATTTACCTCAAAACTGTAGTTTCTCTCACAAGAAGGCCATTGTTATCATTAGTATGCACAAAAAAAGAAAAGAAAAAGAAAATGATTTAGCTGGGTAAATTTCTCTGTCACTTCCCACTCTGTTCTCCTTCTCTCTGGCAGGAACCACTTCTTCTTCAGCACTTTAACAAGGTGTGCTCTTAGCACAATTCCATGCAGTTCAGTTGCTCCTATGACCAGACCAACCGGTGGCTCCAGCCCTTCATCTACAACTGGGAAACCATTGTGCGTGGTGTTTCTCAGGACATCTACAAGGCGGGCAACCTTTTCCACTTCACCAAGGGTAACAACTTGTGGCTTGGCATCTGCATGCTCCCCAACAGTTAAATTTCTCATCCATGGCTCAGGATTCGCATCCAAGAGAGGCAGGCCTTTGAGCTGCAGTATTATCTCATAAATTTCTCATAATTTTTAATTTTTAAAATGAATGAATCTAAATATATTAAAAGAATTTAAGATAAATTTTTCTAAAAAATTTTATAAATATTATTAGAATTTTTAATATAGATTTTTTTTTGGATAAAAATTTAAATTTTTTGCAAATAGTAATGGACTTCAAGTCAAATAAGAAGAATTTTAAAATTTTGATCACTATTAGAAATTGACTTTTAATTACAAATATATATATATTTTTTTTTACGTTGAAACAATTAGATTGTAATATCTTCCAACAAAATTATTTCAAAAATATAAATATAATGTATTTTAATTTTTAAATACTGATGTACATATAAAGCAATTATATTGTTCAATAAAATAACTTAAACATATGTATTATTTCTTTTTCTACAATTTTTTTTGAAACTTTTCTTCTTCTTCTTCTTTTTAGTTTTTATTAAATTTGTCTCATCAATATTTTGTATTAATAAATCCACTAATATTTCCAATATATCTTAATATGTTTGTAAAATAAAATTATTAATATATTCGTAAAAACCAATATTTCCATCCATGATCCCAACACATTAGTATAATAACACAAAAATAAAACAATTCACATATAAAAGTACATAAGGTTTTAACCTGATTATACTTTAATACTAATATATATTAGTGACAGAAGGATAAAATAATCAATCATTCTTACATCAATGGATGAAAGAAAATCATTACAGTATATCACAAAAAATATTTTAGAGAATAGAAAAAAAAAAAAAAACAAACAAACAAATATTATTAAACCTTGAAACTTCCCATGTTTTCCCATTCCTTATATGTATACCTTAAATGGCAAGTCCTTGATTCACTGAGTGTCTCCAACTTTTTCCCATATCTCCATCTACTATGTATAATTATTACAAACTCATCTCCATCTCATGATAATCTTTTCCCTCGTGACTTAAAATATTTATAGAGATAATTATAGTGATTTTTCTTACTTTATAAGGAAGTCTATTATTATAATGATATATTTTATACATAATGTTCTTTACAGCATGGATTATATACCAATTAAAAATTTAAGGCACTCTTTAGTAAAGATCTCCTTATAAATAATTGTTTGAGATAGTTATTGGAGCATTTAATTTACTCATGGACAAGGGAATAGTGTCATTTTGAGAGTTTTATAAGAGAGATTTAAGTCTGCTAGGATGAGCATTCTTTGCCTCCATGCGAGGAATTAGTCAAATATAGGGTACTCACTTTAGATGAGCAAAGTTCCACAATACCCTTAAAATGGGTCCAGTATCTAAGTGCTTATTTTAACTTGAGTACAAGGGCTATGGAAGTCAATAGGACTTACTTATAGTCTAGACAGGAAATGGAATGTCATCATAAATTATTAGACTTTGTTTTCTCCTCCTACAATGAAAAGAAACCTTTGTGGTACCTTTGTTCATATTGGAATTTTAGACCCTAAAACCAGTTGGTAAGTTAGGTAAAAGTTGACTACAAGTTTGAATGATTCAAGATTAATTATCTTAAGCTGTTGTCCTCAGCATTGACCCCAAGTCAGTAGTGGACATTGACCCTCTTCCATTTAGCTATCTTAGAGGGCAAGAGGAGAAAAAAGCATGTGGAAAATAAAAGGGGAAAAATACTAGAAAAAAAGGTTGTGTTAAGTGGTGCTTTTAACATGTTTCAAAATCATTTTCTAAGGAGCTCTACAAAGGTCTAGTCTTGGGATACTTGTGCAAAACTTCATTATTTTGCATAGTAGTTGGAGTATAGAATGTGTCATAATGTGCTTGGCAATCTCGTGGATTTCTATTTCTCATTATGAAGCAAGCTTCCACCCATTCAGTGTTGGACGAAATGATTCCTTTTGTTTGACCTGTGCAAATTGTTTGAAAATTTTAAGGGATGCAGACTGCAATAGTACGATAATTCAGCCACCAAAAAGAAAAAAAAAAAGAGAGAGAAAGGCTAAATCATGGCTCAGGAGTGTGGGTGATCAGCTTGAAGAATTGTGCCCATGATTCTATATTTGCACCCTTTTTTTTTTCTTCTAATTAAATTTTCATCATAATCTGCTTCCCTGTCAAGAGTTGTGTTGAAAAGATGATAGGAAACAAAGCAATGCTGGGACTCCGACATCGCCTTCGTTGTTTATTAGCTCATTTATTTATTTTTGGCAAGTCTCCGATATGTGAGTAAATATACTTGTGACCAAAAGATAGAAAAATAAAAGACCAAGCGTTTGAAAAAACTTGGAATCAAAACTTCATATTTCAGAAGGTTGTACATGAAGCTGAAGTGCTGAACTACATAGAAGCATTCATTTATTTCGGGAACTTAATTTCAGAAGGTTGTTCAAGTATGATGCATGCTTCTTCCCAAATTCAGTTTCCTTTGCAGATGGGTAACATGCAGCTGAATAACTAGAAGCAGCCACTCTTTGATGTCATAGACAAGCCTAAAATAGGCTCCATGACTCCTTAACTACTAAGGTGCCACAAACTCCCCAAAACCCCACCACAAATCCTGTTCCCATGCTCATGTAGAACCACTTGATTTCAACCTCAGCTCCATCTTCATCGTCTCCTTCATCATCTCCACAGGGAGGATTGGGGGTTCCATCATCACCAGGACACTTAGCTGTTATTGGACGCCCACATAGTGCAGGGTTGTGCCTGTATATTGATGAATCATCCAGGGTTTGCAGCTGGTTGCCTGTTGAAATTCTACCTGACAGGTTGTTATAGGACAGGTTCAAGTGATTCAAGAGAGTCAAAGAAGCCATACCTGGTGGAATTGGACCAGAAAGCTGGTTTCTTGAGAGGTCTAGAGTTTCCAACCATTGTAAGCTCCCAATGTTATCTGGTATTTTTCCCGTTAAATGGTTCATAGACAAGTTCAAGGTGCCTAATCTTGAAAGATTTGTTAGCCCTCCAGGCACATCTCAAGATAGGCTTGTTGGACAGGTGTATGCTATTCACAAGATTGAGAATGTTTCTATATGAATCTTCCCTTCCTTTCGTCAACACCATCAAATCAGCCTCATATCTATATGATCCAATTTCGGATGCCATAGCACTTAAATTCCTCACGCAAGAGGGAATAGATCCTGACAGATTTTTTTGGGCAAGATCACAATATGTGAAGAGAAGAAAGAGTGCAAAGTTTGTAATGGAATGCTCCCATTAAACAAATTTGATCCTAGTCGTAGAATCCAAAGATTTGGCATTGTTTGTCCAATCCATGCCGGAATATTTCCTGAAAATCTGTTGCCTCCAAGATCAAGAGTACGGATGTTTGTGTAATTCTGCAAGGCAGAAGGAAATTCCCCAGAAAGATGATTGTTGCCCAGCGTTAAAAATATAAGGTAGGTCAGAGAACCCACTGAAGTTGGCAGCTCACCAAATAAGTTGTTCGACAGGTCAACATGCACCACCAGATTAGGAACACCATTCCACAATGCAGGAATTTCTCCAGACAAATGATATACAGAATCATTAAACCATATAGTTTACCAATGGACACGGGAAGGGTTCCAGTTAGAGAGTTATGAGAGAGATCTAACTCTGTCAGCATGGGCATACTTTCCCCGATATCCTGAGGAATTGGCCCAGAAAAGGAATTATTTCTCAAAAATAGGCTACTCACATTTGATGACCAAAGTGGCAGAGAACCATTGAAATGGTTCACATTCAAATAAACTGAGGATTGAGGACCAAACTTTAATGAGTTTGGAATTGTGCCACTTAATTGATTATAGCCCAGGTCCAGTTGATCCAACTCCAAGTCTAACTTCCAGAACCAGTCTGGTATGGTGTCTGATATTCGAGCATTCCTGAGTATTATAGTGTTAAGCTCATTTTGGTTTCTAAGCCAAACTGGAAATTTAGGACCTACTTGGCAATCTCAGCTTCTGGTATTGGAGCTTGAAAGGAGGAATCCACTCAGTACTGATATGGATGACCAATTTGAGGTCTGGACCGAGATGCAAATTTAGCGATGGACAACTCCTTTAGGTTTGTGAGATTTGACAAATGGGCTTCCGTTAGAACACCTTCCCATGAATTCTCAGAGACATCTAAGGCAGCCAACTCATGAAGTTGTCCAAGTGTTTCTGGAATTGTCCCATTCATTTGATTATTAGATAGGTATAGCTCTTTCATATGCGACAAGTTTCCTATTGAATTCGGAATCGAGCCTACAAAGGAGTTCTCCCAAAGCAGAAGAGACTGCAAGCTGCACAGGTTTCCTAGTGAATTAGGAAGAAAACCACCCAGTTCATTCAATCCCAGATTCAGGTTCTCTAAACTACACTTGTTGCACCCAGATAAAACATTAATCATGTCAGTTATTTCCCCATTCAAATCGTTCTCAGAAAGGATCAGTGTTTTCAAATTGCAGAGGCTACCCATCTTTCTTAAACTTTCAAGACAAGTCCTGTTTGCAAATGCATCTAAAATTGAGCCTCGAAGATTGTTAAAGCTGAGATCAAGGTACACAAGATTCCTCAGCTGGAATAGCCAGTGGGGTATTGTGGAGTTGAAACCATTGTTGGAGAGAACAAGCATTGAAAGGGATGTAAGATTGGAAGATGGGAGAGAACGAGAGAGGACAGAAAGTCCAACACTAGGTAGATGCAACTCGGAAAGAGGAAGCTTGCTAACAGCATGAAGCCAATAAGCAGAAGCTCTACTTAGATTGACTCCTCCTAAATTAAGGTGTCTTAAAGAAGAAAGACCCGATATCCACTGAAGATCATTCTGGCTTGACTCATCAGGGTATGTATTGAAATCAAAGTATTCCTTGAGGTCAAGGTAGATCAACCTGGAAAGATTTCCAAGTTGTGGAGGAATCGGTCCACTGAAGGAGGCACCGGAGAGATTGAGATATCTCAACTTTTCCAGTGAACCAATGAGCTTGGGGATTCGAGTCCCTTCAAAATTATTCATGCTCAGGTCTAACTGATTCAAATATTTCAAAGAATGACTGATCTCACCGCCCAACTTGCCATGTGTTCCATCATCATCAAGACTACGCAGATTGAGTTTGATGACATGTCCACTCCTGTGGTTGCAGACGACGCCTCTCCATTTGCAGCAGTCTTCCCCTACCCAAGATGAGAGTCGATGAGAAGAATCTGTAAGGCCTTGTTTGAACTTGAGAAGAACTACCCTCTCAGTTTCAAAGGAGGCTGCCCTATGGTGATCACCACGGCAGCAGCCTGGTTTAAGGGTTTCATGGAAAAGAAACCCTGAGGACATAATGACAAGAAAAAGAAGTTGAAGAGAGGCATTGCTAGTGGCCATGTTTGTCTGCGAGTTGCTGAAGCAGCATATAAGAACAAACGCAATTTCCCCAAAGCTTGCCAATATTGGGCGTACGCTGGAAGATGATGAAGTTGCAGACAGAGCATGATTTCACATATTGGAACCTTGGCTATTGAATCTATTGATTCAAATGGCAAAATAGTCTAGTCGAATAATTACTTGAAATACAAATTTTTCTGGCTAGTCAATTGTTAAATAATTACCTGAAATACTTTTAATTTGACTATAATTAATAACCTCTTTGACTAGTAATTGGACCATTTCTTTTTCATCTTCATATATAGGCGAAAATATCATGCAGACGTGATCTTCTCCCCTCTAGTTGTGTTACAAATATGATTGGAACACAAGTAAAATGAAGGAAATGAAAGCTCAAAAGACAAAACTTAAGGCCTTTGGTAACAATTTTCAAGAACAATTTTCTATTTTTTAAAACAAAAAAAAAAACTGAAAAACATATTTGACAGTTAAAAACTGTTTTCTATTTTTTTTTCTATTATAAAAAAAACAGAAAATAGGATGTTTTCAATCATTTTTTTAGAGTTGTTTTAAAGAATAATTATACAAACATATATAATGATTAAAAATAAAGTTATGGACATAAAAAATTATTTTTAAAATATTAAAAACAGGTTAAAAACAATTTTAAGTTCTCAAACAAACTTTTGTTTTACAGAATATCAGAAAACAGTTTTCAAAAACGGTTCTTAAAAATTATTTTTTTAGAACTGTTTTCAAAACCAGTTATCAAGCAAGGCCTAAATTTTTTCTTTATTCTTTGTTTTATGTCTCTTGGCAGTGTCCCTAAGACGGAGTCAAATGAGAAAACCAAACACATAGATGGACATTATTGGAAAAGCTTGGACTCAATACTTTATTATATTACAAGAACGTAAACGAAACCAAACACCATTGCATACAAGCCTTCATTTCTTTCAAGAAACTGTTGAAAGTTATTCAAATACTACCCAAATTCAGTTTCCTCCGCAGGCGAGCTACATTCAGTGAGATAACCATGAGCAGCCATTCTTTCACGTCATACACAAGCCTAAAATAAGCATGCCTCCACGAATTCTTGACTATTAAGGTGACACAAACTCCCCAAAATCCCACCGCAAATCCTGGCCCCATGCTCACGTAGAACCACTTCATTTCAAAGCCATCCCCGTTCTCATTCTCATCCTCTACATTGTCCCCACTGCGCGTTTTAGGCCGCTGATCATCACCAGGGCACTTGGCTGTTGTTGGAGGCCCACAGAGTGCAGGGTTGTTCTCATATATGGATGGATCGTCCAAGGTTTGCAACTGGTTGCCTGTTGGAATTCTACCCGACAAGTTGTTATACGACAGGTTCAAGTGATTCAAGGAAGTCAAAGAAGCCATACCTGGGGGGATTACGCCTGAAAGATGGTTCCTTGAGAGGTCAAGAGTTTCTAACCCCTGTAAGCTCCCAATATTGTCTGGTATTTTTCCCGTCAAATGGTTTATGGACAAGTTCAAGGTGCCAAGTCTTGAAAGATTTGTTACTCCTTCAGGCACCTCTCCACATAGGTTATTGTCTGACAAGTCCATACTATTAACCAGATAAAGAATACTTTTGTATAAGTATTCTCTTCCTTTCCTCAACACCATCAACTCGCCCTCATATCGTTGAGAGTTGATTTCAGAGGCCATGCCACTCAAATTCCCCACACAAGAGGGAATGAATCCCGACAAATTATTTTGTCCAAGATCCAGTATGTGGAGAGAAGAAAGAGTGCACAATTGTGATGGAATACTCCCATGGAACAAATTTGATCGTAAGCGTAGAATAAGCAAGTTAGGCAATCTTTCTCCTATCCATGCTGGAACATTTCCTGAAAATCTGTTGCCTCCAAGATCAAGAGTATGAATGCCTGTGCAATTCTGCAAAGCTGAAGGAAGTTGGCCAGAAAGATGATTGTTGCTTATCATCAGGAATCTAAGGAATCTTAGAGAACCCATAGAACTTGGCAGCTCACCAGATAAATTGTTGTTGTTCATGTCTATGGCATAGAGGTAAGGTAAACCATTCCAAAACTCTGGAATTCCTCCAGACAAATGATTGTTGGAGATGACAAGGGTCAATAAGTTATTTAATTTCCCAAAGGAGAGGGGAATGGTGCCATTTAGAGCATTATTATAGAGATCTAGATCTGTCAGCATGGGCATTCTTTCACCAAACTCCAGAGGAATTGGGCCAGAAAATAAATTGTCATATAAATACAGTTTCATCACATTGGATGACCATAGTGGCAAAGGCACCTGAAAGTTGTTTTCACTCAAATCAATGGTGGATCCAAGAAGAAACTTCATTGAGTTTGGCACCCTACCACCCAGGTTATTGGAACCAATGTCGAGCTCATCAAGACGCAAATCCAACTTCCAAAACCACTCTGGTATGGTGTGTGAGATCCCAGCATTATTGAGCTCACCTCAGTGAGCTCAGTTTGATTTCTAAGCCATGCGGGAAACTTGGGACCCATTTGGCATGATCTTATTCTGAGAAGGCTGAGTTTAAAAGGAGGAATCCACTCAGGACTGATATTAAAAACCAGGGAAACTCTTGGAGTCACTCTATAGTTTGAAAACTCCATTAAACTCATAAGATTTGAAAATTGAGCCTCTGTTACAACTCCCGTCAGTGGATTCTTAGATATCTCTATCGCAACCAACTTGGAAAGTCGTCCAAGAGCTTCAGGGATGGTCCCATTCATTGCATTATCTGAGAGATCCAGTTCTTCCAAATACGATAAGTTTCCAATTGAACTCGGAATTGAGCCTACAAAGGAGTTATCCCAAAGCCAAAGAAACTTCAAGTTATTGAGTTTTCCTAGGGAATTAGGAAGAAAACCACCCAGATCATTGAAGCCCAGATCCAGCGTCTCTAACCAACTGCTGTTGCACCCAGATAATACATCAATCTGTTCAGTTATTTCCCCATTCAAAACGTTCTGAGAGAGGATCAATGTTTTTAAATTGCAAAGACTATCCATGTTTCTTAATCTTTCAATATACATCCCGTTTGCAAAAGCTTCTATAATTGAGCCTCGTAGATTGTTGGAACTGAGATCTAGATACACAAGATTCCTCATCTAGAATAACCAGTGGGGTATTGTGGAGTTGAAACCATTGTGGGAAAGAGATAGAGATGAATTTTATCGATGGTGATGGATTGGACCTAACCTACTATGACATTGATTTCTTTGGAGGTCCCAATGAAAAAAACAGACCATTTAATAAATGATGAGAAAATTAACATTGATTGATGTTACTTTATATATGAAATAATATATTATTATGTCTTATATTTACATCTGATTTACTTTGGTATTTACATTATACCTTATTTTTTTAGTTATATCTAAAATCCATGTGTTGTTTGGTCTCAAGATGAATGAGGATGATGTATGTCTCAAAGACTGTGATTGACATTAATAAAAGCTAATGTAAGTACCATATATGGTACTACAAACTTAGTTGAAGGCTCTGGAAGAGCAAACATAACGTTACCAAACGGAACTACATTCGATATAAATGACACTTTATATGCTAGCAAATCTAGAAGAAATTTGCTCAGTTTTAAAGATATCCACAGAAATGGCCATACCATATTGAAACTATGCGTGAAGATAATGTAGAATATCTTTACATTATTTCCATTATATCTGGCCAGAAGCTTATAATGGAAAAACTCCCGGCTTTCTCCTCTGGGTTGTATCATACAACTATAAAGCCTATTGAATCATATGTTGTCGTGAACCAGAAGTTCAACGACCCAAAAGTTTTTATCCTTTGGCATGACAGGCTAGGTCACCTAGGGTCTTCAATGATGCGTCGAATAATCGAACACTCACATGGGCATCCACTAAAGAACCAGAAGATTCTTTCGCCCAATGAATACTCATGTGCTGCCTGCTCATAAGGTAAATTGATAATCAAACCATCTTTTACTAAAGTCATATCTGAGTCACCAGTCTTTTTAGAAAGAATACATGGGGACATATGTGGGCCTATCCATCCACCATGTGGACCATTCCATTATTTTATGATCTTAATAGATGTTTCTACTAAGTGGTCACATGTTTGTCTCCTTTCTACACGTAACGTTGCCTTTGCTAGACTCCTTGTAGAAATAATCAGATTACGAGCACAATTTCTAGATTATCCAATTAAGACAATACGTCTTGATAATGCTGGCGAATTTACTTCTCAAACATTCATTGACTATTGCATGTCAGTAGGGATAAATATTGAGCATCCTGTTGCTCATACTCATACCCAAAATGGTTTAGCAGAATCCTTCATCAAACGTCTCCAATTAATAGCTCAACCATTACTAATGAAAACCAAATTACCTACTTTCGCCTGGAGACATGCTATTATGCACGCTGCAGCTTTAGTCCGTATTCGACCTACAACTTACCATGAATACTCCCCTTCACAACTTGTGCTTAGAAAACAACCAAATATCTCTCACTTACGAATCTTTGGTTGTGTAGTATATGTACCAATTGCACCTACACAACGCACTAAAATGGGTCCCCAATGAAGACTTGGGATTTATGTAGGTTTTGATTCTCCATCTATCATAAGATATCTTGAACCTTTGACAGACGATGTTTTTACAGCCCGCTTCGCGGATTGTCATTTTAATGAGAGTATTTTCCCGTCATTAGGGGGAGAAAAGTCGATTCCTGAAGAACAATGAGAAATTAGTTGGAAGGCATCTACTATGACCCATCTTGATCCTCGTACAAATCAATGTGAACTAGAAGTTCAAAGGATCATTCATTTACAAAATCTTGCAAATCAATTACCAGATGAATTCATTGATACAAAGAAAGTGACAAAGTCACATATCCCAGGTACAAATACTCCAACACGAATTGATGTCCCTATAGGATAGTTAACAAATGAATCTAAGATACGCCTGAAGCGTGGTAGACATGTCGGCTCAAAGGATGTAACTCCCCGAAAGAGGAGAACCCAAGAAAACTTGGCACTCTAGAAGAGGCCATCAAAATGACTGATCAGTTTAAATTTGATAAATCTATAGCCCTAGAAGAGGCACAAATAATGCAGAAAGCCCCTGAAAAGGCACATATTGAACAAGAAGCCCCCAAAGAGGCACATATTGAACAAAAAGTCCTTGAAGAGGCATAGGTACCTGAAAATTGTGAGATCTCAGTAAGTTATGTACACACGGGAGAAAAATGGGATCGAAATAATATTGTTATTAACAATATTTTTGCTTTCCAAGTGGCCTCTGAAGTCATAAGAAATCATGAAGATCCCGAACCATGAAATGTGGAAGAATTTTGACATAGAAATGATTGGCCAAAATGGAAAGAAGCTATACAGACAGAGTTAAACTCATTAACAAAATGAGAAGTTTTTGGACCTGTAGTCTAAACACCTGAAGATGTAAAGTCTGTTGGGTACAAATGGGTATTTATACGGAAACGCAATGAGAATAATGAGATCATAAGATATAAAACGTGATTAGTAGCACAAGGTTTCTTGTAGAGACCTGGTATTGACTATAAGGAAACATATTCTCCCGTCATGGATGCAATCACATTTTGTTTCTTAATTAGTTTGGCAGTCTTAGAAGGACTGGATATGTGTCTCATTGATGTTATTACAGCATATTTATACGGATCCATGGATAATGATATATACATGAAAATCCCTGAAGGATTTAAATTGCCTGGAGCAAATAGTATAAAGCCTTGTAGCATGTACTCAATCAAATTACAACGATCCTTGTATGGATTAAAGCAATCTGGATGCATGTGGTACAATCACCTTAGCAAATACATGCTAAAAGAAGGGTATGTGAATAACCCTATATGCCCATGCATCTTCATTAAGAAATCAGAAACCGGATTTGCAATTATTGCAGTGTATGTTAATGACTTAAATCTTGTTGGAACTCCTGAAAAGCTCATAAGAACAACAAATTACTTAAAAAAAGGAATTTGAGATGAAAGATCTTGGAAAAACAAAATTTTGTCTTGGCTTGCAGATCGAGTATTTTCCAAATGGAGTTTTAGTACATCAATCAACATACATTAAGAAAGTTTTGAAGCGTTTTTATATAGATAAAACGCATCCTTTAAGTTCTCTAATGGTTGTCCAATCACTTGATGTGAAAAAAGACCCATGTCGTTCTTGCCAAAAACAAATGAAGAGTTACTTGGTCCTGAAGTACCATATCTTAGTGCTAATGGTGCACTTATGTATCTTGCCAATTGTACACGTCCATACATTGCTTTTTCTGTCAATTTATTAGCAAGATACAGTTTCGCTCAAACTCGAAGACATTGGAATGGTATCAAACATATATTGCGTTATCTTCGTGGAACTACTAATATGAGTTTATTTTACTCAAGGGAATCAAAGCAACAATTGCTTGGATATGCAGATGCAGGATATCTTTCAAATCCACATAAAGGTAGGTCACAAATAGGGTATGTGTTTAATTGCAATGGTACTACTATTTCATGGAGATTTGTCAAACAAACAATGGTGGCCACATCATCAAATCATTTAGAAATACTGGCAATTCATGAAGCAAGTCGTGAATGTATATGGCTAAGATCTATGATCCAGCATATTCGGGAATCATGTGGACTCTCCTCTATCAAAGGTGACCCGACAATATTATTTGAAGATAATGCTGCATGCATTGCACAAATAACAGGGGGTTTATATCAAAGGAGATAGAACTAAACACATTTCACCAAAATTCTTTTATACACATGAACTCCAGAAGAGTAGTGAAATTGATGTGCAACAAATACGCTCAAGTGATAATCTAGCAGATTTATTCACAAAATCATTGCCAACCTTAACATTCAATAAGTTAATACACAGGATTGGAATGTGTCAACTCAAGGATATCGACATGAGGGGGAGTATCCTTGTAAAAGGGTGTTAGTGTACTGTACTTTTTTTTCCTTCGTCCAGGTTTTGTCCTACTGGGTTTTACTGGCAAGGTTTTTAACGAGGCAGTCCTAATATACCAAGAAAAGAATATTGTACTCTTTTTCCTTCGCTAGGTTTTTCCTATAGGGTTTTTTACTAATGAGATTTTAATGAGGCATATTCTTTCAATGTGGTGGACATCTAAGAGGGAGTGTTATAATTGTAGTAATAAATGCCACCACATTAATGTTAATTAAGTATTATTCATGACTTCCATTAATACTCATTAATGGAAACCATTAATGTTATTTATGAGTTTCATTAATATTCATTAATGGGGATATTAATGGAAGCCATTTGGAAAGCCTATAAAAGGGCTTCCCGTCTTCTGTAATATACATCCCGAGAAAAGAAAGAAATTATCTTCCTCTCATTCTCTCTGTTTTTCATTCTCTCAACTTTTTCAACTCTCTTCTCTGATTTCTTCTTCCCTATTATAAATCAAAGTAAGATATATTTCATCTCTACTACTTTGATTTGCATTGTATTTGTCTTTGTTTTACAACAATTAGACATTTATATATTTTTAAATTATTTACTTTTTATATAGAAGAGTTAATACAAGTGAAATGAGTCTGAAATGACATTTATTGACTTTAAATCTTTTTTTTTATTTACCTTCACTTTCTCTTTTCCTTATATTTTATTCTTTATTTTATTTCCCTTACATTTTTATTCACATTTTCTGGAACCAAACATAACCTAAAACATAGTAGATGGCAACCGAACAGGAAAATGTTATATAAGTCATCTAATTTGAAATGGGATTTTAACCATGAGTTAATCTTATTATTTTTTATTTTAAAATATTTTTCAAATATTTACCCATCCATCCATTTATTTAATGCAAAAACGAAAATAAAAAAGAGTTTTACATGAGAGGTGCAGGGCTAAAATGGCAAGATGCTTCGTCGTCTATGGGTTGATGGGATAAATGATCAAGTGATCTGTTAGCCTTAACATGAATTGAGGTATTCCCTGATGAGCGCATGATGATATGTCGGAGGACATAAAGGATGATGTAGGTGCCAACCGATATTAGACACTTTAAGAGTGTATATTCAGATGAGGTAAAACCATGTACAATATGTTTCAAACTTAATAGATTTTATTAGGGTTATGTTTTATATCTATAGGGCTTCAAGAAACCTTGGAGGTAGTTTAGAATAGAGTAACAGTGCTATAAATAGAGAGTTTACATAAAAACTCGTATTTCAAACCTTAGAAAAAAAAAAAAAAAAAAAAAACTGACAATCCCCCAACAGATGACAGGTGAAACTTCAGTCCGACAAATCAGATTTAGTAGCTCACCACCTGAAAAACAAATACAGAGTACTCCATCAAATTAAGTATGATATGATCAGGGTTAAGCATGAAGCAAATCAATGATATATGGAAACAGTTATTTTGGTTTGAAAGCTTGTGGATGGATACCTGTTCAAGTTCCATGTTGTCTTCTTTCCCATTTGCATTTCTTTTGCAGACGTGCAACATTCACTGTGATAACCACCATCACTCTATCTTTCATCTCATCCAGGAACCGGAAGTAGGCTCGCCTCCAAGACCTATTTATTATCAAAGGGCCAAAAACTGCCCAAAATCCCACCACAAATCCAGGCCCCATGCTGACGTAGAACCACCTCATTTCAAACTCATCATCATGATCTTCATTACCCGCCCTGGAAGAATCAGTAGTGGCTTTATCATCGCCTGGGCACTTCATTGGCAGAGGATCCCCGCAGAGTGCAAGGTTATTCCTGTATATGGATGGGTCATTGAAGGTTTGGAACTGGTTGCTTGTTGGAATTTTACCAGATAGACTGTTGTAAGATAGGTTCAAGTGATTCAAGGAAGTCAGAGAAGTCATGCTTGGTGGAATCGGGCCAGAGAGCTGGTTTCTTGAGAGGTCCAGAGTTTCTAATTGACTTAAGCCCCCAATGTCCTCTGGTATATTTCCTGTAAAATGATTTATGGACAAGTTCAAGGTGCCAAGTCTTGAAAGATTTCTTATTTCAGGCAACTTTCCCGATAAATTATTGTCTGAAAGATCAATGCTATTCACAAGATACAGAGTACTCTGATATATGAGTTCTCTTCCTTTCACCACAACTGACAATCGCCCCTCGTATCTCTCATCGCTGATTTCAGTAGCCATGCCACTCAAATTTCCCAAACAAGAAGGAACGGATCCTGACAGATTATTATGTGCAAGGTCCAATATATGAAGATGGGAAAGATTGCACACTTGGGAGGGAATGTTTCCATCAAAGAAGTTTGATCGCAGACGTAGAATCAACAACGATTGCATCTCTCCTATCCATGTTGGAAGGTTTCCTGATAATCTATTGTCGCCAAGGTCAAAACTATCCATGTCCTTGCAATTCTGCAGAGAAAAAGGAATTTCCCCTGAAAGTTTGTTGCCACTCAGTATCAAGAACATAAGTGAATTCAGGGTGCCCATTGAGCTGGGGATCTCACCAGATAAGCTGTTATTTGCCATATCTACTTCGTACAAATCTGGTTTATCATTCCAAATCAAAGGAATTTCACCAGACAACTGATTATTTGAGATAACCAGATTTGTCAAACCCGTAATCTTAGCCATAGACAAGGGAATGGTACCATTTAGAGAGTTCCAAGAGACGTCAAAATTTGACAACCGGGGCATGGTTTTGCCAAAATCCCGGGGTATTGGTCCAGAAAATGAATTGTCTCTCAAATACAATGAACTCAGATTAGAAGAAAAGTGTGGGAAAGGACCGTGAAAGCGGTTGGAGCTCAAATCCACAACAGCATTTTCTGTAAATTTCAATGAATTTGGGACCTTCCCGCTCAGTTGATTATTTGAAAAGTCCAGTAGCTCGAGCTGCAAGTCTAACTTCCAAAACCAATCAGGTATGGAGTCTGAAATCCTAGCATTGTTGAGCACTACTGTCTTCAGCTGGTTTTGGGTTCTCAGCCATGCAGGAAATTTGGGACCTAGATGGCATGCTTGGAGTTCCAGGTAACTGAGTTTAAAAGGAGGAATCCATTTAGAATTCACATTGAAGACCAAGGTGATGTTTGGAGATGACTTCTTGATTGACAACTCAATTAAGCTTGTGAGATTGGAGAAATGAGACTCTGTCACAACACAAACCCATGGATTCTCTGACAGATCCGCTGCAACCAATGCTGAGAGTTGGCCCACACTCTCTGGAATTATCCCATTCATTTGATTTTCAGAGATGTAGAATTCTTGCAAGGACGACAAATTTCCAATGGTGTTTGGAATTGACCCCACAAATGAGTTGCCCCACAGATGAAGAGACTTTAGGTTCTTCAGGTGTCCCAAAGAATTAGGAAGAAACCCATCCAGTTTATAATTGAACCCCAAATCCAGAGACTCTAAGCTACTACTGTTGACACACTCGGACAACCCATCTATCAATTCAGTTATCTCTCCACTAATACTGTTGAAAGATAGTTTGAGAGTTCGCAAGTTGCAAAGCTTTCCTAAGTTTCTTGGTAAGTGACCTCCAATCAATATATTAAAAGACAAATCAATGTAGTCAAGGGAAATCAAGAAACCAAATCCTTCAGGAACACTGCCTTGGAGACTGTTGGAGTTGAGATCAAGGTATGCAAGACTACTAAAGTTGAACAACCAGAGAGGTATCGACGAATTGAAGCCATTGGTGGAGAGATCGAGCACCGAAAGTGAGGTGACATTACCAAATGGAAGAGAGAGATCAGGAAGGGAAGACAGGCCACATCCAGGTAAGCGTAGTTCCAAGAGTGAAGAAAGGGAGTTAACAGCTCGATGCCAATAAGCTGCAGCCTTGCTAAAATCTATATTTCCCAAATTAAGGTGTCTCAGAGAAGAAAGACCTGATAACCAGTGCAGGTCATTCTCAACTGATTCAAGAGAATAAGAGTTGAGATCAAGATAGAGCAAGCTAGAAAGGTTCCCTAGGTGGGGTGGGATAGTTCCACCGAAGGATGCTCCTGAGAGATTGAGATATCTCAACCTCTTGAATGATCCAATGAACTTGGGGATTTTGAGTCCTCCAAAATTGTTCATGCTTAAGTCCAAGTACCTCAAATCTTTCAAATCAAGTAAAGAATGACTTATCTCGCCGCCAAATGCATGAGCTGCTCCGTAGTCATCCGTCGCTTCATTGTCGGGGTCCGGACTTCTAGCATACTGGTTGCGGAGTTTGAGCTTGATGACTCGAGGTGGCCTTGAGCTGCACACCACACCACTCCATCTGCAGCAATCCAGGCCAACCCAAGAAGAGAGCCTGTCGGAAGGATCAGTAAGACCTTGTTTGAAATTAACAAGGGCTTTTCTCTCAATTTCAGTGCAGCTGGCATTGAGAACGCCATTGCAGGAACCAAGTTTAACAGTTTCAAGATGGAGAAAAGTGGAGGAGAGGAAAATAAGCAGAAGGAAATGAATGGAGGCATTGATATCAGCCATGTACGATGATATTGCAGCCAGAAGTTCTATGTATGGACTCCACAAAATAATGATAAAATGCTTTTTGTAAGCCAGTTGAGATCATGTGTGGAGGTTTAGATATAAATACCATTCATCCCCTCGGCAAAAAATCCCTCTCTCTATCATTACTCATGATGAAATAAAATTCAATTAATTATTCAGAAAGTAAAATTCTTCATATGGATATAAATATTATTTGACATTTAGTCTTCACTTAAAATATTAATATTGACATATCTCAAAAGGCACGCTATGATAAATAAAAAAGGAAGAGAACATTTTCTAAGCATTAGCCATTATGACTACATTTGGGTCTTCTAATTTTATGTTGTGTATTAAGATATTATCTTCCAAGGAACATAAATTATAAAAATAAAAAGGACCACCCCTACAAAAAAGGACCCAATGTGGAAACCAACTTGGATGTAGGGTCATAGGTGGTGCTGAAGGCCAGGTCTAGACTGACGGAAAGCTACCAATCTGAGACCTCAACTATTTTTATTCTCAATTTTGACATGACCCAATAACATGTGGAAACCAACTTGGATGTAGGGTCATAGGTGGTGCTGAAGGCCAGGTCTAGACTGGCGGAAAGCTACCAATCTGAGACCTCAACTATTGGTCGTTCAACCTCTGCGTAGAAAAATCAGATTCTTAACGAGTATGGGTCGAAGACTTGAGGTTCAGCGAATGGGGGGTCTACCCGTGTTTGGTACACTAGAAGCTTAACCCACAAAGTCTAATTTGCTTTTAATGTAAGGACATGACCTGTCGCTTGGTCCCACGTCCTAGTAGGCTTCTCTAATCGGTTCACATTGTATCTTGTAGAAGAGGAGAAAATTATATGACATAATCCCTACATAACTGAACTTTCCAGTCAGGACAGCCACAGGGCTTTCAGTTCTATATGTGCTCTAGGAAATGGTTCCGGACCATCTTAGCCTCAATGCTGATCACAATGCCAAAACGCCAACAACAATTCCTTATTTGAAATATCTGAATCATCTAGACCTCAGCATGAATAATTTTGGAGGAATGGGAATTCCAAGATTCAATGGATCACTAAGGTCGTTGAGATGTCTCAGTCTCTCTGAAGCATCCTTTGGTGGTACGATCCCTCCAAATACCGCAAGCCTTTCAAACTTGTGCAACCTTGATCAACGTACTCTTTTGGACCAAAGAAAATGGCCTGGAATGGCTGTCAGGCCTTTTTTTTCTTTGAAGTACCTTGACTTGGGAGGTATGGGTATTGACCTCAGCAAGGCTGCAGCCTACCGGCGGCTTCTTTAAATGGACATCTCAATCATTTTTTTCATCTATTCTCATATTTGAATAATTCAAGAGTGACGATGGAAATGAAATAAAATTTGATTATAGTGAAAATGAATTTTCACTTACATAAAGGTCCAAGGAAATATGAATTAATAATGGATGAAGTACATTAAAAAATAACAAATAAAAATTATAATACAATATTGAGAAACATTTTACAACTTCTATTTTTCTCAATTCAACTCTTTTTTGGAATCATTGCAAACTTTTTTTTATCTTTTTGGGCATTAAATTTTAATACTATGTCTATTTCTTTTAAGACACTTTTTATCTTCTATAATTAATAATTATCTCTTCTTTTTTTAAAGTATTTTAGACTTTTATATATTAACTTTTGATTATATCTATTGTTTTTGGATTTATAAGTACTATAAAGTAGAAACATAATACTGTATCTAAAGATAAATTAATTAATTATTCATTTATTGATAAATTAATAATTCCGTTAAGATAATAATTTCTCTTGATCCTAAGCATATTATTTTATAGAGGTTGTATCTGTATTTATATTATTGTCAATATATTTCCTTTCCAATTTTATTATCATTGTTGCCTAAAATTGAAACATAAACAAATAATCATTTTGACATTACATTTCCAGATGCATCCAAATACAAGAATTGAAATCACCAAACTCATTCTTACAAGAAGAAATAAGAATATAACAAAATATTTCGATGTTATACATAGCCCTGAGTGAATAAATAGAATGTACCTCCAAAGCCTACCTCTAGAAATCCTATTTTTAAAAAATGAATGTAGCTCAATCATTTATAAAATTTTGGGTAACCCAAAGAAAAACTTAAAACAAATATGTACAAAACAAAGCAATAATACTAAGGTTAAAAAAAAAATTCTAAAATGAATAAGATAAAAGAGGGAAAATAAAATAAGTGGAGTAGAGTGGGATTGAGTAGTTCTTAGATATAAAATTGCAAAAACTTTCTAAAATACCATAATCTAAAATCAGTCTGAACTTGTGAAATTGTGCTAGGTTGGTCAAGGGCAAATAAAATTCGATATTGAAAACCAATAAATACAACAATTCATTTGTCTTAATTCAATAGGTTTTTTTTTTCCTTTTATTGTTATGACATAGAAGTGAACGTTATTTTGGATTGTAAAGAGAAAAGAAAATTTCCTTCAATAGATATTAGCGAAAATAGTGACCAATGGATCCCTTCTCTTGTACGTCTTCTCTTAGTTATATGTGTTGTTCATAAGGCACAGTTAATTTTTAGCTTCTTGAGATAATGCATGATTAATATTAAAATAAAATTTTAATTAATAAATTAACGTTACTGATGTTATCTTTAAATTCTATTTAACCAATAGTTAAAAATATAAAAATCATTATCAAAATTTTGTTAAAGATTTTTTTTTTACATTTTTTATATATTAATTAAATCTATGAGAAATATAAATTTACAAATAAAATTTAAAAGATCATACATATATCATCATTGTTTTTTTTTTATCATTGAATACATCCAAATTAGATATATTCATATGTGTGTGTGTATATATATATTGTTTCCTTCATTTTTTTAGTTTCTTTTTCAATATTTTTTGTCAAAATTTTCATCAAAATTTTTCGATATATATTGATATAACTATAACATCTAACTACTGATATTTCTGTAAAAACCAATATTTTAATCATTACATGTTACATCCTATTTTTTTACTTTTTTACTTTTTTGATATTCCGCTTGATCCTTCAAAGTGGGTGGGAAAAGCTTCATTTATAGCATGTCTGGAGACAAATGTGCTTCCTAGAAGGTCAAGCAAATCTCTTCAACATCCTTAACATGAGTGTAAGGGCTTTGGTTTTCATGAGATCTAAAGATTGGGAGTAAGGGCACCAATTGCGTCTTGATAATCACCTAGTCCTATGATGTGACAAAACATGTGTTAGGAACCCTAGATTGCTTCATTCTCATACCTTGGATCTCATAGGGTGCATGCAAAC
Organism: Vitis vinifera; assembly: GCF_030704535.1. Classification (NCBI taxonomy): domain Eukaryota; kingdom Viridiplantae; phylum Streptophyta; class Magnoliopsida; order Vitales; family Vitaceae; genus Vitis; species Vitis vinifera. The sequence goes on along the minus strand of NC_081818.1, from coordinate 25,797,879 downwards.
TATCATAGGCTTCTCTAAATCTATCGAAATAAAAACATATAGCTATAAAAACCATATTAGAATAAAGATTTGGAGATGTAGTGCTCATACCTAGATTTAGATGTTCCTATATTAATTTCTAGTAGTGAAGATGCCTGAAGGCCTCATACACCTAAGATCTTTTACCTAATGATTCGAACCACGATCTTGATACTTCAAAGTGTGGGCTTTGGAAGGAAGAAAGCTATGACTCTCTCTTTCTCTATCTCTAGAGGTGGAAAACGACTCTCACCAAAAAAATGAAACCTTATTCTCTAAGAGGGTATTTATAAGGTTCTCCTACTGGGTTTAAGTGACTTAAGTCTACCAAGGCTTGGCTTACTTAATCTAGTCCAAACCTAATTGATTAATTAACCACACAAGGTCATCTAATTAACCAATTAGCCCAATTCAAAGACCTTGTTCATTATCCTTTGTGCAACCTTACATAATTATCTAAATGCCCATATGCACAAAAGTGAACTTAGAGACAATTCAACTCTCATAAATTGTGTCATCATGGTATATGAGTTCAAAGCAAAGACCATTGGGACCCATAAGAGTACCGACTCCCTTAGAATTCAATTCTAAAGTTGATTCAACATTCCACTAAAGAGAGTCAATTGCACTCTAGTACCTTATGTAAATAACAACGAGACAAAATTTAGGATCTGTGACCTACTATTCATTACATGCAGACTCCTCATGAACTGGTATTCGTAATCTAATAAAGTAGTGTTATCACCTATCAAGATTGTCTCTTCAACTTTGAGTTAGAAATCCTACTTATTATGTGATCAAATGACATCTCTACCTTAAAAAGAGCATATATATATATATATATATATATATATATATATATATGTCAAATTCCTCTTAAGGAATTACTACGGCGCCATAGATTTCATGATCACATGTCATTTTGATTAAAACCCTAACCAGTCTTCTCTTCCTTCGTTTTTCTTCTTCTTTTCTCCACTTTTTCTCTCTCCTTCCTATTTCCACTGTGGTTTATGCTAGATAAGCATTTAGACATCTATTTTTCACCTATAAAAAGATACCCACCAAGGAAAAGTTTTGGTTTCACTAAGATTTTTGTCAAAAAAAATTGCAGAATTGTGTAATGTGAGTCTTCCAAATTCTTGATTTTGGTTTTTTTTTCAAAAAGCTTGGTTTTTTTGGATCTTTGGTTGTGATCAGTAATCATACCGAATTGAAGTGTTTCTTTCCCTATTTTAATTCTATCTTTTAAAGGGTTTGGAGCTTTGACATTGAAGTTGGATTTTCAACTCCTTATAACCATAAACTAGATTATGTTGAATTGCAGGAGCTATTGGTTTGAATAAAATGGAATCTGGGTTTAAAATTTGGGGTTTTTGTTGTTTTCATCACATCCTTCCTCAAAGCCCATATTTGAATACTTACCATAGTTAGGTTTCAAGGCTGAAATTTCAAGATATGCAGTCATTGATTGGAGGAGGAAAGAGAAAGAGTGAAGAGAAAATAAGAAGACTGAAGGAAGAGGAGGGCAGACTAGTTAGGATTTTATAAATTGACCATTTTGCCCTCGATCATGTGGAGAGCACATGTCTTTCTATAAAATAAAAAATAACGTCGTCTCTCAAAAAATGTAAGAATGAATGGTATATTGCTCGATTTTGAAACTCAATGGGGCAATGTGCAAAGCACATTATATGTTAGGGGGTAAAGTGTAATAAACCCAAAAAAATTGACCATTTTGCCCTCGATCATATGGAGAACACATGCCTTTCTGTTAAAAAAAATTAACATCGTCTCTCAAAAAATGTACATTGCATGCAATTATAAATGTTGGGGATTCATTGCTCAATTTTGAACTCAAGGGGTCAATGTGCAAAACATGTTATAGGTTGGGGGGTAAAGTGTATTAAACCCATTTAAAATTTTTTCTAATTTGACTTTAATTTGGATTACTACATTCAAAAAATTTAAATTTTATCCAAAAAGGTCTATATTAAAAATTCTAATAATATTACTATTTTTTTTTAGAAAAAAATTATGGTAAATTCCTTTAATATATTTATATTCATTTATTTCAAAAACTAAAAAAAAAAACATTAAATCATTTCTAAGATTTATATAAAATATTTTATTTGAGATTTAATTTATAAAATTTTATTAAAAATTTGTGATGACAATTATTTGTTATGGACATTAATTTATTTAAATAATTAAAATTATTAAAAATTATATTAATAATTTATCTACTCAAATTAATTTAATTTAAAATTATATATTTATAAAATATTAGAACTTTTTTTATTTTTTTTTATTTTTATGTTTTAGTAATTTCTGAATAAGTTTATATTTTTAATATTTTAAAATAAAAACGTTCAAAATTAAATAAAATTAAAATGATAAATATAAAAAAAAAAATTAAAAGTGAAGTGTTTGTAATTTTTTAAAATAGAGTTAATGTGTAAATATGAAAAATACTTTAAAATAAAATATAAATTTAAAATAAAAGATAAATTTAAAAATAATTAAAAAAATTCTGCCCACTCTTTAGGTATTATTTGAACAAAACATCCCGAAATTTTAATCATTGGATTTAATCTTGGCCTTAGATAAAACATTTAACCATTTGGATCAGAGTTAAAAAACACAAGTGTGATCTTGGCCATGGGATCAAGAATCTTTCATTTCAACCTTGATCGGAGGAAAGGAAGCATGTAGATATATTGTCGATTTTTTTGGGCAGAAAATCGTCATTTTTCGACGAGATTTTGACGATTTTTTGACACGGCAAGGCTGGCTTCATTTGCTTCAACAATTATTTCGGTCCAAGCTGATAAATTGGCGATTACAATTTTTTCCAAAATTTCTCTCTCGTTCGAAGTTTCCATGCCATTTCTCGCTTCAACCATCACTAACCTCCGATATTTTGCTGAAATATTGGTAAAATTTCAAGGGAGAATTGGGCTTTAAACCCATTTGGCTTTGATAATTAATAAAAAGTCCTTCAAACACCCATAATTAATTACAAGGATATGAGATAGGAATAGACAAAAATACCCACTTGATTCATTTTTGTCTTTATTCTACCACCCTTCACATGCCACTATTCTTTCTTATTTAACTATTTTTAGATTTTTCATTATTTTTTTAAACTCTTTTATAAATAATTGAAAAATCAACATTATTATTTTTATTTTAAAATTATAAATAAAAAAATATATTAATGATTCAAAGACTATTTTGGAAAATACTTTCTAAAAAAATATTAATTTAAATAAATAAAAATTATATTTTACATTTATTTTTATCTTTTACATTTTAGAAGTAAATAATTTAATGATTAAAATACTATTTAAAATAAATATATTCACTATTTTAATTTTTTATATTAAAAAGTATTTTAAAGGTTTTTTTTACTATTATAAAATAAAAAGTTTAATTTTTTTTAATCTTCTTTCTTCCTTATTTTAATAACTTTTTGAACATGACTTTTAGTAATAAGTTATATGAAATGTTACAAATTTGTTTATTAAGAATTTTTTTTAATGATTTGAGTTAATTGAAAATTTATTAAAATGAGAAAAAGAAAAAGAAAGAAAGAGGATGGATGGAAAGTTTTTATTTTAAGTACTCAATTAAAATGTTTTCATATGACCTAACTTTAGAAGTGGATTATATCAATACATAGTAGAGATTGAATTTTTCTTATATAAAAGGGTTGAAATGTATATTTACTTATTTTAGATGAAAACAAGTAGTTAAAAATTATATAAATTATATTTGAGTTTGGTTTTAAAATATTTTTCTAGTTTTTATTTTTTATTTTTAAAAATAAATTTTATTTTCTATATTGTCTCTTTTTGAAAACTATTTTTTAAAATGAAAATTGAAAACCTTGTTTAGTACTATTTTTTTATATGAAAATAAAAAAATAATAAATTTTATTTATTTATTTATTGCGCTACTGTACAATTGTATTACACTAACTGTACAAGGGAAATGTACTAAGTGTACAAAAGTGTACAAGGCTACCCTTTGTGAAATATTATAATCGATTATGAGTCATTCCTTTATTTTTTTTATCACTCACGAATTGTACACATATGTCATGCACTTTATTTAATTCCTGCATGGAAAGTCTAATATTTTTTCTAATAATAATATTTGGAGAAAATTTTTTTTGACCTTAAATCATCTACCATCTTTTCAACTAAATCATTGAAAATATGGTTAAACACTCCTACGTGGACACATAACTTAGGAGAGATATAAAATTTGTGTCATTATACAAGGGTATTACACTAACTGTACAAGGAAAATGTACTAATTGTACAAAGGTGTACAAGATTAATCTGTGTGAATGATTTTAATTGATTCTAAACTACTTTTTTATTTTCCTTGTCACCCAATGATTGTACACCTATGTCATGCACTTTATTTAACTCTCACATGAAAATTCCAATATTTTTCCCAATAATGATATTTGGGGAAAAAAAATTGACCCCAAGTCATCCACCATTTTCTTAACCAAACCATTGAAAATATGATTAATACACATACATTGACATATAAATTAAGAGATATATGAAATTTGTGTCATTATACAAGGGTATTACACTAACTGTACAAAGATATTACACTAACTGTATAAAGGAAATGTGCTAAGTGTACAAGGGTGTACAAGACTTCTAATAGGTTTTGTATTATTTATAAACAACTTGAATTTGATATTAAGACAATTATTGATAGTTTTGTTTTTCTTTTTTTTACCAAACTATGTCATTAAGACATTCTCTACAAAAATTAATACATAGGAAATAAAATTAAAATCAATCATGTTTGAATATTTTATTATAAGTAAACTAAATGAAATATATATTTTTACTATTTTGCCTTTATAAATATAATTTCATTGTTATCAATAAAGATTAAAAAAATCATATTTAAATGGCATTAAAAATAAACAAAAATTATTTTTATAACATTTTTATTTTTTAAAATCATTAATTTAAATTATAAAATTGGTTTTAAAGTTAAAAATATTTGTTATAATTATAGTTTTGAAGATTTCATGATTTTTATCTTATTACTTTGAAAAAATTGCTTTAATAAGAAAGTATTTATTTTAATGGTTTTAAATATTTAAATCTTTATTGAAAAATATTTAGGATTAGTGTGAAGAGCAATTATGTAATTTTGGAATTGAGAAATTTTGAACATTTTGAATGCCTTAATTCGGCCAATTACCCTATTTACACTTTCAAAATTATTGGAAGGTTGGTAAATTAGTCTTCGAAATATTGTCTTCTTGATTAATATTACATATATATATATATATATGCATGTGAGTGTTTACATTATTTACAAATAATAAGCACCATGTGTTTAATTTGCAAGTTAGAAAAAAAAAATAATAATATTTTATGAGGTATTTAAAAAGTATTTATTATATGTTCTATAAATTTGAAAAAATATAATATTTGATGAGGTGTTTAAAAATTATTTAATATATATGAGAAATAATATAAGTTTGAAATAAAGAATAATATTTATTATAAATTATGTAAGTTTTCAATATATTTAAAAAATATTTATTATATATTATGTAAGTTTGAAAAAAAAGAATAATATTTGATGAGGTATTTAAAAGTTATTCACTTCAAAAATATATTTGGTAATAATAATTTTTAACCATCTTTCATATTTGATGAAGAAAAATGATTCAAGTTAGTTCCACTATTAAATAGGTGAGAGAATAACAAAAGAGTCAAAGATAGTATGAGAAAGGTGAGGTGATTTGTTAGTTTTTTTCATTTAATGGTTAAGGGTATTTTAGGGGTTTTTTAAAGACAATATCCTTACTCTCAATTTCTACTCTTTCATTGGGTGTTGGGCTTAAATATGGAACATATATGGACCATAGCTTCTCAATTTTCCCAAATTTCAAACCATGGTTGGGATTAAAACTTGCATAATAAGCTGTATCAAAACTTAGGTAAAGATTTCTGTAAGAGTTAAAAGAGAACAAAACATACATACAAGGGCTTTATGTTTATATGGCAATTTCTTTTCTGGCCCAATTCCTCTGGAGTTTGGTGAAAGAATGCCCATGCATTCTTGGTATTGCATTGTGCTCCTACACAAAAATTGACCTAGGGCTTTATGCATTTCATGGTGCAGCCTCCCTGATGGCTGGTTCAATGAGGATGACTGTTTCCTCTCTGTCATATTCCTTGAACTCACAAACAATCTCCTCTTTCTACCCATAACAATGATTGTCCTCCTAATAGCCAAAAGTGTTGGTGACTGCATCAACCCAAGCATTTATGAGATAATACTGCACCTCAAAGGCCTGCCTTTCTTGGATGCGAATCCTGAGCCATGGATGAGAAATTTTACTGCTGGGGAGCTTGCAGATGTCAAGCCACAAGTAGTTACCCTTCGCGGAGTGGAAAAGGCAGCCCGCATTGTAGATGTCATGAGAAAACAACACGCACAATGGTTTCCCAGTTGTAGATGAAGGGGTGGAACCACCGGTCGGTCAGCTGAACTGGATGGAATAGTACTAAGAGCACACCTTGTTAAAGTGCTGAAGAAGGGTTTCCCATTGATCATTTTTCAACTCCAACGCCACATCAGTAACTAAAATATTCCTCACAAGGGTTTCTTCTTCCTCTTTCCTGACTTCTTTTTCTTGAGACTCCTGGGCCCCTTTTGAACACAGTCAAAACCTCGCTCGATGCTGCAATCATAGCCAAACATCATTTATAATAGTTAATAAGCAAACAAAGGAATGAATGTAATGTGCATATCATGGCATACATCAGAATTTTCCATTAAGAACCAAAGTATGCCTGATAAAGTTTAAATTGTTTAATGCAATTTTATGCACGTCTATGGCATAAATTCAAATTTCTAGTACATATTCCCCTTCACCCTAAACGCAGTGAAATAGATTCTTTCTTCTGGAAATTGCTATTTGCCTATGTTAGGATAACAAACCAGGAAATCATCAAATAATTAAGGCATTTAGCTAATCCAAGAAGTTCCCCAGAGAAAATTTCATCGACAGTCTACAACTGAAAACATGTTCAAAGCTCCCTTAGTTTAGGAGACAAACTTGATGCCCACTAATATGTCAGTTTACAGTTGGTTCTCACATGATTTGGAGATTATGCCCATATGGCGCAACAGAAGCACCATAGGTGATCATTTGTATTGGTTGAACTTAATCTTTCTTCCTTCCCGACCAAGTGTGAAACATATAATTGGTTCCTTAATTGAATTACAAGATACTCTAAGAATAAAGAAAAGCAAACAATTCTTCATCAGAAACTATGCCATAGGTTCAGTGCCTTCAAATATGCAGAGTTACATAGTAGTAGATGTTCTAAACAACTACAGAATGATGCCAGTGTTCATTCAATAAGATGATACTCCCAGCTACAAGATGGATTATATGTCTTCTAAAAAGAACAGAAAAAATTAAGAATGTATTACCTCTGGGTGCCGGGAAGGAAATTAAAACCATGGCTTTATCCAAATGCCATTCCTTACGTAACGGCGACTTACAATCCTGTTTAATAATTGGTGCATTAGAAGCTTGAGACAATAATTCGTGTTTTCAAAATTTGCCCAAAACCAAAGCAGAATCAGATCTAATTGCATGGAAATTCTAAGTAGACAATATAGAAACTTAAGACCCAGAAGTACCTCTTTGAAGCTTTCCCATCCACAACTAATATAAATAAGAGTTTTAGGAAGTGATTGACCCTCATCCGGAGATGTTTTGCTTTTCAATCTGAACCGAGGCTTCCTTTGCATGTAAAATCCATGGTCTCTTTTCGTTCTTGACCTTTGAAAAAGACCTGAAATAGAGGCACAAAGAATGAATTACTTAAATCTTAAAATTTTAGAGTTGCTGTTTCATACATTTCAGTCACATGGAAATTACAGAAGCACACCCACACCTTTCAGTTGACTTAGTTCTTTTCTCAGCAAATGATATGGTCTGTAGCGCATCAACCAGATATGGATCCAGCCCATTTCTAGGAGGGTCAACAACAACTACATCTGATCCCAGTAGCCAAGAAAGAGGTCCCCGATATTTAATTTTCAATAATATTGGCAGCTTATCTGACTTTAGTCACTGGTATGAGCTTCAGAGGAAAATTCAAAGGGTTATTTGTGTTTTTGTTTGTATGTGTATGTCTGAGTGTAAAAGTTTGAGGTGTTGAACACTAACAATTGGCGTGTCTGCATGATGCCAGCTGATGGTACTATCTATAGACATTGGTAAGCAGCCAACTGTCTTCTCAAAAGATAGCTTTGCCTCTTTGTTGATCTCAATGCATTTAACAGACCTGAAAAACAAGACTAATTAACTTGGAATTAATATATCTTCTAGTTGGACATAAGAATGAGACTTCCAGAGAACTTGAACCATCCGCGTTCTTGCCTGCGTTTTCTAGTGGCAGCTAATGATAATCCAATTACACCAGCTCCAGCATACAAATGAGCAACTGCTGCCCCATATGGGACATACTTTTGTGAAACATATAAGTAGGATTTCTCTCAATAAACATAAGATAGAGTCAGGCATCTTATGTTAGTGAGCTGCCGATGTGTCCTGTGTGATGCAGGAACACAAAAAGGAACACGGAACTTGGGTGTCCAAACAAGAGAGGCAAATAAAGCCAGAGTCTCCAGCCTCAACAATTCCAGCATTTAATTGTATCAAAAAGAGAATTGTACATTCTCAAGGATTTGATGTCCCTCAGATGCTGAAATGAATTATGATTTAATGATGATTGATAAATAAGATAGAATAAAGACATTCCTAAGCAATCAATTAAGAATTCTAGATTAGAAATTTTGTCTACCTGTGTATTTGCTTGGCCAAAACTGGATGGAGCCAATGCAACATCAATTCCTCCAACATGCTCCGATCCCAAAAGTCTATTCCTCCTAAAAGATGTCTCCACCTATTCCCAAAAATTATCTGCAACAATAGTAATAACATTATTAAGTTCCCAACCTTAAAATCATATAAATCTAGATATTAATGTTGTACGTAGATAATATGAAATACATGTGCTGGTCTGGTATAAACAAGTAAACGGAAATTGATGAAGCTAAAGAAAGTGGATCTTACACCATTCAGGTATGAGTTGTGCTTAGGCATAGTACCCCTAAAAGAATTAGTAAATTTCATTTTCTCCTAAGAATTTTATCTCTTAATCAGTGATAATGTTAGCTTCTCTATACACTTTATGACTTATGATCTAATTAAATGACAAACTACGACAGCCCGACTCTAGGTAGGGGTTGTTGGCAGCCACAATGGTAAAATTGAATGGAGTAGCCTTCCTGTCCTTAATGAAAATGTCTTGTCTTCTTTGTTTTGTAGTGTGCCCTCTTTGACACGCTAATGTATGAACATTTGCTTTAATAGGTCCAGATGTGGACATTAAAACTTTACTAGAATGTGCATGTGAAAATGTCATTAATTCTAAAGGAAGAAAATTTTAGACTTTAGGCATCAGGAGCTGACGGACTTGGTTTAAGAACATTTGCTAAAGTCTTGCCCCTTTTTTGGTTTAGAAAAAAGACACTAGTTTAATAATTCAAATAAAATTAAATACGTCGAGTTAGAACATCCTATTCATATCTTCATTTGCTATTCTAACCGATTGACTTATTTTACTTCATATTCCCATTTAACAAAATTCTTACACTTAAAAGCCAAAATGTGCTTTTGAATCAGCGGGAAATGTGCCTGTCTAGCAAAATGCTTATGTATCATCTTGTTGAAAGAATAATTAATTTCATAAATATTTTGCATGCCACTAGGATTATTTATTTAGGACCCTTTATTTTCACTAGTATGAAACTCTTTGAATCACTTTCAATCTCCAACTGCCTGATATCATCTTCTCTTGGCCATCAGAGGCCTTCTCTCGAATTGATACTCTTTGTTACACATGCATACATCATCAACTTTTTGCTCTTTTCTTTTCAATAATGCATAGATTTACTATTCTCTTATGGAATTTGTGAGTGGAATAAAAAACCGTGAGAGGCTAAGACCCTTTCGTATGAAGATGTAGCATGAAGGTGAAGGAATAGGACAAAAAGGAGCAGTGACTATAGTAATGTTATAGTAAATACGGATTTTGAAGTTTATTTTAAGAAAATGAGATATTTGAGTAGTTTGGATTAAGTGTGCAAAATTATTGTCTAGTAGAGTAACACACGGAAGGGGGTGAATGAGTAATTTAAAAAAAATTATAATATAAGGATTGAAATTGACCATTTTGCGTTTGGTCACATGGAGAGCATATGTCTTTTTATATACAAAAAAATCATTTCTTTTTTAGGTTTTGTTAATTTTATCTCACCTATATTTTGGATTAAAATATCCACCGATTTCAATATATTATGACCAATATTTTTTATATATCTCAATATATTTATAAAATCAAGTTATTGATATATTTGCAAAAACCGATATTTTCATCATTGATCTCAATATATTAATATAATAACACAAAAAAAAAAAATCACATATAAAAATACATGAGGTTTTAACGTGATTCTACTTTAATGCTAGTTTGTTAGTGTAAAACCAAAAGGATAAAATAATCTACACACAAAGGTATGTCATATTTTTATGTAATTCAACTAATCTTTCATACATCAATGGATGATAGAAAATCATTGGAGTATATCATAAAGAATATTTTAGAGAATAGAAAAACAAAAAACAAAAAACCAAAAACAAGTTTTGAAACATCTTATGTTTTCCTATTCCTTATATTTATACTTTGAACTGCAAACCCTCAATCCACCAAGTGTCTCGAACTCTTTCCCATACCTCTATCTACCATGTATAATTATTACAAAATCATCTCCATCTTATCACAATCTTTTTCCTCGTGATCTAAAATATTTCTAAAAATAATTACAATAATTTTTCTTACTTTATAAAGAACTCTATTATTATAATGATATTTTTTATCCATAATGTTGGTTACAACATGGATTATATATCAATTGAAAATTTAAGGCACTCTTCAAAAAAGAGTTCCTTCATATAAATAATTGTTTGAGATAGTAATTGGACCATTTAATTTACTCATGGACAATTTTATCAGAGAGATATAAGTATGCTGGGATAAGCATTATTTTTTAAGCCTTTAAAGTAAAACACTTAAATTGCAGCAAGACCTAGTTTTTTCCATATCCTATGATTTAGTCCACAAGGGTACTTATAGTCTAGACAGGACATGGAATGTCATGATAAATTATTAGACTTTGTTTTCTCCTCCAAGAATGAAAAGAAACCTTTGTGGTACCTTTGTTCATATTGGAATTTTAGACCCAAAAACCAGTTGGTAAGTTACGTAAAAGTTGAACAATTAAAGATTAATTATCTTAAGCTGCGGTCCTTAGCATTCACCCCAAGTCAGTAGTGGACATTGACCCTCTTCCATTTAGCTATCTTAGTGGACAAGAGGAGAAAGAGCGTGTAGGAAAAAAAAATAAAAATTAAACTGATTTTACTCGTAATGTTTTTATTAATAGTTTTATTATTATAAATGTTTTTAAAGAGAAGCTCATTTTGCCAACCTCTCAAGCTTAAAGCAGTTGTCTATTACTAAAAGTTCTCCAAATGTTTCTTTGGTTTTCAACATCTCCTCTGACTGGGCTCCTCCTTTTAAACTCACATACATCAACCGTAGATCTTGCCAATTGGGTCCCAAATTTCCTACCTGGCTCAGAACTCAAAATGAGTTGACCACCGTAGTGCTGAATAATGCTGGAATTTCAGGTACTATACCAGATTGGTTATGGCAATTAGATTTGCAGCTCAGTGAACTACACATTGCTTATAATCAATTAAGTGGCAGAGTTCCAAACTCATTAGTGTTCAGCTACCTAGCCAATGTTGATTTGAGTTCAAACCTCTTTGATGGTCCTCTCCCACTCTGGTCGTCTAATGTAAGTACACTGTATCTGAGGGATAATTTGTTTTCTGGACCGATTCCTCCGAACATTGGTGAAGCAATGCCCATTCTGACAGATTTAGATATCTCTTGGAACTCTCTGAATGGTAGCATTCCCTTGTCCATGGGTAATCTACAGGCTTTGATGACCTTGGTCATCTCCAACAATCATTTATCTGGAGAAATTCCTCAGTTCTGGAACAAGATGCCTTCCCTGTATATTGTAGATATGTCCAACAACAGCCTTCCGGGTACAATACCAAGATCACTGGGTTCCCTCATGACACTCAGATTCTTGGTGCTATCCAACAACAATCTCTCTGGTGAACTTCCTTCCCATCTACAAAACTGCAGTGCCTTGGAAAGCCTTGATCTTGGTGATAACAAATTTTCTGGAAACATTCCATCCTGGATAGGAGAAAGCATGCCATCCCTGTTGATTTTAGCCTTGCGGTCCAACTTCTTCAGCGGTAATATTCCTTCAGAAATCTGTGCCCTTTCCGCGCTACACATTCTGGACCTCTCACACGACAATGTGTCAGGATTTATTCCTCCCTGTTTTAGGAACTTGAGCGGCTTCAAATCTGAACTTTCGGATGATGATATAGCACGGTATGAGGGACGCTTGAACCTTGATTCAAAAGGAAGAGCAATTGAATACTATCACAGTCTCTACCTTGTGAATAGTCTAGACCTGTCCTATAATAACTTATCAGGAGAGATTCCTATAGAACTAACAAGCCTTCTGAAACTGGGAACCTTGAATTTGTCCAGCAATAATTTGGGGGGAACTATACCTGAAAAGATTGGAAACTTGCAGTAGTTGGAGACTCTCGACCTATCAAGAAACAAACTTTCTGGTCCAATTCCAATGAGCATGGCTTCCATAATCTTTTTGGTTCACCTGAATCTGTCACACAATAACTTGTCAGGGAAAATCCCAACAGGCAACCAGTTTCAAACCTTGATTGATCCGTCTATTTACCAGGGAAACCTCGCACTTTGTGGATTTCCTCTAACAAACGAGTGTCATGACAACAATGGAACAATTCCAACTGGGAAAGGAGAAGACAAAGATGATGAAGATGGAGATGACTCTGAGTTGCCATGGTTCTTTGTTAGCATGGGACTGGGATTCATCATAGGACTCTGGGGAGTTTGTGGCACATTAGTGATCAAGAAGTCATGGAGATATGCTTATTTTCGCTTTGTCAACAAAATGAAAGATAGGCTCCTTCTGGCTGTGGCACTGAATGTAGCCCGTCTGACAAGAAAGGTGTAGGTGTTGGAAATAAACTGTCGCAGGTGAAGAAAATATGGGAACATGCTTTAAGATGGAGAGATACTTCATGAAAACATCATTTCTCATAAATTGTAAACCTGCCATTTACACAAATAAATTTCTGTTTGAGAATTGTTTCTTATGATCTTGATTGCTTTTAAATATTGTGTTAGCAGCAGCAATAATCAGCCAAATCTATTTTACAGTTAAAGCTTCATTACTGGCAGAGTCCTAGGCCTTGTTTATTTGTAAACTGGCATATGAGTGGGCATCAAGCTTGTCTCTTACACTAAGGTGGCTTTGAACATATTTTCAGTTGTAGACTGTCTATGAAATTTTCTCTTGGGAACTTCTTGGATTAACTAAATGCCTTCATTATTTGATGATTTACTGATTTGTCATCCTAACATAGGCATATAGCAATTTCCAGAAGAAAGAATCTATTTCACTGCGTTTAGGGTAAAGGGGAATATGTACTAGAAATTTGAATTTATGCCATACATGATACAGGTGCATAAAATTGCATTAAGCAATTTAAACTTTATCCCTTAACTTTTTGTTGTTCCAGTACTGGCATACTTGGTTCTTAATGGAAAATAACTACCTGATTGACTTGAGCAACTTAAAGTGAATACATGTTAGTTCTGATGTATGCCATGATATGCACATTACATTCATTCCTTTGTTTGCTTATTAACTATTATAAATGATGTTTGGCTATGATTGCAGCATCGAGCAAGGTTTTGGCTGTGTTCAAAAGGGTCCCAGGAGTAGGTCTCAAGAAAAAGAAGTCAGGAAAGAGGAAGAAGAAACCCTTGTGAGGAATATTTTAGTTACTGATGTGGCGTTGGAGCTGAAAAATGATCAACGGGACTAGAGGTTAGGTTGTGCCAAAGCAAAAGGAATGAAGGATTCTTTCAATATTTTACTACAGAAGAAATACCAAGAATCAACTTCTGTTTTCTAGTGTTGTGAAAAAAGAACTTGTTGTTTATTACTGACTGAATGACTTGTAAATAACAATAATTTGAATGAACAAAATTCTACAAAAATGTTGAAAAATAAATTAAGATAATGCTCCGTAAAAGCTGCTCAGTTTCCTTAGATTTCGCTAGATGAGGAAAGGCTGTCAACTTGTTGTAGGTTCTCAAATCCTGCCTGGTCAAGATCCCAACTACTGGAGACACCTGCAAGTGAAGGAAACAATCAGGTTAGTCATATTTACCTCAAAACTGTAGTTTCTCTCACAAGATGGCCATTGTTATCATTGTATGCACAAAAAAAGAAAAGAAAAAAAAATGATTTAGCTGGGTAAATTTCTCTGTCACTTCCCACTCTGTTCTCCTTCTCTCTGGCAGGAACCACTTCTTCAGCACTTTAACAAGGTGTGCTCTTAGCACAATTCCATGCAGTTCAGTTGCTCCTATGACCAGACCAACCGGTGGCTCCAGCCCTTCATCTACAACTGGGAAACCATTGTGCGTGGTGTTTCTCAGGACATCTACAAGGCGGGCTACCTTTTCCACTTCACCAAGGGTAACAACTTGTGGCTTGGCATCTGCATGCTCCCCAACAGTTAAATTTCTCATCCATGGCTCAGGATTCGCATCCAAGAAAGGCAGGCCTTTGAGCTGCAGTATTATCTCATAAATTTCTCATAATTTTTAATTTTTAAAATGAATGAATCTAAATATATTAAAAGAATTTAAGATAAATTTTTCTAAAATTTTTTATAAATATTATTAGAATTTTTAATATAGATTTTTTTGGATAAAATTTAAATTTTTTGCAAGTAGTAATGGACATAAAGTCAAATAAGAAGAATTTTAAATTTTTTATCACTATTAGAAATTGACTTTTAATCTATTATGAAATAGAATTCAATGCAATGATTAATTTATTACAAATATAGATTTTTTTTTTTTACATTGAAAAAATTAGATTGTAATAAATTCTTATTTTAGAAAAATATCATCAATATCTTCCAACAAAATTATTTCAAAAATATAAATATAATGTATTTTAATTTTTAAATATTGATATACATATAGCAATTATATTGTTCAATAAAATAACTTAAACATATGTATTATTTTTTTTTCTACAATTTTTTTTGAAACTTTTCTTCTTCTTTTTTCAGTTTTTATTAAATTTGTCTCATCAATATTTTGTATTAATAAATCCACTAATATTTCCAATATATCTTAATATATTTGTAAAATGAAATTATTGATATATTCGTGAAAACCAATATTTCCATCCATGATCCCAACACATTAGTATAATAACACAAAAATAAAACAATTCATATATAAAAGTACATGAGGTTTTAACGTTCGTGATTATACTTTAATACTAAAATATATTAGTGACAGAATGATAAAATAATCAATACATAAAAGTATGTGATATTTTTACATAATACAATCAATCATTCTTACATCAATGGATGAAAGAAAATCATTATAGTATATCACAAAAAATATTTTAGAGAATAGAAAAAAAAAAAAAACAAACAAACAAATATTATTGAACCTTGAAACTTTCCATGTTTTCCCGTTTCTTATATGTAAACCTTGAACTGCAAGTCCTTGATTCACCGAATGTCTCCAACTTTTTCCCATATCTCCATCTACCATGTATAGTTATTACAAACTCATCTCCATCTCATGATAATCTTTTCCCTCGTGACTTAAAATATTTATAAAGATAATTATAGTGATTTTTCTTACTTTATAAAGAAGTCTATTATTATAATGATATATTTTATATATAATGTTCTTTACAACATGGATTATATACCAATTAAAAATTTAAGGCACTCTTTAGTAAAGATCTCCTTCTTATAAATAATTGTTTGAGATAGTTATTGGAGCATTTAATTTACTCATGGACAAGGGAATAGTGTCATTTTGAGAGTTTTATAAGAGAGATTTAAGTCTGCTAGCTAGGATGAGCATTCTTTGCCTCCATGCGAGGAATTAGTCAAATATAGGGTACTCACTTTAGATGAGCAAAGTTCCACAATACCCTTAAAATGGGTCCAGTATCCAAGTGCTTATTTTAACTTGAGTACAAGGGCAATGGAAGTCAATAGGACTTACTTTTAAGCCTTTTAAGTGAAGACCTAAATTGCAGCAAGACCTAGTTTTTTCCATATCCTCTAATTTAGTCCACAAGGGTACTTATAGTCTAGACAGGAAATGGAATGTCATCATAATTAGACTTTGTTTTCTCCTCCTACAATGAAAAGAAACCTTTGTGGTACCTTTGTTCATATTGGAATTTTAGACCCTAAAACCAGTTGGTAAGTTAGGTAAAAGTTGACTACAAGTTTGAACATTTCAAGATTAATTATCTTAAGCTGTAGTCCTTAGCATGGACCCCAAGTCAGTAGTGGACATTGACCCTCTTCCATTTAGCTATCTTAGAGGACAAGAGGAGAAAAAAGCATGTGGAAAATAAAAGGGGAAAAATACTAGAAAAAAAGGTTGTGTTAAGAGGTGCTTTTAACATGTTTCAAAATCATTTTCTAAGGAGCTCTACAAAGGTCTAGTCTTGGGATACTTGCGCAAAACTTCATTATTTTGCATAGTAGTTGGAGTATAGAAAAAAAATTTAGGTTCTCAACAAACTTTTGTTTTACTGAATATCAGAAAACAGTTTTAAAAAACGGTTCTTAAAAATTATTTTTTTAGAACTGTTTTCAAAACCAGTTATCAAGCAAGGCCTAAATTTTTTCTTTATTCTTTGTTTTATGTCTCTTGGCAGTGTCCCTGAGACAGAGTCAAATGAGAAAACCAGACACATAGATGGACATTATTGGAAAAGCTTGGACTCAATACTTTATTATATTACAAGAATGTAAACGAAACCAAACACCATTGCATACACGCCTTCATTTATTTCAATAGACTGTTGAAAGTTATTCAAATACTACCCAAATTCAGTTTCCTCCGCAGACGAGCTACATTCAGTGAGATAACCATGAGCAGCCATTCTTTCACGTCATACACAAGCCTAAAATAAGCATGCCTCCACGAATTCTTGACTATTAAGGTGACACAAACTCCCCAAAATCCCACCGCAAATCCTGGCCCCATGCTCATGTAGAACCACTTCATTTCAAAGCCATCCCCGTTCTCATTCTCATCCTCTACATTGTCCCCACTGCGCGTTTTAGGCCGCTGATCATCACCAGGGCACTTGGCTGTTGTTGGAGGCCCACAGAGTGCAGGGTTGTTCTCATATATGGATGGATCGTCCAAGGTTTGCAACTGGTTGCCTGTTGGAATTCTACCCGACAGGTTGTTATACGACAGGTTCAAGTGATTCAAGGAAGTCAAAGAAGCCATACCTGGGGGGATTACGCATGAAAGATGGTTCCTTGAGAGGTCAAGAGTTTCTAACCCCTGTAAGCTCCCAATATTGTCTGGTATTTTTCCCGTCAAATGGTTTATGGACAAGTTCAAGGTGCCAAGTCTTGAAAGATTTGTTACTCCTTCAGGCACCTCTCCACATAGGTTACTGTCTGACAAGTCCATACTATTAACCAGATAAAGAATACTTTTGTATAAGTCTTCTCTTCCTTTCCTCAACACCATCAACTCGCCCTCATATCGTTGAGAGTCGATTTCAGAGGCCATGCCACTCAAATTCCCCACACAAGAGGGAATGAATCCCGAAAAATTATTTTCTCCAAGATCCAGTATGTGGAGAGAAGAAAGAGTGCACAATTGTGATGGAATACTCCCATGGAACAAATTTGATCGTAAGCGTAGAATAAGCAAGTTAGGCATCCTTTCTCCTATCCACGCTGGAACATTTCCTGAAAATCTGTTGCCTCCAAGATCAAGAGTATGAATGCCTGTGCAATTCTGCAAAGCTGAAGGAAGTTGGCCAGAAAGATGATTGTTGCTTATCATCAGGAATCTAAGGAATCTTAGAGAACCCATAGAACTTGGCAGCTCACCAGATAAATTGTTGTTGTTCATGTCTATGGCATAGAGGTAAGGTAAACCATTCCAAAACTCTGGAATTCCTCCAGACAAATGATTGTTGGAGATGACAAGGGTCAATAAGTTATTTAATTTCCCGAAGGAGAGGGGAATGGTGCCATTTAGAGCATTACTGGAGAGATCTAGATCTGTCAGCATGGGCATTCTTTCACCAAACTCCAGAGGAATTGGGCCAGAAAAG